>NC_058132.1:246621535-246682453 GCF_016433145.1 Gracilinanus agilis
CCATGAGCAATCAATGGCTTTCCAATTGTTTAGATCCAGTTTTATTTGTTTGGAAAGTGTTTTGTAGTTGTTTTCATATAATTGCTGTGTTTGTTTTGGTAGATAGATTCCTAAGTATTTTATATTGTCTAGGGTGATTTTAAATGGTGTTTCTCTTTCTACTTCTTGCTGCTCTAGTGTGTTGGAAATGTATAGAAATGCTGATGATTTATGTGCATTTATTTTGTATCCTGCAACTTTGCTAAAGTTGTTGATTATTTCTACAAGTTTCTTAGTTGATTCTCTAGGATTTTTTAAGTATACCATCATATCATCTGCAAAGAGTGATAACTTAGTCTCCTCCTTGCCTATTTTGATGCCTTCAATTTCTTTTTCTTCTCTAATTGCAACTGCTAGTGTTTCTAGTACTATGTTGAATAATAGAGGTGATAATGGGCATCCTTGTTTTACTCCTGATCTTATTGGGAAGGCTTCTAATTTATCCCCATTGCATACAGGCTTTTAAATGATTTCAGGTAGCTACTAAGGTTTGTACAAACCCCTGTGAATGCCAATCTCTGGAGCCCATGCTAGTTATCTGTACTCGTATCCCTCTTCTTCTCCTCCTAAACCCACCTAGAGGTATCCAGCCCACCCTGGTACTGGTGAAAGTGGCAACAATGGAAGTCCCAGGTCTGTGGGGCTGTAAGATTGGGAGGAAAGGTATCCTGTCTTTCTAACTCGGGATTTAAAGGCCACTTCAGAGGGAAGGGAGACTCTGACAGTCCTTCTCAGAGTGTGAGGTATGGATGGATAGGTGTGGTGCTCAGGCATAGGGGCAGGTGCACAGATATTAATGTTCGTGCACCCATTTTTTTCCCACTGTATTTTTCTTTTGTCTTTAGGATGCAGCGAAAACTAGGTTAGAAGTTAACCTGTTCAGTGTCACGGACCCATTTGTCAGCTTGATGAAGTCTATGGTCCTTTTCCCAGAATAATGTTTTTAAATGCATAAAATAAAATATATAGGATTACCAAGGAAACTTGCCAATATTTCACATCTCTCAGTATTCTCTTTGTCTACTCAAGTGGTCTCAGCATCTCTCCATTCAGTAGCATTAGTTATTTTAATAAATAGGCTATTTGCAGATCATTAATAAATATGTTACTTGTGTCTATGCAGTCCTTATCTCTGCTAGGGCATCCAGGAAGACCCTTTTCAGTAGAGGTACCTAAAGTGCTGAATTGCTATGGAGTCTGACTCATTCTCTCTCACCCTTCTGCGTGTGCTTCCCAGGTGAGAATGGAAGCCAGTAGATGAGGTTTTATAGCAAAAGCCTACCTTGTTTTGTGACCTTAAATCTTCTAGGCAGAAAGTCCTTTCTTGGAACTTTAAACTCAAAATAATATATATAATTCAAAACATCATTCTACTGGCAGGCCAGTGCCTGCTAAAGGACCAAGCAAACTTCATCAGCATTTTCCTCAGAAAACTTAGAGGAGACTAAACCATGATATAAGAGAAAGTGACAAACCGTCCCTGGGCTCCTAAAGAGAAATCAGAAAAGCAGGAAACTGAACTGTTTACCTATCTTTGTCTTCTTCTGCTCTGTAATTCCTATGAGAAGAATTCAGAAGAGAGCCCCAAAAAACATAGAAAAAAATTTGGGATGAGTTAACAAGTTTAAAGATAAAAAGATGTTAGAGAAAACTAGGTAAAGCCAATGTTGTGAAGTGGAGGGGGGAATATGATTTCTGTTAGATGATTTCATAACTTTGTGAGCATATCACATTCATGATAAATTATTATTATTGTGGAACAGATGGATGAATCTCAATCATTATCCTATGATGGAAGATTAAACATTTTCTTAAGTTCTATTCATCAAATTAAGCTTTTCTTCTCACAACAAAGGACAATATATCAATGTTGACTATAGTTTTTAAAACCTTTGCAAAAAAAAAACAATAAGCCATGATTAATGCCCTGACAGAAGTAAATATGAAACAAGAAGTGCTGGTATACCTTGACATCACTTAAACACTTCATTCTTCACATTGTTTTCCATGTTTCACTTCCTTTCTTTTCTCTTCTCCTAACTTCCTTTCTCTCCTTTCTATCTCTTCTCTGTCCCTCTGTCTCTGTCTCTGCCATACACACACACACACACACACACACACACACACACACACACACACTCTTCATTATCTTCCCTTTACAAATCCACCTCTCTTCCATACTTCTCTGTTTCTCTGAAAGGCACCACCACTCAACTCAATGTTACACTCAACTATTCATTCTCTTTTCATCCTACATATCCAGTCATTTACTAAATCTTATTATTTCTACCTCCACAGCATCTCTTATATCCAACCTCTTATCTTTACTTGCACAGCTAATAAAAGTCCTCACTATCTCTAAACCAAGCTACTGCAGTTGTCTTCTAATGGGTCTCCTTCCCTGAAGAGATCCAGTGGAGTCCATCCTTAACACATCAATAAACTTTTGTTGTTCAGTCTTTCAGTTATGACCAACTCTTCATGACACCATGAATTTGTCCATGGAGTTTTCTTAACATAGACACTGGAATGATTTGCCATTTCCTTTACCAGTGCATCCTCATTTTAAAGATGAAGAACTAAAGCAAATAAGGGTTAAGCTATTTGCCCAGAGACACAAACTAGATATTCTTGACTCCTAGCCTGGTGTTCCACCCTCTATACCACCTAGCTGCTACCAATAAACTCTAGGGGATCCTTATTTTCTCTAAGACAAAAACATGAATTCCACTATTTCACTGGCCCTACCCTCTCTTTTCAGCTTCATTTTACATTGCTCCCCTTCCTTAATACTTCATGATCAATTAAGCCATTTTCTATTACTCACACTTGGCACTCTATCCTCCCTACCCTGCTCCTATTGCCTTTCCATTAGCCATTCTCAATGCCAGAGATACACTTTCTCTTCAATTCCATCTTTTAGTTCTCCTCTCTTCCAGAAACAGTTCAAGCTCCACCTTTTACATTTTGCTAGGTCCCTCTTTCCACTATCTGGTTTAACTACTCCATATTGAGTCTCTTTGTATTTATTTTGCACACATTCTTTTGTATTCTCCTCTCCCAAGACAGAATGCAAACAGGGATTGTTTCTACCAGCACCTAGCATAGTGTGTGACACCCAGTAGGCACTTAATAAATGCTCATTGATAGATTAAGTGACAGAGTTAGGATTTGAATCCAAGTCCTCTGAAAACAAATACATTTCTATTTCATATTCTGGTGCTTTTCCTCTACGACATTTTTTTATGGTTTAGTATCTATTCTTCCACAGACCTTGGAAAAATATGACTGTGATTTTACTACTTTCTATTATCTGCTCCATAGAAAGATAAGGCTAACAGGCTAAATGACATCATCCATGCTCTTCTTCCTCTTCTCCCTCTTCTACATAAGACTTGCCTCTCAAAAAGCACATTTCAGATATGTAAAGATTGATTTGGTTTTCAAGTCTTTCTGAGAAAATGACTTCACAGCCTCTCTCAGATATTCATTATTGTGATGCATATCATACACAAGTTCTTCATACACTAAACTTTAGTTTATCCAGATTGAATTGGGAGGATAGAAGCAGGGCTCTGCTGGAGCCAGCTCTACCTGACTTATAGGAGTTGATTGCAAAATTTTCAGCATGAGGATTTACCTTTTGGAAATGGCAAAGGCTAAACTGTAGGACTTGATTTATCATTTTGTTAGTTGTTTAGACATTAGAAAGTGATGGGAGAATTTTAATAATGTAGATTAAATTTTAAAGTATATTTTGAAGGCATCTAGGTGGCTCAGTGGATAGAGAACCAGGCCTAGAGATGGGATGTCCTGGGTTCAAATCTGAACTCAGACTTCCTACTTGTGTGACCCTAGGCAAGTCATTTAACCATATTGATTTTAAGACAGATGTGTTTCATTTTTAATGCATATATTTTTTTGTTCAGAGAGCTGGTTGTTAAAAATTTACCAGCACCCCCAAGTGGAAGATTCTAGATTAATGGTAAATACAGATACCACCACCCGGAGAGTATAATTTTCAAAAATCCAATATGTGATAATGTTAGGCTATTCAAGAAGAAAACATTCAAGTTTGATTATTATTACTTTCTATTGAATTCCTATTTATTTATCTGTGGATATATAGTCCCGCCTCCACCCCTAATAGTAGACAAGACAAAGAACTATTTCAATTGTTTCATTGACAGTGCCTAGCATGATGCATTGCGCATAGTAGGTGCTCAATCAATGCTTATTGAACTGAATCCCCAGTGTAATAGCACATAGCACAATCACTTTTATAATTGCACAAAATTTACAGCAACGCCTCCTAAAGCAAACTTTTCCTATGCCTTATCATATTTTAATTTATATTTATTTATATACATATCTGAACACCCTTCCTAAAGTAGAAGAAGGGCAAGGTCTCTGTCTTATTTATAGTCCTCTTCTCCACCTTCAACACCTATAAATTAGATATTCTGTTCATTTGTTAAGTCATGTCTAACTCTTCATGATCCCATGGACCATAGCATGTTGAGGCCTCTATTCTCCACAATATCCCAAAGTCTGTTTGAGCTCATGTTTGTTGCTTACAGGAGAATATCTATCTGTCTCATCCTCTGCCATCCCCTATTCCTTTTGCCTTCAATCTTTCCCAACATCAATGTCTTTTCTAGTGAGTCCTGTCTTCTCATTATGAGACCAAAGGATTTAAGTTTCAATTTCAGTATTCAATCCTTCCAATGAGTAGTCTGAATTAATTTCTTTATGTAGGTGATACTTAACAAATATTTGGTGAATGATTGAATGATCACTGCCCAATGGATCTGATATTAGAACTGAGACTCTTTTGTTAAAAGAAGTTGCTTTCTAAAAGGCAGCTAAGTGGCTTAGTGAATTGAGAGCCAGGTTTAGAGACTGAAGGTCCTGAGTTTAAATGTGGCCTAAGACACTTCCTAGCTGTATGACCCTGGGCATGTCATTTAACCCCAATTTCCTAGCCCTTACTGCTCTACTTTGGAATCAATATATAGTATTGATTCTAAGACAGAAGGTAAGAGTTTGGAAGAAAAAAAAAAGTTGCTCTCCTAGACACAAGGTCCCCAGATAGTGCGTGCTGTAATTCGATTTTTAAACACACACAAAAAAAGTTTCCACTGTAGAAACACAACACCAGCTTGTTAAAGTTTATAGAGAAAGCGTTTGTTGACAGTATATATCAAAACACTGTGCAAAGTTTTTGGGGAAGGAAGGCAGAACATCCTTGGTGACACTGTGTGGCAAGAAGAAAAGCAGCAAATGAAAATTAAAGACCCTCCTTTTCACATAACTGGAACTAAAAAGCTTTTTAAAAGAATATTTGCCTGTTATGGAATTATGGAGAAAAGTAGTAATGAGAGGGCAGAACCAAGATGCCAGAGTGGTAGGAAGCAATGAGGTGAGATCCCTTCTAAAAATAAAATTCCTCTTAACAGATCTAGGAAATGCATCCGATCAAATCCTGATGTGGAAATTTAGAAAAAGTCACAGTGAATTATTTGTCCACCCCAGCTCAACACAAGGAAGGTCTGCAGACATTGATTACAAAGTCAAATCAGGAGTAAGTTAGAGGGCAAGAGCACTTCAGTGCCCAGGGACAAGCTGTGCACCAGGATAAGAGGAGATCCCTGACCTACTCCAGGGCACTGCCATACCCATTCTAAGGCACTGCAAAAGAGACAAGTAAGAACTGGCAACTTTGGGTCATGGATACAGATTTACTGAGAAGGAGACCTACACAAGAGAGTGACATTTTCAGAAGTGAAGCGCTCAGTAGTGCATCAAGAAAGGAAGGTCCTTCAGAAGCTAGAAGCAACAAAATTGTGACTCAGAGACCACACACAGAGCAGAGTCTTAAATCTAACATCTAGTCTAATCTGCACAAGATCCAGGGCAGAAATTTCAAACCAAAAGGGAAAATACAATTCTGCCACTCTGAACTAACAGAACTTTCTAGTTGGATGATGGAGCCTGAGTCCAGCAAGAATCTAAACATTCTCAGACTCATAGCTGGATCATGAATTTACAAAGCACAGACCAGGGTGGAAGCAAGGGGACAACAATCAGACTTTACTCTGGATCAGGCCATTCCAAAACCACTGAAAGTTTACAGTTACCCAACCTGTCACTGAGATCCCAGAATAAAACAACATTCAGTGCCCCCAAATCAGTAACAATACCAGCTCAAACTTCTAAATGTACCAGAGAACCCAACCCTAACATCAAGTCAAAAGTCAAAAAGAAGGTTGGAAGAATGAGCAAACAAAAAGAAAGCCATATCATAAAGATCTGTTATGGTAGGGAAAAAAAACTCAAGACACAAACCTCAAAGGAGAGTATTACTCCAAAATATCTAAAAGCAAAGCCTCAGAGAAAAACCCAATTTGATCACAAATTCAACTAGAATTTCTAAAAGAGATGAAGCAAAAGTTATTGAAAGAATAAACTTCTTGCATTCAAATACAAGGATCTCTGATATTATCTGAACCCTAAAAATATCAGAGATCATAGAAAGAGTCCCAAACAAGGCTTGGGAGTGTTTTTTAATGTCTTGATGATCTTAAGAATGGAAAGAGAGGGGAAGTGGTATAGAAGAGAAAGGAAGGTTAGGGGGAAATATCTCATATAATTCAGGTGCACAAGTAGATAAGAGGGGATGGGGGAATGCTAACACTTGAACTTCACTCTCAACTGAACTGGTCAAAAGAAGGGGATAAAAGATATGGACACACCATTCATCAAGGAAAGAGAAGGGAAAAGGAGAGCTAAGAGTAGGGGACTCAGAGAGAAGATAAGTTAAGGGATGGATTAGTCTTAAGCAAACAAAAATTTAAGGATCTATAAAAAAATATTTGTAGGTCTTTTCAGGTGGAAAATAATGGGATGCTCATAGATTGAAGAATCATTAAATAAATCATGTTATATAAGTATGATGGAATACTATTGCACTGAACCCACATCAGTGCAATAATCAACAGTGATTTCAGAGGATTAATAATGAAACATGCTACCCACCTCCTGAGAAAGATGAAGGACTCAGAAAGCAGAATGAGAAAAAAGTTTTTTGGACATGGTCAGTGTAAAATTTGTTTTAATTGACTCTTCATATTTGCAATGAATTTCATTTTTCTTACATCCTCAATTGAAGGGGTAGGGAAGGATGAAAATTAAAAATAAAATTTTATAGATAGATATATGCATGTATACGTGTGTTTGTATGTGTAATTTTCAAAAAGAAAATAAGTAATGATCTGTTCTTTGATGACTTTTTAAAGTTAAATGTTTTTTAATCATCAAAAATTTGCTTTCCCTCCAACTCCTTATCTCACCAATGAGAAAATATTTTTTTTTAAAAACCTGTTATAAACACATAAAATCAGGGACAGCTAGCTGACTCAGTAGATGGAGAGCCAAGCCTGGCATCAGGAGAATGTGGGTCAAATCTGGCCTCAGATACTTCTTAATCATGTGACACTGGGCAAGTCACCTAACCCCAAATGCTTAACCTTTACTGCTCTTCTACCTTGGAACAGATAGTATCAATTCTAAGAAGGAAAGGGTTTTTTTTAAAACATATAGAATGAAGCAAAACAAATTCCTGTGTTGCCCGTATCCCTTCCAAAAAAACCTCAATATGCATTGTGATTTCATTGCACCTCTATTTAGGAGTTGGGGAGCATGTCTCATAATGACTCCTCAGGAATCATATTGGTTATTGCATTGCTTAAAGTTCCTAAGTCTTTCAAAGTCAATTAAATTAACGGTTCTTTTGCAATTGTAGAAGTGGTTCTCTTGGTTCTGCTCACTTTAGTCCACATCAGTTCATGCAAGTCTTCCTAGGTTTCTCTCGAGCTATATCTACCAACATTTCTTACAGCAAAAAAGTACTCTATCTTGCTTTCTGGAATATTATATTGCAAGCTTTATGCTTCTTTAAAGAAATAGCAACTTAAATCGTATGTGATCCTGACTGTGCCACATTGGTTTGTTGTTCACTTTTTAGTAGCACTGGACTCTTTGTGGCCAGTTTGGAGTTTTCTTGGCAAAAATATGGGAGTAATTCGCCATTTCCTTCTCTAGCTCATTTTCGGGAACCTGAGACAAATAGGGTTAAGTGACTTGCTCAGGGTCACACAGTTAGCAAATGTCTAAGGCAAGATTTGAACTCCAGTCCAGGCACTCTATCCACTGTGCCACCTCGCTGTTGCATAGCAGTTCTTATTAGGTATTCCCAATGAACAGAGAAGGAAACGTGCTCAAAGAAGGGAAGTTAATTGCCTCAAGTTATGGAACTAAGGAAATTTCAAAGCCAGGACTAGAATTTAGCTAGTCTTCTGATTTAAAGTCTCATGAAATTCCCAGTGTTCCACAAAACCCAAGAATAACGAAGCAACTTTTATATGATTCCTCTGAAATTTCGTCATCGTGGCAGGTAGGGATTATGGAGAAATTCAGCATAGTTCTGTATCTACCAGTGTAGAGATTTTCAAAAGGCTAAACATCAAGTGTCAAAAAAAGTCAGCTAATAAGTATTTATTAAATATTTCCTGAGTGTCAAATTCTAGGCTAAGCTTTGGGGATACAAGGAAAGTCCCTGGAATACAAAAATATAGTCCCTGTCCTCAAAGTACTCACATGAAAATAACTGTGCATACAAGATATTTCCAGCGTAAATGGAAGGCAAACTCAGAGGAAGGCACTTAACAGTAGCAGGAGGAGAGAAAAAGCCTCTTGCTTCTAGAAGCTGAAGCCTGTCTTATTGCCTCTATATCCATAACCATTTCGTATTTCAGAGAGGTAAGGTCAGCTCTTGAGGCAGGTAGACTGCCCTCCATCCTGTTGTTTGAAAGGCTTCAAAGGGTTGTCCCCATGGATGAATCCCTAGATTACTTTCCCTTTTGGGACCTGAAATTTCTACCATTACATTGTTTCCTTAACTTCTAGCCTTAACTACAAGAGACCACAGTTGACAGGCAATACTCTTAATTAGAAAGGGCAGCACAAAAACGGAAATTAATTTCTAATCTCCAGCACAGAGTACAACCCCCGAAGGGATGGAATGAGGGACAGGGATGGATGGGCAGGGATGGGGAAGGTATGTAAGGACTATGGGCTAGGAAGGGTCCAATGGGTTGTCTTAAAGTCTGTGGGACACAGCCTATATCCTTGTGAGAGAGAAAGGAGTGATCAGAGAGGAAAGAGACAAAGGGAAATGTCACAATTTCATCTAGCTAAGAGTCTGGTTTCCTTTACCTTAGGATAGTTTAGGATGGGCTTTTGAGGAGGGTTTGGTAAAAGGAAGTGAAATAAGAGAAAAGTGAAAAAACTTCAGAGGATTTTTGAAAAAAGGAATGCACTTCCATAATGAAATTATTTCATTTAATGCAACATTCAGAAGGGATAGAAAAAGGAACATGCATTTAAAAATAATGATGGAATGTTGCTTTTCCAAAATACAGTAAATTGAGTCAGTTCCCAATACACCTGGATCCTGGTTGATCCCATAACAAGATGGAGGTGGGGCTGCAGATAAAAAAGTCTGAATGAAGACTTGCCAAGCCCCCTCACCCCTCATTTTCTTTCATAATTTCTCCTACCTAGAGCCCTAGACAGCTGAAAGGGGTATATATGTGGAGGTTCCCCCCTCAAAGGACCCCTTTTTGCTATAACTAAGGCTCTTTAATTGATCCTCACCTTCTTCAATGCTCTTTTATTTAAAGTCTTTAAGAGTTTTGTGGCTAAGAAATGGATCTCAGGCTTCAGTGTGGAGTGGGTAGAGAATCCCCAGTGCTTCATCTGTCAATGAATATTGATGGTGATTTGTCCATGTAATCCTCTAAATCTTCTTAAAAAGAGTTTTATATAGTATTCTCAAGAATGGGCATTCCTTCTGTTGAAACTGTAGACTGACACCTCCCCACTATATGTGAAATAATATCAAAAGTGTGTAAGTAGTGATATGAAGGATTTTGTGAGCTACAGTAAATGCCTATTTATTCAAAATCCCAACAAGTGGAAAACTCATATAATAACTAGTTTTTAGGTTTTTACATTACTAGCTGTCCTTCCACTTGGATACTCTCTCATCTTGTGGCTTGATTCCTTTCCTAGCTGTTTGATTATTCATTCTTAATGTCCTTTGCAGTCCTTTTCTTTCTCCTATCCAAGACTTTGTCAGGGCCTGTACCCTCCTCTCCCCCTAAACTTTCTCTCAGTGGCATCATCAGGTCCCATGGGTTCAATGATCATCTATCCACCAACAGTGGGTCCTTGTGGACAAGGACTGTCTTGGTTACTTATATTCATATCACCAGAACTTAATGCAGTTCCTGGCACATAGTAAGTGCTTAATAAATGGTCTTCCTTCCTTTTCTCCCTCCCTCCCTCTAACCCTCCTCCTTTCTTTTTTCTTTCTTTCTTTCTCTATTTCTCTTTCTTTCTTTTCTTTCTTTCCCCTTTCTTTCAAAGATCTCTTCTCTCTCCTGAATTCTATTCCTACATCCCCTACTGACAGCTAAATTTACCCATTTGAGGGGGCATTTGAGTGGCTCAGTGGATTGAGAGCCAGGTCTAGAGATGGGAGGTCCTGGATTCAAATCTGGCCTCAGACACTTCCTAGCTGTGTGCCCTTGGGCAAGTCATTTAGCCCCCATCACCTAGCCTTTCCTATTTTTTACCTGGGAACCAATACATAATATTGATTCTAAGACAGAGAGAAAGAATTTTAAAAATTGTTTTTAATAATAAATGTATCCATTTGGGTGTCTGACAGGAATGCTAAACCAAACATTTAACATAGAATTCATTATCTTTCCTCCTCATTTCTCAAAAGGGAACCACCCTTTGGGGCAGCTGGGTAGCTCAGTGGAGTGAGAGTCAGGCCTAGAGACAGGAGGTCCTAGGTTCAAACCCGACCTCAGCCACTTCCCAGCTGTGTGACCCTGGGCAAGTCACTTGATCCCCATTGCCCACCCTTACCACTCTTCCACCTATGAGACAATACACCAAAATTAAGGGTTTAAAAAAAAAGGGGGGAACCACCCTCCTTCCAATAACCCAGGTTCAAAACACTAGAATCATCATTACTCCCACCTCTCCCTTCCCACTATATCTAAGTAGGCTTCAAGTCTCATTAATTCTACCTCCACTGAATTTCTTGCATCTATTTCCTTCTCTCCACTTATATTAGCCACTACTCCAGTTCAAGCCTTTAACCCTTCAAGCTATTGGAATTACTTCCTAATTTGTGTCCTTGCTTCCACCCTATTTCCCTCTCCATCCTCCACACAGCTACCAACATAGAATTCCTAAAATGTAGGTGTGACCATTTTGCCCCCTCCTCCCATTCACACATTTTCAGTAGCTCCAATATAAAATCCCTATTCTTCCACATGGTATTTAAATCTCTCCACAATCTGAGGTCTGTGTGACTTGCCAGACTTTCGTATTATTGTCCTTCATTCTGTTATGGGAGAATTTGGGAAAGGTGTTTGGTTAAAGGGGATTTGGAAGGGAGGTTGTCAGGGACTTGCTAGATAGATAATATGAGTGGCAGGTAGGATGTAATGGTGAAATTCAGGATATAATATGAGGCTGAAGTCAGGGAGTATAACATTGAAGGTAACAAAGATCTCCAGGGAGAGGAGGAATTAATTTAAACAGGCAAAGAGCAGCAGGGCTTATAGACTAGGACTTAGACTAAAGACAAACTGAAGGGAAATAGACTGATTGAAATTAACTACAGGCTTTAGTTAATTTCACAGGAAGGGACTAGTTTTGCAGTTACACCTTCCTTCAAGATGGATACCCCGGCTTCCCTTCAAGCCCAGAGTATGTTGGTTCTATTCCTCTTCTTCCCTTTCTTACTAATTAACTGACAAAGTAACTAACAGGTCTGTTTTAAACACAAAAGGGATTTATTGTCTTTCTCAGGTTAAATTGTCAGGGAAACAGGATTAAAGGAAGCCCTAACAGTTGTTTAAAGAAACCTCAGGTGGGGAAAGGGAAGCAGAGATGGGGTTTGAGCAAGGTCCTGCCCTGACTCAACTCTCAAGGTGATCTTGAAATCAAAAGGGAATATGATGATGACTACCTAACCTCTCTAGATAAAGTACTGTCAGAGTATAGCTAAACCCTCACAGATTTGAAACTACTCTCTGATTCACTCTCCTTATTCACTCCTCACAGACATTAGATAAGGGAAGGAAGGTAGGGAAAATGAGGTAGAGTATGGAGATACAAAAGGTTTATCTAAATTAACAAATCTCAAATAAATACTCCAAAGCTAGGCTAAATTTTCAATCTTCAGAAAGGAGAAGCAGCAGCTCATCTGGCCCTGACTCTCTCCACGAGGTCCCAGGTCCAACTGAAACTTTCTTCCAAGATTCTAAACTCCTGACATCAGAACTCAGCCAAAGCCTGTAAAAACTGCTCTGACCCCCTCTCTCTGTACTATAATTCCTGCAAGCCTCTTCCCTGATCTTGGCATATGCTCTTCTGTTCCATGACTTTGCCCTGTCAGATCTCGAATGCCCTCTCTCGCAGCATTATTGCCCTTGTCCTCTAACCCTGCCAAAAAAAAATCCCCAATCTATCCCTTTTTCAGATATTCCTAATCTACCACACTATCATCCTCCTAAACACTCAGGTTTGTAGCTTCTTTGACTCTTCATTCTCTTACCCTCACCCAAGTATATCCAATTAGTTAAGGATTTCTATGCTTTTTATTTCATGGAAACTTTTGGCCATCTGGTGAAGCCTCTGAACCCCTTCTCAGAATATTTTTGTTAACCTACATTCATAATAGAAGGAAATGTTAAGTATCGTCAAGGGGGTTTTAAAAGTAAAGATGTAATTTTTTTTCTCCATATAAATTCAAGGATCCTTTGAAATCTGAGAGCTTAGTTTAAGACCCTCTCAATTAGTTGATACCTGTTTATTTTGTTGTTGCCTCATTTGGAGTTTTCTTGGCAAAGATAGTGGAGTGGTTTGTCATTTCCTTCTCCAGCTCATTTTACAGTTGAGGAAACAAAGGCAAACAGGGTTAAGTGACTTGCCCAGGGTCACATAGCTAGTAAGTGTTGAGGCCAGATTTGAATTGAGGAAGGTGAGTCTTTCTAACTTCAAGCCCAGAACTTTTATCCACTGAGTCACCTAGCTATGCCTGTCTATTCTACCAACCCAATACTCTCTCCAACAGCTTCTTATGGGGTGTCTCTTCCTTTATTTTCTTCCTTCCCCATATCAACTTCTATCCAGATACCAAAAAAATCTAATAATGTGCAGGCCTGATTGGATCATATATTCATGCTCCAAAGTTTTCAATGCCTTCCATTAGAGTATAAAATACAAACTTCTTAACCTGGTATTTAGAATCTTGCAAAATCTGATTCTACCATATTTTTGTAGTCTTACTCCCCTTTGTATAAGCCAGGTTCCAACCAGACAAAATTATTAGATACTTTTTTGGTCTTGTTTCATATTCCTGTTTCTGTATGGGCAATCCATCTCCCATGAATCACTTTGAAACAGAAATTTTGCGTGCATGTATTTTTTGCTTTGAGGATTATTAGGTCATTTTCTTCAGTGTAGAGAAGGAACCTTTGAGAAGACCCCGTGGAATTCTAGACCTTGATTCAATCTGTGGAGGATTACCTGCAAATATGGCTATTGGGAAGACCTTGACATCTTTCAGGAGGCTTTTTTTCCCTCTTGGACTCTGAGCATGGCATCATCGTGATTGTGAGGAGCACCTTAGGTAAATATACCTCTCCCTTTTTTATGTCTTGTTTGAAAATGATAATAAGAGGGTTGTTAAGCAAAGTTATTTCCATGGTTACATCTATCAAGAAATCTTTTATTATTTTTAACACACACATAGGAAGTACCTTATGGGAGGAAAGCTTTAAGACTGACCTTTGCTCTACCTTGTCAAATTATGTGTGTATAATATTATATAATATATATAATCAACATACAATAAAGAGTACAATCTTGAATTCTTTAAACTTACAATCATATGTATGCCTATGAAGACATGATCTCTTGAATACAATGTTCCATTAAATTTTCTTATATTTCCTTATATTTTCCTCATGACATATAAGATCTTTAGATATATATATACATATAGGAGTGTGTTTATATGATATTTATGTGTACAGATCATTTTTATAAAGATTTTATGTCCATGAGAGAGTAAACTTATGAGCTAGTCCTCTCTCTTCTCTTACTGGGGGATATAGATTTCTATTTACAATGTTTTGCAGTTGTTTGATATCTTCTTCTCTTTGAGATATCTTGAAAATTTATCTCATCTTTCCAAAATAATTGTTGTCTCTGATATAAGTTACCACTGTATGCATTTTACCTGATCCATTCACTCTTCCCAATTTCATTTCTTTGAATGCTATGTCTACCTCTTTCCAGGGTAGGTTGAGGATTGAAGTCATTAGTATCCAAAAGGGAGTGGTTCTAAAAGATCAATAATGAGATATGTCATTATTGAAATACTAGCATATCTATTTCATTATGTCTATTTTTTATTCTTCTAGTTTTCAGGTATTAATGATCAGTGATTAAGCTTACTAACCTAGAGTTAACTTCTTGAATTATACTTTCCCTTATACTTCATTTTCACTATTTCATTCTTATCATCTTTGAGAGTAACAAACATTTATTAAAATATTGCCTTGACTCAAATTGTATTCATAATGTCCATATTATGTCCATGATCATGAACCTAAAACATTGTGAGGTGCCCTCTGGATCATCAAAAATTCAATTCCATTCAAAATTGTTTTAATTTTCTTTGTGTAATGCTCTCCCAACCAGCCTTCTGGAGTTCAGAGAGCTATTCTTACACTTTAAACCTGGAAGAAAGGAGAGGCTTGAGGATTTGAGGGTCAGGGATGATCTCTTCCATATCTTCATGGCACGGTAGCTAACTAAGAGACTTCTTATAACCACATATTATCAAATTCTTAGGTTAGTGACAGAAAGCAGTCAAAGAACATTTATGCCTACATTAACGTGTGTATGTATGTGTATATATGCCCTCTCTGACATATATAACCCAAATCAGACCAAGCCCAAGTTTCCATGCGCTTAACTAGAATGCCTATCAATCAAGCTCCAAGAAGGGGAAGTTAAGAATCTGTTCCTAGGGGTAGCATTACAGGTAAGAAATGGTCAAAGTCCTTAAACTTTCTATAGAAATGAGTATGTTCAGAAGCAAGTAATTCCTGACTCCATGGGTGGAGTGAGATCTCAGTTCTAGCCTGTTGCCTTGTATAAAGCTGAATAACCAGAACAGTAGTCCCAGAGAAAAGGAGAGCCTCCCAGTTCTAGAGAACTCTACAGTCGGTTGATGTGGTGGTTGAGTCCAGTTGCAGTCTACTGGCATTCTGACTAGAGGAAACCCAAAAGCATGTTGTTCAACCCTAAATCCAGATCAGGAATTTGTACAGCTCAGGCCAGGACAGCATTCAAACTTGTGTCTTCAGAAGCATTCTACTTTCATAGTATATCCTGAATCATCTCCTTCTCTTCTTTCATACAGTTCTCTTTATCTCTCACCTACTATTTCCTTCTAATTGCAAGCAATCAGGACTTTCAGCTTCCAACTTCTCTCCATTCAATCCCTCTTCCACACAAATGCCAAGAGTTTTCTAAACCACATCCCTGTGCCTCAAAAACCTTTAGTCACTCCCTTATTGACTCAAGGAAAAAAAATACAAATTCTGCAGTTTGTTAAAGTCTTTTACAATCTGACTCTCACCTTCCTTTCCATATTTATTTCCTATCACTCCCTTTCAGACACTCTACACTTCAGTCTAATGCAAATCAATTACTGGATATTCTCTGAATTTAGAATGCAATTTCTCATCTTCGTGATCTTTTATAAGCTGTCCCTCATATATGGACTATGCTTCCTCCTGAATTCCACCTCTTATTTTCTTTAAGACTCATGGCAGATGCCACCTCTTACAGGAAGCCTTCCTTGATCCATGTCCTCCACTCTTAGCTATTAGTGTTCTTTCCCTCTTCATAGAATCATAAGTGCATTTATTTACCATATAGTGAAAACTCCCCATAAAATGTAAGATCTTTAAGAAGACACGCTGCTTTGGTATATATTTGTATATTCCTAACGCCTAGCACAGTATTTGCCCATTTTTGATGTTCAGTCTTTTCAGTTGTGTCTGACTCTTGATGACCCCATTTGGATTTTCTTGGCAAAGACTCTAGAGTGGTTTGCCCATAAGAGTCATTTAATAAATGCTTTGATGGATTGGATTAGGAAAAAAGGATATTGCTTAAATACTCCACAGTGGATTTCTACCAAAAGACCACGACACATGTCAAGAGCCACAGGAAAGTAAGAGAATGGAAATCGAAGGTGGCAAAGTAAACTTTAGTGAACTTTTAAAAATCTGACTTTGTCCATAAGACTTATAATCATGGAAAAGGCAACATCAAAGAAAGAATTAAGTACCTGGATTAAAACCTCTCCTTTCTCCCACTGACTCTTGACAGTGATAATAAACTGCTTCAGGCATCTTTAACTAAGAGGAAATAATCCATTCTCTAATGCCTTTAGTATCGATGTGCATACCAGTCCTATTAAAGATTGGACTGAGAAGGTCCTGGCCCACCTAATGAAGAGGGTGTTTGCAAAGGGATAAAAAACTGAAAGAATAGAGTAGTCTCTTTTTTTCTGAATTAAAAGCTATTCGTGTATAGGTATCATTTAACAAGTTACATTCTGGTAGTTGCAGCTCCATTTAGATACTCCAAATAGTAGCTATGAAGATGAGAGCCCAAGATAAATAGATCACCAACCTAGCATCACTGTGCTTATGATTCAGAATTGCATTTCTTAAGTAATTTCTGCAGAGCTGTAAATATACAGTACAAAAGGAAACTACTATAAGCTGCTTAGGTAAAGAACTCAATTTCATTTAAAAAGTAATTTACTTATACTTAATTTCTCAAATCAGATTGATGAAGTGGGAGAGTTTGAAAATGACATCATTGGGTGTTTGTTTTTTATGATTAATACCTACAATCTACAAAACTACAGGGAACAAACAATGCATGTACGTTTAAAAGATGTTGAAAGGGATATGAATAAATGTAAATATCTCCTTTCGTAGATTTAACCAAGAAATATAAAGAAATAGTGAGGTGATAAACTTTTCCTTTTTTTCTTTTCCAAATGAAATGAAACACAACTTGAAGCAATGTAAAATAACTACAGATAATGGGTAACCACAAATAGTAACAGCAAACTGGCCATAAGCACCCTCTTCTCTCCTTCTCATCTCCTCCTTTCCTTCAGTATTGAGTAAAATGATGTCCTTTCTCCTTAACAAGGTCCAGCCTTATATCCTATACTATCCCTGCTACTTTCTCCAACTAAATGTTTCCCACTAACGATACACACACACACACACTCCAACCCATTTCTATAGCCTTCAATATCTCCCTATTTACTATAATTTACCCTGATGTCTAAAAACAAAGCCAAGTCTCCCCTATCTTAAAAAAAATCTTAATAGATTTTACTTACTAGATTTTATTGCTCCCTTTCTCAAATTCTTTAAGAAAACTGTCTATACTTGGTGCTTTAACTCTCCTCTCACTCTTCTCAGAAATTTGCTTCTGGCCTCATCTTTCCACTGAAACTTCTCTCCAAATTCACCAGTGATCTTTTAAATGATAAATCTAATGGATTTTTCTTAATCCTCATCTTTCTTAACTTCTTTACAGTATATGACACTGTTTATCTTGTCTTCCTGGATTCTCTTTTCTTTCTGGGTTTTCATGAAAACACTATCTTTGTTCCCCTCCAATCTAACTGCCCCTCAGTCTCTTTGGCTGGGTCTTCACTGATGCCACCCCTATAGTGGATTATCCCCAAACTCTTTATTCTGAGATCCTTTCTCTTTTCTACCTAAATTCTCTCATTTGATGAGACTCAGAACAAGCACCATCTTCTACATGAGGCATTTACAGATTCCCTTTCAGCTACCAGTGCCCAGCTTTCCTAAACTGCCTTGTATTCATCTTCTCTATTCAAGTGTAAGCTCCTTGAGCAGCTAGATGGGGCAGAGAATAGAGCTGTGGGGCTGGTGTTAGGAGGACCTGAGTTCAAATAAAGCCTCAGATATTTACTAGCTGTGTGATTGTAACTCTTGACACCCTGTCTCAGTTTCCCTCTCTATAAAATGAGGATAACATCACCTCTCTTTCAGGGTTGTGGGAATCAAATAAGAAATTATTTGGAAAGTTTAGAGCACAATGCCTGGCACATAGTAGGTGTTCTATGAATACTTATTTTCTCCTCTGATCCCTCCCTTGAGAGAAGGGACTAGTTCACTTTTTTTTAAAAAACCCTTACCTTCCATCTTAGAATCAATACTGTAATATTGGCTCCAAGGCAGAAGAGTGGTAAGGGCTAGGCAATGGGGGTTAAGTGACTTGTCCAGGGTCCCACGGCTAGGAAGTGTCTGAGGCCAGATTTGAACCTAGGACCTACCATCTATGGGCTTGGCTCTCCATCCCACTGAGCTACCTAGCTTTCAATTTTGTATCTGAATGCTTAACACAGTACCTGGCACATAGCAGGTAATAAATAAACATTGACTGAGTGCCTTTAACAAATTCATAACTAGCAAAGTCATTCAAAATATTTTCCTATGAAGACCCATCTAGAGTTACATTAGAAATAATAAATCTTTTTTTAGTGGGATTGTCCTCCCACATCATTTCTACTTCTTGAAATCTTAGGTCAAGTCACACTGATTGCCAGAGACTTTTTCTGGTCTCCCTCAGCTGCTACTGACTTCCTTCCAAGATTCTCTTGCATTTAATTTGTGTTTATATATATATATATATATATATATATATATATATATATTCTCCTCTAAATATACTTATCTAGGGGGCAGCTGGGTAGCTCAGTGGATTGAGAGACAAGCCTAGAGATGGGAGGTCCTGGGTTCAATTCTGGCCTCAGACACTTCCTAGCTGTGTGACCCTGGGCAAGTCACTTGCCTTTAAAAAACAGATATATATATATATATATATACCTATCTACATATCTATAAGTGTATACATGGTCTCCCCCCAATATGATGTAAGTTCCTTGAGAGAACTGTTTCATTTCTGTTTTTACATCTCTTGTGATTAACACAACACCTGGAAAAGAGTAAGCACTTAATAAATGTCTGTGTCCTGATTGATTGGCGATCACACAGGAATGGGCTAGCTCTTCCTGTACAAAATAAGACGTCTGGACCTCGGCCAGTGAGGACCAGTAGCAAAACAAAGACCACTGAGCTCTGTGGATCTTAGCTGCAGCCATAAACCAAAGGGCAGCTTTTACAGGTGCACCGCGTAGAAGGAGCTAGTGCTCCCTTACCCCTCTTTATTGCTCCACACACAGATGGAGTTGGCCGTTTGCATCTTCATTTTCAAATACAAGAGAAAAGAAAAAAAAAAAGACATATGCAGTGTGTAAGTTGGCTGCCTCTGTATCCAAGGGAGCACAACACATTTATAAACTAAAGGTAAAAATAAACAGAACCCCCAGCAGCGGAACGGAGCCTCCTCTTGAGCTCTATACAACATCTGCGGAGCAGCTGTAACACACTGTATAATACAGGACTTTAAACAATAGAGAAGCACTGGGTGGGAATTCATTTCGAGGCCAAAGTGGAATCCTCCCGTTTGGTTGGGAGGTTTTGAATACCGTATTCTTCTTCCCTGCTCATCATTCCACACGATACTCCCTCCAAGGCCGGTTGGGAGGATGGGATGTTGGGGGCTCAAGGGGGAGTGGCCATCTTGGAAAACTAAAGTCAAGACCCTTGAAAGAGAATTCTCTGCTCCCTTTCATTCCCCCAAACATCACGCAAGGGAACTAGATGGCATAACTCAGAGGGAAGACTGCCACCTCCTGGTGGACCGATAGCATTTCAGCCGGCATCGCCAGTGGCCTTCCTAGCTCTCCTCTGAAAACTCTGATGAGGCCTGAAGCTGCTTAGTTTGTGACAGCTGACAAGATCACAGCCCAAAACCTACAGTTGTATAGAAGCTAGGAGGTTGCAGTATGAATAAATCATAGGACAAAATCCTGCAAACTTTTCAATAACATTTCCCTCTCAGCTTCAAAGATACCTCCCTATGCATTCCAAAAGAAAGATAAACCTTTCTGGGTGCAATCTTCGCTTTTCATTGTTTTCTAAGGCCCAAGGGCTTTAATTGTTCAGGCTGTGCCACTAATTTCCTGGGCACATAGAATCCAGTTGCTTTTTTTCCTGCCATTTTAAGCCGTGGAGCTTTCAGAAAACTAATATATTGATTATTATTTGTCTTAAAGTGATCACATATTGTTTGTCAGACTAATTAATAACTTTGAAATATGGGCCATGGCAAATATCTATAATTAAATTGCAACAAATTAATAATTATGTATTGATATATTAATTTAATATGTAGTTAATAATTCAACATATAATTAATTAATTGCTTTTGAGACCAGAAATGTGCATACCTTATTGCAAAGATGATGGGACAATAGATTTTGAGCTGTAAGGGAGTCTTGAGGTTACCTGTTCCAATCACTCTCATTTTACAGATGAGAAACTAAGGACTTACTTTGATTCCCATGAAAATACAGAATCATTATGAATACCAATAGGACAAAACAATAATATACTGCCCAATCTCATCTCTATGGGGTTGTATGGAAACCTTAGGCACTGCCAGTGGTGCTACATTATTAATAATAATAATAGAATTAATAATATATAAACTTAACATAAACTGTATATAAATATAAATTATAAAATGTATATAAACTTATTATGTTGCCTAAGAAATAAGAGGGACACAAACTGACAAATAGTCAAAGGATATGAACAAATGGTTTTCAGATGAAGAAACCAAAGCTCTCAATCACCACATGAAAAAGTGTTCTAAATCCCTCTTGATTAAAGAAATGCAAATTAAAACAACTTTTAGGTACCGCCTCACATCTATTGGATTGGCCAATATGACAGGAAAGGAAAATGATAAATGTTGGATGGAGGGGATGTGACAAAATTGGGACATTAATGCATTGTTGGTGGACTTGTGAACTGATCCAACCATTCTGGAGGGCAATTTAGAACTATGCCCAAAGGGTTATGAAATTATGGATACTCTGTTATTCTGTAATATCACTATGGGATCTGTATGCCAAAGAAATCACAAAAATGTGAAAAGGGCCTACTTGTACAAAAAAAATATTTATAGCAGCTCTTTTTGTGGTGGCAAAGAACTGGAATCTGAGGGGATGTCCATCAATTGGGAAATGGCTGAGTAAATCGTGGTATATATTGGTAATGGAATACTATTGTGCTAGAAGAAATGATGAGCAGGATGAGTTCACAAAAAGCTGAAAAGATCTACATGAACTGATGAGCAGCAAAATAAACAGAACAGGGATTACATTGTACACAATAATAGCAATATTGTACGATGATCGACTGTGAAAAACTTGGATACTTGCAGCAATACAACAATTCAGGACAATTCTGAGGGACTTCTGACAAAGAATACTGTCTACCTCCAGAGAAAGAATTGTTGGGGTCAGAGACAGATAGAATCATACTATCTTTCACATTAGTCTATTTATGGTTTTATTTTGGAATTTTGGTCTCATGTAAGTATTCTCTTTCAACAATGACCAATATGGAAGTATGTTTTGCATGATAATACATGTATAATCTAGTCCAGTGATGGGCAAACTTTTTAAAGAGGGGGCCAAAGGAAAGGAAATGCTCATCGGTCAGTCTGTTTCTAAGGCAATTCTTTCAAAGTTTCATTGTATTGTATCCTACTCATTGTATTCGTCAGATTAGGAATAATATCCCTGGGCTGAATAGAACCTTTCAGGGAACCCACATCTGGCCTGAGGGCCATAGTTTGCCCATCACTGATCTAGATCAAAGATCAAATTACCCTCCCCAAGAGGGTGAAGGAAAGAAAAGGAGGGAGACAATTTGGATCTTGTAATTTTGGGAAATGCATGTTGAAATTTGTTATTGCATGTAATTAAGGAAAATACAATCTCATTGAATAAAAAAAGAAAATTTAAAAAAAAGAAGAGGGATAAAGAAACTCTCCCAAGATCCACAACTAACCAGTGGCAGAATCTGCATTCCAGGGCAGTTAACTCTGCCGCCAAATGCTGTGTTCTTTCCTCTCCATAACAGTTATTCCTTTAAAAATTCATCAGTAAGAAAAAAAATAGAAGAAAAGAACCCAAGTCCCTTAAATATGTTGTTATTCCGGAATAACATTATTCTGGTTCTCTTCTCTTTTAATATTCTTCTTATGGTTGCATGTTGCATGCTTAATGACTTCATTGGGCTTTGAAACTTGTACATTACAAATACATGATCATTTCAGTCATTATGTTCCTATTTTCCCATTAAGAATAATGATAGCTCTTACCACCATTGGCCACCTACCTGGGTCCTGTAGGTCTGAGCACACTAAAGCGTTTATTATCTTTGGAAGATTATTATCTTTGGAAGATGATCTTGATGGGCAAGTTGTTTATGTACAATAAGCAGAGAGCAAAAAATAAGATGGGAAAATGTATACCTTTGAGTGTAGATGTACATATATATGTGCACATATATGATCTGTACATATGTGTATATAATGTATGCATATAAACACACTCTTATATTGTGTGCTTATATAAACATATACCATATATGTGTGTGTGTGTGTATACAAATATATGTCACAAAACACAATCCACTTTTTTGATAGGAACATGATGCAAAAAAAGAAAAAAAAAAGCAAGTTGTTATTTACTAGAATGGAGATTTATGTTGAGTAGAGGAATTGGACTGGGAAGCCTGGGTTGAATTTATGAGCAGTGCCTCTTTGTGCCTCAGTGTTTCCATTTATAAAATGGTTCACTCAAGGCTCAGAGATGGAAAATATTTCAGCAGCTGTCTAGCCTAACCTGAACTGGAACAAGAATTTCATCTTCATTTTACTTGGAAAATGATCAATCAGTCATCCAGCCTTCACTTGAAGAACTCAAGTAACAAGGATCCCACTACCTCCCAAACCTGAACATTCCACTTTAGGGCAACTATTTATTAAGGGGTTTTTTAAATCTATTTTTCTTAATTTCTTTAATTTTCTTTAATTCTTTAATTCAAGCCTTAATCTGCCCATCTGTAATATGTGCCCTGTTATTTCCATTTCTGCCTCCTGGAGCCAAGCAAAACAATCCATCTTTAGGATGGCCCTTCAAATATTTGAAGATGTCTCATGTCCCACGTCCCTCTCTCTTCCAGTCTTCTCTTCTCTGGGCTAAGAATCCCCCATTTTCTCCCACCATCCTTCATATAGTATGATCTCTAGGTAACGCACCAGCCTGGATGCCCTCCTCTACATATTCTCTAGGTTTATTAATGTTCTTTCTGAAATGTGGCACCCAGTGTTGAACAGATATTCCAGATGTGACTTGACCAGGGAAAAGTACAGTAAGAATAAGTCCTCCCTTGTCTAGTAAAAGGTTTTTTTTAGAGATCCTAAACTCTCCATAGATTGCAACTGTCATGCCATTGACTCGTGTTAAGTTTGCAGTCTACTAAAATCCTTCAGTTTTCTTTTTCAGACAACCTGATTGTCTGATATTCACAGAGATATGGGAAACTTTTGATATGGGAGATCCAACTGAGATCCAAAGAAATTTTTTTAAAAAAGAGATTGTCTAAGTTAAACCGGTAGTGAGTGGAAGAGATGAGATTTGAACTCGGGTCAGAAAAAGACAAATTTTTTAAAAGATTTAGCATTGAGGAGAGTATCATGGGGAAATGACTAAACAGAGCAGAAAGAACTATATACAGAGTTAATATTAATCTAAATACATTCATTTAAAAATTAATCTATTATTTATTATTTAGACAGCAGTTTTAGTGGGTGACATTTTATCTATAAATCATTTGTAGTTTCAGTTCTGTAAGGTAGAGGACAGCAGGAAAACAACTCACCAGATATGAGAAAGTATGTGAGTTGAATTGGTTAAAAGGGAGTTTATTGGGGCAGATGGGTAGCTCAGTGGAGTGAGAGTCAGGTCTAGAGACAGGAGGTCCTAGGTTCAAACCCGGCTTCAGCCACTTCCCAGCTGTGTGACCCTGGGCAAGTCACTTGACCCCCATTGCTCACCCTTACCACTCTTCCACCTATGAGATAATACTCCGAAGTACAAGGGTTTAAAAAAAAGGGGGGGAGTTTATTTTAAAATAGCTAATTAATAATTTAAAAGAAAAAATGAACTTAAAAATAATCAATAATAGGCATTTGAAAGAGTTCAACCAGTTGTTCTCAAATAAACATTTTGTTTTCAATTTATGTGTGTATATATATTTATGTCTTATGTATATTTATTTGTATATTTCAATTGCTACAGGTCACACAGTATAGCCAATATAGTGCTAGAATTGAAGTAAAAAAGGCAAGGGTTCAAATCTTTTCTCTGGTATTTATTAGCTACTTGACTCTGATGGGCAAGTCTCATAATCTCTCTGAGCTTCAATGTTCTCCTTTGTAAAATGGGATTAATTATTCCTGTAGCATCTTCTTCACAGGGTAGTTAAGGGATAGACGCAGTGAATAAAGTGACCAGACTGGAGTCAGGAAGATTCATCTTCAAGGGTTCAAATCCGGCCTCAGATATTTGCTAACTATATGGCCCTGGGCAAACAGGTCACTAAAACTCTGTTTGCCTCAGTTTCATCACCAGTAAAATGAGCTGGAAAAGGAAATAGCAAAGCACTCCACTAACTCTGCCAAGAAAACCCCTAATGGGGTCATGAAGAGTCAGACACAAATGAGCAATGACAACAACAAAACACACACACATAGAGAGAGGGGGTTGCTGTGAAATTCCAATAGGATGATGTTTGTGAAGCACTATATAAATGTTAATTATTGCCTTCAACTTAACCGAAATTGTATAGTTCCATCAAATTAATGGGCTTATTTCTTCTATCTGGGATGCAAGGCTACTTGATGATTAGTAAGTCTTCTTTGAAATATCTTCCACTCTACTCTATGTATTTCCTCAGCACCACAACCAGGATTTCATAGCCAGGGGCTCTGAATATCCAAGGGTATCTGGGCCCCAGTAGACTAAACATGTCACATTTACAACTTGCTTGGTCTTCTCTCCCCCGATGAGCTGGGGCCTGAGCTTTAGGTCACAGACGTTTCACCTATCTGATTTTGATTATCTAACTGCCAAGCAATCTTTGTGTTTCAGGCCCCATTTGACTTCATTGCTTTGGGTAGGCTTGTTTTCCAAATAAACTGTTGTTTAGTCCGACTCAATGATTTAAAGAGATGATTTGTGGATAGTCTCCGAGTCACTTCTAGATTAACACAGGATAAATAACAGCGAAGCAATTCAATGACTGTCCAATGCCGATATTATTTCTGTACCATTTGTATATAATAACCAACAATGTAGATTGCTCTGCCTGAGATCTAGGTATTTATTGAATTAAAAGCACAAGTTTATTGGAAGTCTAAGTCTATTTTATACCATCTGGGCAACTATGCCAAATGCCAGGATGAAAAGTAACTGGGAAATTACACTAAATGGGGTGACTTAAATTTAAGGTTTTATTTTCCCCAAGGTTCTGCTGGCTCACATGAGTTTTTATTACATGTGACCTGCTTACATAGAGTAAGTAAACAAAAATTGTTCTAGATGGAGAAGAGACCTGAGGGGCCATCTGATACAATCCCTCTCATTTTAGAACTGAGGAAAAAAAAGGACCAGAAATGTTAAGTGACTTATCTAACATCAAATGTAGTGGATAGTTAGATGGCTCAGAACAACAGGCTTGGAGTCAGGAAGACCTGAGTTCAAATCTGATGTCAGACACTTACTAGTTGTGCGATACTAGGCAAGTTACTTAACCTCTGTCTGCCTTGATTTCTTTAGCTATAAAATGGAGATAATAATAGCATCTGTCTCTCAGGGCAGCTAGGTGGCACAGTGGATAGAGTGTCAGACTTAAAATCAGAAAGATTCATCTTTCTGCGTTCAAATCTAGCCTCAGGCACTTACTATTTGTGTGACCTCAGTTTCCTCATCTATAAAATGATCTGGAGAAGGAAATGGCAATTCATTCTAGTGCCTTTGCCAAGAAAAGCCCAAATGGGGTCACAAAGAGTCAGACACTACTGAAGTGACTAAATAGCATCAAATATCTAAGAAGCAATGATCTGAACCATAGGATCTTACAGTTAGAGGTATAAAGAACCTTACATGCCTTCTGGTCCAATTCTCTCCTCTTGAAGATGAGGAACTGAGACCTGAAGAATGTAAGTGATAAGCCCCAGTCATATAGGTAGTAAGTAATGATGTATTTAAACCCAGGGCTCCTGATTCCAAATCCAGTTTTTGTTTGGAAGTCATGTGTCCTCCACTTCTTTGATTTCTTATTTCAAATGCAGAACAATTATTCATCCCAATAGGACACAGTAATAAAATACTGATCAATACCATCTATACAGGACTATGTGGCAGCCCTAAACATTCCTAGTAGTGCCACATCATTTAACCTATAAGGTTTCCTTCTTTATTGTATTGCCTAAGAAATAGGCAATCCAAATTGAACAAGGAGAAAAGATTAGATCCAAGTAATTAAGTACAGTTGAAAAACTCATGTAGATACTGCTTAATTGAAGATTAGATCTCAGCTGTACCCTCCCATATGTCCAGGAAAACAGATCTGAAAATAAAATGGAGTGACTTGTTTCATCATAGAAAGTCATCCAAAATTGAAGATAAATTTCAAGAGAAAATTTGAAAAATTATCCTGCCTCAAACAATGTAAAAGCTTAAATATAAGGAATGTATTCCTTATATTTCCTTAAATTCCTTAAATAGAAGGAATGATATAAGGAAGGCTGGGTATTTTGATCCTAGCCTTCTTTTAGTTTTAATATTATCTTTAGAGGTTTCTTTCAGGATTTTTTCTTACATTGCAATTATTTCTTGGCACAGTTCCTTCCAGTAATACCTCCTTGTAACAAAAAAAAACAGTTATGAAAAAAACTAACTGATTACAGTGGCTATCTCTTATAAGGTATGAAACTCTATCCTGTGGCCTCCTACCTCTCTGCTCAAAAGGAAAAGAAACTGTTTTATTAGCTCATCTCTAGGACCAAGCCTGGAGAGTACAATTAGAATTCAAGTTCTTTTTGGTGTTCACCTCAGTTAGAGCATGGTAATCATTTTGTACATTTTCTCTTGGAATATTTTCTTAAATCTGGATCAGTTAATAAAAATCCTTCCCTGTTTTTTATTTTGTTTAAGCAAGCTTTTATTATGTACCTACTATGTGTCAAGCACTATAATATACACTTTACAAATATTATCTCATTTAATCCTCACCAAAAAAAAAAAAACCCTGATAGGTGATTAGATATTGTTAAGGAAAATACAGTGACTTACCTAGTATCACATGGCTATTAAATGTCTAAGGCTAGATTTGAAGTCAAGTTCAATAAATCAGTAATAATTCAATAAAAAATTTTAGGATCTACTATGTGCCAGGCACTATGATAAGCACTGAGGATACAAAAAAGAAGTTAGATAGTGCCAGCCCTCAAGGAACTTGCAATCTAATGGGAAAGACAACATGCAAACAAATATAAATATATATATATATATATATATATATATATATATATATATATATATCAGGCTATATACAGGATAAAACAGAGATAATTAAAAATGGGAAAACCCTAGAATTAAGAGGAATTGGGAGGTAGGGGCAGCTGGGTAGCTCAGTGGATTGAGAGCCAGGCCTAGAGACAGGAGGTCCTGGGTTCAAATTTGGCCTCAGACACTTCCCAATTATGTGACCCTGGGCAAGTCACTTAACCCCCATTGCCTAGCCCTTACCACTCTTCTGCCTTGGAACCAATACACAGTATTGATTCCAAGATGGAAGTTAAAGGTTTAAAAAAAAAGAGGGATTGGGAAAGACTTCCTGTAGGAAGTAAGATTTTAGTTGGGTCTTAAAGGAAACCAGGGTCAGTTGTCCAAGCAGAGGAGAATGAGCAGTTCAGGCATAACTGATAGCCAGAGAGAATGCCCAGAATTAAGAGATGGAATGTCTTGTTTGTGGGTCAACCAGGAGGCCAGAAAACCAGAAAGGTAGGAGAGGAGTAGGTTATGAAGGGTTTTGAATGTCAACCAGAGCACTTTTTATTTGATCTTGGAGGCAATAGGGAGCCAATGAAGTTTATTGAATAGTCGGGGTGAAACGATCAGACCTGCCATTTTAGGAAATTCACTTTAGTGACTGAATAGAGAAGAGGTTGTTGTGGAAAAAGATTGAAAGCACTTAGACCCACCAGCAATAATCCAGACTTGAATCCAAGCCTAGCATTCTATCCACTGTCCCACCTCGTAGCCTCTTCCAAGTCCTCCCATTTTTCTCTATTTTCCTCACTTTCACACATAACTCATTTCATTTCATTCATCATTTCTTACATGATAATACTAATGAAAAAATAATAAACCACTACCCATTACATAATGCTTTAATGATAGCAAAGTGTTTTACATATATTAACTCATTTGATCCTCCTAAATTGGGATTATTATTATCTGCATTTTACAGATGAGGAAACTGAGGCCCACAGATGCTAAGTGACTTCCTCAGGATCACACAGCTGTTAAGTATTTGAGGCAGGATTTGAATGAAGATCTTCCTGACTCTAAGCCCTACACTCTATCAGTTAATACATTCATTTTCCATATTTGATTCCACCATTTTCTAATTATAAGTTTTCAGTTCTTTGTTGAAATCCTGCTAAGAGTTTTTAATATATAAAGGGCATGTCTTTTCAACTTTGACTTCCTGGGAATATCCACCCAGTAGAAATATCTTTGAATCCAAGGGTAAATATAATTTAGAGATTTCTTTTGCATAATTCCAAATTATTTTTCAAAACATTTTGGTACCTGGCATAATCTGCAGTCCCATCAACAGCACATTAATGACCCTAACGGTCTTTACCCCTCTGTGTCTTAATATCCTCACATATAAAATGAGGGGCAATGCTGTTTAATGGATATCACAGTGGATGTGGACTGAGAAGGCCTGGATTGTACTCAACAGAGAAGAGGGGGACATGAAAGAGAAAAGATACGCATTTTCATATATGATTAATATGTGGATTTGTTTTGCTCAAATGTGCTTGTTTATTACAAGAGAATGGTGAGTGGGTTGTTTAGGAAGGAATTCAGAAAGGAGAGGGGGATTAGGGGCAAGAATGCAAAAAAGAGAAGAAAAGAGAGGAAAGAAAGATTGAGACAGACACGGCAAAGAAGAATGTTTGCTGTACATTATAATTTTGTGGCTTTATTTACAATTCTCTTTTTTGTTCTGAATATATGGAAATATTCATGTTTGATGATGTTTATCAAGTATAAAACAACAAAAATTTAAATTTAAAGAATATTAAAACCTGAGAATAAGGTCTGACTTAGATTATGTGATTATGTGTATGATTAAAGTCTACTTACTGTCTCTGGACTTCAGTTTCTTCATTCATAGAATAGGTTGCATTGTTGTCATTTAGGCATTTTTCAGTCATGTCCACCCCTTTGTGAACCCATTTGGCATTTTCTTGGCAAAAATACTGGAATGGTTGACTATTTCTCTAGCTCACTTTACAGATGAAGAAACTGAGGCAAACAGAGTTAAGTGACTTGCCTGAGTTCAGCACAGTTAGCAAGTGTCTGAGATTGGATTTGAACTCAGGTCTTTCTACTGCTAGACCCAGCACTCCATCCACTGTGCCACCTACCTGCCCCGAGGGCTGGATTAGAGGACCTTAAATTTCTCTAACCTTTAAATCTGTAATTCCATGATCCTATAACTAGATAATGTCTAAGGTCCCTTAGAACCATAAATCCACAATCCTAGGATAAATCCACTTTACATAAACACAGCCCTTCCAATAATTTCCTCTTTTTTTAAATCATTATTGCAAATTTGATTATTTTGTCATTTATAAATAGAATTCTCAGCATATACTACAATTTAATCATCAAAAACCTGACCATGATGTGGAAACTATCTCAATGGCAACTCCTTGCAAGATTGAAACATTCCCATTTCTGGGTTGAATGTAGCCTTTTAACAGTGACACAACACACAATCCATGATAATTAAGGAACAATTTTAAGAATGTCTTCTTCAAATGTTTTCTGGAGAAATTTAGGTAGCCAGTCTTACCAAATGAAGTGGGATTTTGAAAGGGCAAAAGAGATCAGATCTAAACTTTTACTGATCTCAAATTTCCTGAGAAGACACACTTAGCAATCATACAGAGCAAGGGTTGAAAAACTACAACCCACAGGCCAAATCCAGCCTGCCACCTGTTTTTTGCAAAAACCTGAAAGTTAAAAATAGTTTTTACACTTTAAAATAATGCTTTATTGTATTTTAAAATGTAAAAACCATTCTTAGCTTACAGGTCCATAGAAAACCAGGCTATGGGCCAAATCTGGCTCACAGACTATAGTTTGTGGATCCCTGCAGAGCATCGTAAAGAAGCAGTTTGCCTCCATGGGGGTAGCATTCTAATCTCTGTGGCCTCCACACTGAACATGGTACCACCAATGCCAAATCTCCCCAGTCTGCAAGGCACAACTAAGATCCCTATATGTAATCTGTCTCACTAATACTAAAGCTGATATTCATGGCCCTTCAGGGCTTGTAGGCATTTTAATTATAGTACATTCATTTTATAATTTCAAGTGATGCTATTGTGTAAACATTTTTAATGCATCATCATTAATATACTAAGGAAAGAAATCTATTTCTGCCAAAAGAGAGGAAATAAATCTTCACTATCTCTTTGGTCCACTAGTTTATGTTTAGGACATCACACCTTTTTTCTGGAAAGCTGTTGGAGACATATGCTCCCATTATTATACTGCAGTGATTTATCACTAACTCTAAACCAAACAATATATCCAACTTATCCACTAACCAGTGTCCTATTCCAATTAACATTAATTAAGACAATCTGTGTAACTGTTATACCAACAATGAAATTATTTTATACTCTATATCTCTCAACTGTTTACCAGCATTAAAAGAAATAGAAACATAGGGCTGATATCTGAAATCTAACTGTGAAAGGTTGTTATATGATATGATATGCTGGGTGAAAACTTCATATCAAAAGGAATGCATTAATGTTAATAAATTATCAATATCTTATGAGGCAGGAACATATTGTGTGACTCAGAATAAATCATTCAGTCTCTCTATTAAGTGTGGCCTAATGGTTAGAGAACTGGCCTTAGCTATCAGGAAGATGTGGGTTCAAGTCCTGCCTCTAATATATACTGCCTACTATATGACCAAGAGTGAGTTACTTAAATTCTCAGTGCCCTAGGCAGCTCTTTAAAAGGATAAATTACAGAGGAATTGCCATTATTACATCAATGGATATTTTTCACATTAGGAGTTCCTCAGACCAATGAAATCATTGATCTGCAATTCTCCCTCTGTCTCTCTTTCTCTCTCTCCTTCTTTCTCTTCTCTCTCTCTCCTCTATCTGTCTGTCTTTCCCTCTTTCTCTACTCTCCCTTTCTCTTTCTCTCTCTCTCCCTCCCTCCCTCTCTCTCTCCTCTGTCTGTCTGTCTCTCTCTCCCTCTTTCTCTTCTCTCTCTGTCTCTCTGTCTCTCTCCTCTGTCTGTCTCTCTGTGTGTGACTTTCACAGATACACACACACATATACACACTTCTATAAATCCCTTATAAAATATGTCATTGAAATCATGCCACAGTCGTCCACTGCATTCCAGGCCATCACAGTCATCCTGACTTTCCTCTTGCCACTAGACTTCAATGACTCTGGAAGAGAGAGTGAGGCTGATGACTTTTCATAACTGCCTCACTTCAGCCCAGGCCACATGGAAGTCATGTCATTGGCCCCCTTTAAAAGCAAAGGACAAACAACAACACAGACACTCAAGAAAAGAGGGTAAAACTTCTGGCCATCAGACTCTCAGCAACAAACCTAAGTATGAATATACACATGCATCCATGCAGAGCCATATACCTTAATGTCCACATCTGTAATATGGGAGCAAATAATTTTACTCAACCCAACACAGGCATTGTGAAGAGCTGCTAATAAAAATCACTGCAGAGGGCTGTGGCCATTGAAAAGAGCATCATCATCATAATTAATAATAATGCATACAGCTCAAATATTGAAATGTCTCTTTGGCATCATTCCAAATCAAGAGCTCTAAGCTCTGGCCCTGCATAGCAATGAGAGGAAACAGCATGAGGTGCTCTTATCTCAGCAGTTGAATGAGAGCTAGGAGCAGCATCCTTAATTATGAGCTGTATTCTGTACCACGTTGTGATCTTCTGCTAATCTCGTGGCCTGGAATCTCATTCTCAAACAGATGCAGGGCCCAAATTGACCCAGTCCTGCGTCTGGCCCCCACCGTCCTGTTCAGAGCCTTAGAAGAAGGGATGTTCATTCTGTAAAATAACAGAAGGTAGCCATTCTCAGTGAAAGAAAGTCGGCTCTGATTCGGCACGTCTCAAAACTTGTCATCTCCACGTTAGCCAAGCGTCTGGTGCCTAATGAGAAAAATAAATTGCTCTTACTTTCCTCGTAAGGCATTTGCATTTAGAATTTTTTTTTGCTCGTAAAAGCTTTATAAAGCATCCGCTCAAACCATTCTACCTGCATTTTTCACCTAAAAGGGTCTTTATGAAATCTTACAGTAAATTTAATAACCCTCTTCAATAAACATGAGCTTTTATGAGCATGACAGATCTAAATAGACTCAATGGTCTGGGAATAAAATCTGCATCAGTGATATTTTCACTGCTGTAATATCTTACATATAAAAACCTATGTACGGTGCCGTCCAGTGCATGAGAGGGAAAAATAACATCAGAGTTTGATTTTTTTTTAAGGTACTGGCCAGAGAACACCTGTGGGACTCATTAAGTTAAACTATTGCTCAAATATGAGCTGTTCTGATGGGCACAACATCCCCCTACAAGGGCCTAAGAAATTAGCATCCGTCATTTTCTTCCTTTTTTTTTTTTTTTTTTTTCGGCAAATGCACATTATAGAAATAACTTTAGAAATGGCCTTCGGTAATCGTTCGCACTGGGCTTCATAGGAAAGGGACCTTTACATGAAACATTTCCCAATTTCAATCACCTCTGGTAGGGGCCTTCTGCATGGCTGAAGCTGCTGATATGAGAGTCCTATTGCTACGGTTTCTTTCATCCTCTCTTCCCAAGTAAGCTACCAAATTAGGCATGAGAGTGGAGCACTTATTTCTCTTGCTGCTGCTATATATTCACAAGGAGGATAGAAAAATGCTGGTTAATTTTTTTATCACTGCTATATAACAACAGAACGATATGTCAGAGCCCCAGAAAGTCCGTCTTTTCTTGATCACATCAAAACTTCATCTAGTCTCCCTGGCCCAAGCTTGCAGGCCTTCTTAAACCTGTTTTGCTTCTAGGTGGCAACTAAAGACACAATGACACAGAGCCAAGCATTTCAAGTAGACAAGCCCATCTCTGTGCCTGAATTAGTATTTACCGATCACTCATGTATATTAAGAACTGGTTCATAATGCAAAATCTCTGCCTTTTTTTAATTGTTACTCTGAAGATGCATAAACATTCCTCCACTATTTACTTGATAGCTATGTCCCCAAAGAGCCCTGTGCAAATTGAATCTTTGCCAAGTCATCAGGGCCTTGCTGGATGGTCTTTAAATATTGACCTTAAAAACTCTAGGATCTTTAAGTCTTATTTAAAATTAATCAGAGAATCATGTCACTTACTGTGACCAATCATTTTTCAGAATGAAAAACCCTTTTAAAAGGTGAATAAAAAAAGGTGAATAATTAATTACTCCTTAATTTTCTTTTTTTTTTACAAAATCCATGTTTTATATATTTAATTTGCTCAGAGTAAAAGAGAAAGCTGAAAAAAAATTAAGTTGAAAGATGAAGAAATTGAAAGATCACAAAATGCGATTTAAGCCTGTTTCAACTTCTACCCTCCCCCCCCCCCATCAAATCATTGACTTCTAGATTAGCAGGCAAAAAAGCAAAACAAAACAAAAACCAGAAAAGTAACCAAGAGCCCACACAGGAGTGCTACGTTAGAGGCTGTATATTAAGCCTTTGTTACCTCTGTTCTTGGCCGCCGAACTCTCAGTAGAGTACGGAGAGGCATAGAAACAGAAAGATGATGAATAGGGGAGCTAGAGGGAACAATATAGCTCAGAGGGGCATTGTGTCCCACCTCGAGCTGAAGCCTCCATAGCTCTCATATTTCTCTTTCTGGGCCTATGTTTAGTCTTTGTGGTAGATGGAGTGGAAAGGCTGCTGAGCATACATGAGAGCACTGAGCTGAGAGAGAGAAGACCTGGCTTCTAGTCAAGCCACTTCCATCAACTAGCTATTTAACCTCGAACAAATTACTTAAAACTCTCTTGGCCTCAGTTTACAAAACTACAAAATATAGATGATCTCCAAGTTTTATAGTTCTGCAAGAAATGTGATATCTTGAGCAAGTAAGTCATTTTATCTTTTTCAGCCTCAATTTTCTCATCTGTAAAATGAGAGGGTAAGTCTAGATGGTTTGTAAGGTTTCTCGAGGGCAGGTTAGTGGCACAATGGCTAGAACCCTGGACTGGGAACCAGGAAGACTCCTTTCTTTTGAAATGTGGCCTCAGACACTTTCTATCAGAGTGATCCTGGGCAAGTCACTTAATCCTGTTGGCCTTAGTTTCCTCATCTATAAAATGAGTTGGAGAAGGAAATAGCAAACCACTCCAATATCGTCATCAAGGAAATCCCAAATAGAGTCACAGTCAGATAGAATTAAACAACAAACAACAACAACAACAACAAAAATTCTCTTACAGTTCTAAAACTATGATCCATTATAGTGAGGAGAATCATTTCTCCCTGTTCATCTGAACCACTTTTGCCAGAGTACCTGATGAGATGAAGGGGAGAAACTAAAGATCCAAGAGGGTGAGTAGGTGATTGGCACAAATATCATTCAATGCATGAAGGGAGAAGGAAGAAAGATTCCAGCATCCACCTGGCTTATGCTTCTTATTGGTGATCTTAATCCAGACAGATTGAGAAGAATCCAGAAATATATTGGTTACCACAACACTCCAGTCTACAACCCACCAATTACTGTTGCCAACAATAAAGGAATCAAAGGGGAAATGCTTTATCCAAGTCTGTAACCGCACTAAGGGATTATTCCAGCTTGAGAACTCCTAGAGCCCAGCTAAAAATGCCCCAACTAATTCCAATTGCTTACATTTCTATACTCTTTATAATCATTTGAATAACTATTAGTAAAGAGAAAAGCAACGTAGTATAGTTAAAAAGGTGTCACACTCAGCCCCCAACACCCCACAAAAACAACAACAACAACAAAAAAAAAAAAAGTACCTAGTCAGAGTCCAACTACAGCCAAAACCAGATTAAAATGTTATTGAGGAATAAATAAATTAAAGCATTATAGGGAAATATTAAATAAAAATATAATACAATATAGATAATGTTTATTTGTGGTTATTTATATAGTCAATATATAGTCTTTTTTTTAAACCCTTACCTTCCGTTTTAAAATCAATACTGTGTATTGGCTTTAAGGCAGAAGAGTGGTAAAGGCTAGGCAATGGGGGTTAAGTAACGTGCCCAGGGTCACATAGCTGGGAAGTGTCTGAGATCAGATTTGAACCCAAGACCTCCCATCTCTGGGCCTAGCTCTCAATCCACTGATCCACCCAGCTGTCCCCAATATATAGTCTTTAGGGAAGTGTGTATCTGAGTTTGATATCAGGGATGTAGTAGATGCAAGGCTAGCCTTAGACTCGGGAAGATTTGAGTTCAAATCCAGTCACTCACACCTACTAACTATATGACTATGGGCACAGAAACTTTAAGATTGGAAGTTATAAATGAGTTATTGATCCGAATTGGCAGAAGGAATGTCTCTCTATACCTCATACAAGAAATTTCCAATCTATACCAAAAAAACAAACAAACAAACAAAAAAAACAGTCAGTCACAACATAAGATCATGGGTCTCCAGCTGGAAGAAGTCTTAGAAGTTGTATATAGTTTAACCTTTTCTTAAAAGTGAGGAAACTGAAGCCCAAAGAAATTGACTTGTCTAAGGTAATACGGATGGTGACTGGCATACCTCAGATTCATATCCAAGACCTATGACTCCAAATCTGTCTTTCTTTTTACATACCATGTTGTCTTCCACATGGCACCATCAGGTGTTTTGTGCTATAGTGATCATAGTCTTTGAACAAAAAAATCCAAAGATGTGGTCAGTCATTTTGGTCTCACCTCCATGAGTTTTCTATTAGGACACTCAGTATAATATTCAAGGATTTCATAGTTGGACAGAATGTCTGAAGTTCAGACTGTCCTAGAAAAATTCTTCTGACATAGGGCTTTAGAGCTTGAGGGTCATTCATCATTCAAAGAGGTACATAGGTGGGCAGGCAGATGGATGGCTGATCAGAGAGAACAATCTGAGAAGCATGACCACCCTAGGATGTCCATACCAAAAACCTCCTACCCTTTTTCTTTAAACTTGACCTTCTGTCTTAGTAACAACTCTAACAACTTTAAAGCAGAAGGGCAAGCTCTAAGCAAATAAGATTAAATGACTTGCCCAGGGTCACACAGCTAGGAAGTATCTGAGACCAGATTTGCACCCAGGTCTTCCCGACTCCAGGTCTGATGCTCTATCCACTGTGCCACCTAACTCCCCACCTCTTCTTTTTTTTAATCTTTCAATTTACCTTTCTGCCTTCTTGATAAAGATGCAGTTGTGTAAAGTGGTCCAAAGGTTTTCAGGGAATGAAAGGAATAAAGTGATAAGAAATCAAATTCATTTATAAAATGTATGATTATCCCCTACAGAGACAAGAGACCACTATGTCAAAAGCATAGGTAATTCAGGAATCTGTTCTAATATAAATACTTCAGAGAATAAATGTGGTGGAAAAGGTAAGGGGGTGGCCCTGAAATCAGAAGACAACTGCTGACACCAGTTATGCGATTATGGATCCATTGCTTCATGTCTCTAAGACTTAATTTCTTCATCTGTTAAATGGGGATTATAATATTATTGATTTATATATAATATGTTAAAAAATATAAAATACTATTGAATCAACATCATGGGGCTCAGACAGCATATTGTATATAAAGGGTTTTAAAAATTACAAAACTCTTATGTAAGTGGCAGGCAGCTAGGTGGCTCAGTGGAAAGAACGCTGGGCTTAGAGTCAGAAAAGACTTGAGTTAAAATCTGGCCTTAGGCACTTACTAGCTATCTGGCTGTGGGCAAGTCACTTCACCCTGTTTGCCTCAGTTTCTTCATCTGTAAAATGAACAGGAGAAGGAAATGGCAAACTACTCTATTAACTCTGCCAAGAAAACCCCAAACAGGGTCTCACAGTCGCAACTGAAACAACTAACTAAACAACAATGACAATGTAAGTGGCAGTTATTATAGTACTGATCTCATGTAGCAGTAAGTCTGCATCCCCTGAGATAAATATCAGTGATATATCCTGAGTGCCAACAAATACCAAGATCAACCTTGAGGTTCAAAATAAATCCTGCTAGTGCCTTCCCTTCTGAGCTCTGAAATGTTATTTCTCAGAATCAATGAAGCCTCCTGCTCCAAATTAGTGCATTTTTAAATGACCAAATAAAATGAATGAGGTGATGATACAGAGAAAAAGAAAACATTTGAGGATAATGAGCACAGAGCACAGAGCTTCATTCTACACAGAAAAAAGGTCAGCAAATTTAGCACATACATAATAGTCCTTGAAAGCCAGACCCTAATTAATCCTCGCCTAGCCAAAATGTACTGGTTTAACCTTTTCATTGTGTGCCTCTTACAATATTTACGAACTAGCACCTCTCAACAGGAACGGAAAACACACCCATTTGGTAGGCTTCCATTCTGTCTGGGCGCCAATGGAGTCTAAGATGTCATGGCAGCAGGGACCATCGAGATGGAGATCTCATGCGGCACCCCCCTGCCACCCCGAGAACAATGTCATGCCTAACAACACAGCTAGAAGGTGATAATCGGGTGGGTTAGTTCTGGCTGTCTTTTTAGCCCCATTTCTTCTTGACTAGAGAGATAAGAAAAGGAAGATGTGCATACTAGAATCTCACTGAGAATTTATTGAAAAAAAATTTAACATGGAGTTAATGGAAACTATCCAAAAGGAAGAACCTTCTGAAAAGGTAGCTTTGTTTAGCAGATGGTCTCATGGCATGAATAATACAGAAGGACAGTTGAGTGGTGTCATGGGTAAAGCGATGGATGTCGAGTCAGAAAGAAATAGTCTGAACTCCTGCCTCAGACACTTAAAAGATACGTGACCCTGGCAAGCACCTCTGGGCCTTAGTTTTCTTGGGTTCCTTCGAATTCTAAATCTATGAATTGATGATTTTAGGTAAAGATCGCATTAAGTGACATTTATGTAGTGTTTTTAAAATTGCAAGGTACTTTATGTACATTTTCTCATTTGGAGATGCACAACAACCCTGTCAGGTAGGTAATGCAGATATTTTTATTTCCATTTTGAGGGATAAGGATTGGATCTGTGCATGGCAAGGTAGACAGGGAATAGGTCTTACAACCAAGAAAACCAGTTTTCAATCCTACCTCTAACGCATACCCATTTTACAGTTAAGAAAGTTTGCTCACAATCTCCCAGCTAATAAGAATGAAAAGCAAAATTGCTATGCAAGTCTTTCTGGTTGGCCAGCACTCCATTCTCTATGCCACACTGCATTCTCAACTTGATAGAATATCCCCAAATACATAGTTTCTGAATTGAATATTGGCAAACATGGAGGAAATATTCAGGATTGAGTGGAAAAGCGGGGACATATTGATACAACATATACCCACACCACTTGCTTTCAGTTATCTCCTACAGATCCTCCATAGACCTAAGGTGAAAATTTACCCATTTCCCTGTTTCATGGACTATCTAGGCATGCTCTGAGAGTCCAAGAGTGTTGCTAGGGGAAAGCATTTAATCAAGAAAAGAGGAAACTCAAATATCTAGACTCAAAGATAATAGTTACAATGGGTGAACATTTATGAACCACTCACAATGTGCCATGGGGTCATGAAGAGTCAGACACAGCCAAAACAATAACGACACACAAAAAGATGTAAGCGAGACATTCCTGCTTTAAAAGAGTTTGCATCCTAATTGGCAAAAGGAATACCAAAAAATGAAGCTGAAAGGTGGGAGGAGGGTAATAGCATCTTAGTAAATAGAGGCTGAGAAGTGGCAATGGTGGCCTCAGTCTGTGCCTGGGAAAGATAAGGGGAAAACGGACCTGTCAGAGCCCAGGGATGTGAGAGTGGAATACAGGGCACTGGTGGAGAAGAAGCAGAGGTGATGGTCTGAATAAAGGCAGCTTAAGGTGGAGTAAGTCTCCACTAATATCTACTACACCACTGCGGTGAATTGGGAACCAAGAAAACTCAATTTATACTCCCATATTTTATAAACTTTGGGTGACTCCACAGAGGGAGTAAGACTGGAGAATTCATGCCATTATATGACTATAAAATACTTTCCTACATCCTTAAGACCTCAATAAAAAGCTCAGATATAATGATCTCTAAGACTCCTGCCAGTAGTCTAAATCCATGACCCTACCTTGTTTCCAAGGGCATAAAATACAGACCCTGGAGTGAGGAAGACTACTCATGAGTTCAAATTTGGCATCAGACATATATTAGTTGTGTGACTCTAGATAAGTCACTTAATTAATTTCTCAGCATCAGTTTCCTCATCTGGGAAATGGGGATAATCATAGCACATACTTCTTATGGTTGTTAGAAAGACCAAATAAGGTAATATCTAAAGTACTTTGCAAAATATCATGAACTAGGGGCAGCTAAGTGACTTGTTAGATAGAGAACCAAACCTGGAGATTGGGAGGTCCTGGATTCAAATGTGGCCTCAGACATTTCCCAGCTGTCTGCGTGATCTGGGCAAGTCACTTAACCCCAATTGCCTAGCCTTTACTGTTCCTTTGCCTTGGTATCAATATATAGTATTGATTCTAAGATGGAAGGTAAGGAGATTTATTTAATCTCAGTAGAGTCTTGGTACCTTCACCTTCATCATTCACCCAGAGTAAGCCAAAGGAATCATTCAGACAGATAATTAGAGATACAATTAAGTCATTATATCTCTTTGCCCTCACTTTCTATTAATCAACAATGTCCTAACACAAACTCAGACAGTTCAGAATACCAAAAGCCCAGAATAGCATGTATAAAAATACCAAAATGCCCATTTAAAAGGCACTGTGTGTGTGTGTGCACATACATTGGAACCCTTACAATGTGTTGAAAGAATGGCACCAGAGAGTTCCAAAAGGGACTAGGAGGAACTAAGCTCATCTGAGAGAGAATCACGTGAGTGGTATCAAAAGAAATATAGTAGAAAAATTAGAAGAAATCTGTTTTTCCTCTTGCCTCTTACCCCTTTCTGGGTCCCTCTAATATGTCATGTCTGACTACATTTGTCCTTCCTTCCACCTGTATCTCTTGGCTCCTCATCACTCCCCCCTCTCATTTTCCTGTTTTCCCTACCCTCTCACTATTCCAATTCAGTTATTAGATGCCTACTATGTACAACCCAATAAACCAAGGGACAGCTAGATAGCCAAGTAGATTTAGTGTCAGGCTTGGAATAAGAAAGACTCATCTTTCTGAGTTCAAATCCGGTCTCAGACACTTGCCAGCTTGGTCATCCTGGGCAAGTCACATTACCCTTTTTGGTTTCCTCATCTGTTAAATGAGCCAGGGAAGGAAATGTCAAGCCATTTCAGTCTCTATGCCGAGAAGACTCCAAATGGAGTCACAAAGAGTCAGACTCAATTGGAAAGACCCAACAACAACAAAAAAGAAGCCATAAGGACTCTAATTGCTTTTGGGAAGAAGAGTGCTATCATGGAATCCTTATTTAAGGAAGCTTATTTTGGCAACCATGCAAAAGATGTACTGGAGAGGGAAGAGACTGGAAACTTGGAATCCAATTAAGAGATGATTACATTTATCAAGGCTAGAGGTAAGGAAAACCTGAACTCCAGTAGGGGCCATATTAGAGGAAATAAGGAGGCAGAATCTGTGAATGAGAGCTATGCAGGCAGAATAGATTATTTCCATTGCTCTTTGTTGCCACATCTCTGACTCCCTCCCATGTAAGGTTATTTGTGAGATCATCCAAGTCGCATAATCCTAGCACAGAATATTTGTTGTTGTTGTTTTTAAATATGCATCCCAAAGTTATATGAATGAGTTCTTTAATTATATTGTAGCAAGATCAACCTAGAATGCAAGGAACCTGCTCAGCAACCCAATAAACCAAGAACTCGGGGGACTGCTTCAGTTGTACAGATTAGTCAGTATAGGTAGCAAAGTCATTTAAAATAAAAAATTGTGTGATAGTACTTTCTAATTTGTTATTGCTCCTGAATGCAGCTGATTGGATAAGTAGACAGAATAAGCACTTGGGAGACAAGCATCGACAGGACATTGACAAATCAAAAGCCCAATCTTTTTTCCAACACAGGTAAGAATTTGGTTAAACAATTTAAAGATGTACTGAATAGCTCATGGGCACATTTGTTCCCAGTAATTGGCAGAAACCACAGCTCATTAGATTAGCTCTCATCTGACATGCCAAATGATACTCTGTGTTGATCGGTTCGATCATCAGCATGCGATTGTTTATCTTTTTCCATCAGTCAGGATGACAAATCAGCAATATTAGCCAAAAGTGTTAAGTCCAAGGCCAATCATCGTTCACACCCCAATTTAACTGATCCTGCTTCAATCGATCCTCAGCCTGCAAGGTAAAAATAAAAACACTTCCTACATTCTACAGCTGCTGGCTAGCACCATCTTTAAGAATGCTTACTTGCAAAGAGGTAAGCAAAAAGCCAGGTAAAGGCTGATTTTACACCGTAGCCTCTCACTTCCTTTTCTTTTTTAAAAAAAGAACAAGGAAACCAATAAGTCTTAGGAGATTCCCAGCTGAGGAACCTGTACAAAGAAAACTGGATCATTAAGAGAACTCATTCCTAGAATCTCAGACTGAACTCTGTGACCAATGGCAACGTAACCAAGACAATGTAAGAGAAATGACAGTAGCTGGTTTAACCCCTGTGCCAGTCTCATAAGCCTCCTCATGAGTACCTCTGAGATAGATGATGGATGATGCAGCTGAAAGGGAGCCAGATTCTGCCCTTGGCTTTGCTGGGCACTTGGAATCAAAGGGAAGCATACGTGATTAGCAAAGGTCAAGGTTTGGAGATTGCTGCTGTGTGTTCTTTAATTTAGCCATTTAAGTGGCTGGCCCTTGTCTAATAATAGATGCAATTTCTCCCTCTGACTGACCTTTTCTCATTCATATGAGGCTGATGACATCATGGCAAGATTCCAGGCACTAAGGGAAAAAAAGAAATCTCCCCTTCCTTGTGCAAATTAGCCACAGATAGAAGGAACAGTCTCTGCACATGAGAAGTTTACTCCTCCACCCCCTAAAACTGTGATCCAGGAGAGGTTTCATCAAAGAGGTGCAATTCAGAGAACTAAAACCATTCCAATCACCAAGGAACACACACTCGATTCTCCTCCCTCAACACATACAGATTATTTACAGGCTGATTATCCTGTTTGTGGATTATTCAGCTCCCTTGCTTCTTATCTTCCTTCATCTGAAAGGTGGGCTTTCAGGCATTGGGCTATTTCACTGTTCATTGGGCAGAGGAAATGAAAGGGGCTGAAATGCAAACCAATAATTTCACTACCTGTTGTCAGTCCCATTCAAACATGTACTGGTCAAGAGGCCTGAAATCATTTCCCAGAATTAGAGTTTAGTTTTTGCTGTTGTTATGAATTCCTTAGAGATTTTCATTTTGTTAAGAGTCATAGGGGATCTTGGAGATCATGTTTTGCAACCTCTCACCCAGGATGGGAAATATTTTTATAACAAGCCTGAAGAAGAATAGGAAAGCATTTATTAAGTACTTCCCATGTGCAAAATCCTATGCTAAGTGCTGGAGATAGTAAAGCAGAGACGATTTCTGCACTCCCAATCTCTGTCTCTCTGTCTGTCTTTGTCTCTGTCTTTCTCTCTCTGTCTCTGTCTCTGTATCTGTCTGTGTCTGTCTGTCTGTCTGTCTGTCTCTCTCTCTCTCTCTCTCGTTGTTTCAAACTAACCTAGCTTGTCTGCTCTGTGGTCCAAAAGTTGCTTCCCCAAATGGTGGCAGTTGGTAGGTATCTTATATTTTCTGTGTTCATGCTCACAAAAATCTGAATCTGTGAAATGATGGCAGTTTATCAGAAGTAGCTGAATCCTGAGCACTACCATAATTAGTATATTTATAATAATAATTGGGTGGATTTTCAAAAATATTAAACTTTATTTATATGTGATATTTGCTGGAGTGTCCGCCCTTGAGGAGCTTAAAATTTAATACAGGAGGTCAACCAATTAACAAGTATTTATTAGAATACTTAATATGTATTGAGATATGATTGGGGCCTAGGTTCAAATAATGACTCCTATAAGGCCTCCATATTCCTCTTAGGCCCTTTTACTTCAATTCAAATATTAGTACAAATCCCCTGGGATTTGATTATTTATATTCAATAGGATATTCTCTTGTAAGCTAATAGGCAATAAGAAGTTCTTTATCTTATTTTTTAAAAAACTCTTTAAAATAACAGCACATACATTTTATTTGCTAATAAGTAATATTATCTAATAAATTCCCAAATAGAAATATTATGGAGCAAGATTAAAAGAAATACCTAGCTCACTACAAGCCTTTTCATTGGTTTCCCTGCCATAAGACTCTCCCAGTTCTAGGCTGTGCTAGATTGAAGCTTGCAAAGAAAGTAATTTTTTAAATATAATTTTATTTTTAAACCCCTACCTTCTGCCTTGGAATTGATGCTAAGTATAGTTCCCACTGCAAGATAAGAGATAGGTGATTGGGATTAAGTGACTTGCCCAGGGTCACACAGATAGGAAGTGTCTAAGGCTGCATTTGAACCCAGGACCTTCCATCTCCAGGCCTGATTCTTTAACCATTAAAAAACCTAAATGCTCCAAAAATAATTATTTTTAAAAGCACAAGTCTATATCAGCTCCCTACTCAATAAATCACAGTGACTCCCTATTGCTTTCAAGATTGAATATAAAATCCTGTCTGGCATTTAAAGCCCTTCCCACCTTGGACTCCTCCAACTTTTCTAGTGTTCTTGCACTTGTTACTCTCCTCCTCAAACCCCATGATTCAGATACACCAGCCTACAAACTAATCATCAAAGATGACACATTCTCTAACTCCGTGAATTTTTGCTGCCTGTTCCTCATGCCTGGAATGTTCTCTCTCCTCATTTCTGGCTCTTAGCTTTCCTAACTTCCTTCAAAGCTCAGCCCAAACCCCACCTTCTTCACTGCCCAGTCTCTTCCATCTAAGATTACCTTTTATTAGCATTATATATATATATATATCATATGGACATTATTGATTTCCTATTGCTTCTCCCAAAAAGTCTTAGGAGAATGTAAGCTTTCTGAGAGCAAAAATTGTGTTTTATCTTTCTTTGCATCCCCAGCATTTAGTCTAGTGTCTGATACATGTAACCTCCTGTTGATTGATTCTAACTCCCTAAATAAATTTACTACGTTTAGAACAGCCTCTACCTTTTCTTTCAAATTAGCCAGATGTTGAAAAGGCCCAGGCTCCCATAATGTCCATGGCTTACCAAAAGCTTGTGATTTAGGTATTAAGAGCCCATGTGGTGCTTTCTCCTAGTGTCCACATTGAGAGTGCCTGATGGTCTAATTTTCTCCTTGATATTTTAGCTCTCACTAAATAGCCATTGCTTCTCCATTGACAATGTCCATCTGACATTGCCTTGCTAATAAGACCTCAAGTCACCTTTTCCTTATATTCTATACTTAAAGGATTCTTTTTCTGGGTCAGAAAAAGACACAAAAAAAAGTTCAGAAGGATTCCTCCATCATCATAACTTCTATCCCACACAAAGCCTTCAGCTGACCAAATAATGAAATCTTCTAAACAGTAAAAAATAAAAAATAAAAATTACCTGAGTAATGAAATTATTCAATCACTCACCTAATGTTCCATCCTTTAAATATTCAATCACCATTGAACTAATTCTTTGCTCATGTTTTTAGGATTTTATAATATGATTTTTCCACTGAGTCAATCCATTTCCTACCCTGACTTTTTTTTATTAAACATAATAGTTTTGGGGGTTGTTTAACTCTTACCTTCCACCTTAGAATCAATACTATGTATTAGTTCCAAGGCAGAAGAGTGGTAAGGGCTAGGCAATGGGGGTTAAGTGACTTGCCAAGGGTCACACAGCTAGGAATTGTCTGAGGCCAGATTTTAACCCAGGCTCTCAATCCACTGAACTATCCAGCTGCTTCCACATAATAATTTTAAACAAAATTTTCATGTGATATCCCACAAAAGATTTCATGGAGATTTGAGGCTTAAGAGAGGTCCTTGAAAGAGATGCATGAAGAGAGGAAAAAAATTATCTTTGAGAGGAATAACTTAAGCAAATGTAAATGAGAATAGTTTGTCAAGCAAACAATAAAATTGATATTGATCATAAACTCCTTAATAGGGAGGACTTATTTATCCTTATATCTTCCTTACTGAAAAAGGTGGGTCACTCAAAGGACCATCAAACTGTGCACTCCTTTTGACCCAGAAATACCACTACTAAGTCTATATCCCAAAGAAATTAAAGATAGGGAAAAAGTATCTACCTGTACAAAAAATATTTATAACAGCTCTTTTTGTGGCGGCAAAGAAATGGAAACTGAAGGTATGGTTATCAATTGGGGGATGGCCAAACAAGTTGTGTACATGTTTGTAATGAAATATTGTTGTGCCATAAGAAATGACAGCAAGATGATAACCAAAAAAATTTTTTTAAAGGCCTGGAAAGACTTAATATAGAGTGGTGCAAAGTGAAGTGAGCAGAACCATGGAAAAATTGTACACAGAACCAACAATAGTGTCTGATGATCAACTGTGAATGGCTTAAGTATTATCAGTAATGCAAGGATCCAGGACAACTCCAAAGGACTCATGATGAAAAATATTTTATCATAGAAGGAACAGACAGAGTCCAAATGCAGACTAAAACAGACCATTCTTCTCTTTATTTCCTCCATGAATTTTTCTCTAGTATAAGCAATATGTGCTTTGTTTCACAGTATGACAAATAAGGAAATATGTATCATACTATAACATATGTAGAACCAATATCATATCATTTGTCTTCTTAGAAAGAGGGAAGAGTGAAAGGGAGGGAGAGAACATGGATTACAAAATATCAGAAAATGAATATTAAAAATCATGGACATGTAATATGAAAAAAATTTAAAATTAATTTTAAAAAGGAAGTGGGTAATTCATGTAGTGAAAAGCACAAGAGATAACAGATAGATAACCCACAAAGATCACCAGTACCCACATAATGCCAAGAGAATTAGAGACAGGTCCTCAACAGATTGGGCGAACTGCTTTTCGGACATTTATAGAAGGTCACAGATAAGAAATACAAAGTATGTTTGGGCATAAAGTACTCACATGAATGAGGACATGACATGGGGTGACAGCAGCAGTAGCAGCAGCAGCACTGGTGATAGCAATAAAGTTTCAAGGGTCCAAATCTCCTGTATGCCAGGACCAAGAATCTGTGAACTATCTACCTGGCCCATCTCCTATTCACCTTCCTACTAATGTCCTGCTTCTTTCTCCACCTGGACCTCTCTACATTCGATTTCCCCAGTCTCTGGGGAAATTAATCCCCTCAAATTCAGAACTTCAGCCCTAAAATTGAACCTTCTTTCTTGGGTCCTGAGAGCAAACTTATTTAGTCTCCTCTCTCTAGCCAGTCCCCAGACTATGTTGCCATCTTCTCTGCTGCCAGGCATGACTTTCCTTCCTTCATTGCCTCACTGTCTCTGTCTCTCTGTGTCATACACACACATTAATACACCACACTCAGTCACTCACTTTTTTCCATCTCTTACTCCAGATACCATTGGTTTAGAAAGAATGTGTCAATGGACTGTCCTATGGACTACTTCATCATTCCTTTGACTCCCCTGACCAAATTGACCAGTAGCCACCACTCCCCTACATACATTTTCCTTCTCCTTTTAAAATGTAAACTCCTCAAAAACATGGATTCTTTCAACTTTTATATTTATTATCCTCATCATTTAGCACAGTGCTTGTGCAGCATCATTCTCAAAGAATGTTGTATTAGTGAGCACTCAAGAGATGTTCATTGAATAAAGGAATGAATGAAGAATGAAAACTATTTGTTTTATTAGTTCCCCTGCGCACTGATCATAAAAGAATTTGAAATAAATTACCAAATTGAAGATAATGTAAAATAGTACAATTAAGGATAAAAAGAAAGACCATTTAAAAGGAACAAGGAGACATATCATCCATTTGAAATGAATGGATGATTACTCATGGTCACTGAACTTGACATTAAGTTTTATAGTGAATTTTTAGGTAAAAAATGAGATATAGTAGGTGGATTTGCACTCATTGTCTGACAAAAGTAATGCACAAATAGGTCCAGAAGTGTCTGAAGAGAAAGACTTTTTATTCCTAGAAATGTGTCCAAAGAGGAATTCGGTTTCTTGAATAACATTTGTTAAGAACTTATACATTCATGGTCTTGTGCTAAAACCCTCATAAAAGCTATGTTGAAAGTTGTGTCACAGATTGACATTCTGAGACCTTTAAGCAAAATTCTGAAATCTTCCTTACCTCTAGAGGCACAGGTAATGTGCATTAACTCTGAATCCTTTGGGGGACATTCATGTACCTTCATAAATTGCTTGAGTTGTAACTACATTGAGGGATGAAAATAAAGCACTCTGCTCTCTGGAAGCATGTCATCTGAAGCAGATGACATCAATATGATGAATAATTCAAAGAAAATCTTTTTTCTAAATATATAGAATTTTTCCCTTAAGTTGAGAGCATTTCTGGCAAATTATGTTACTTCATAGTTATATGTTGAGGGTTGAATGATTAATGCAAGTGATGGAAAGTTAAGAGAATTATTTCATCAGACAGGGCAGACTTCTTAAAGGTGGTAAGAAGCAGAGATAGTGAACAAAAATATCAAGGCAATAGTCAACATTACTCCTTGGAGAATTTAGTGTGGTGTCAACATTTTGTAATACAGAGTGCTTGATTTGGAGTCTAAGAATCCACATTCAAATCCCAATCAAACTACTTGTATGCTCATGGGTGAGTCTCTAGGGCTCAACTTCCTCATCTGTAAAAGGAGCAGAGTAAGCCGAGTTCTAATGTCCCTGCCAATTCTAAAACCCATGCCTAATTTATGGAGACATAGTCACCCTTGCAGGCACAAATAACTCAGATACCAAAAATAAAAGATCCAATTATTCATTAGGCAGTTTGTCTTTCCATTAGATCTTCATGGCCTCATCCAAAAGGAAAATTTGCTTGAACTTATATGGAAAGCTAGATTAAGATTTTTGTGGGCAAATTTGCAAATTCCTTATGTAGAGGAAGTTTCAGGCACTGGAATTCCCCATCATGATGAAATCACAAAACGGAACAGAACAAAACAAAGCAGAACAGAACTTTAGATAACAGTTCTTTAAACTTTGCCAACCACTTGGAGCCCAAGAAATTAAGTGACTTGGCTAAAGCCACATATCTACCAAGTTCTGGAGATGAGAATTGAACCCATGTCTTCCTGATCCCAAGTATAATATCTTTTTCTCTATGCCCTGCTGCTTGCAAAAATTATTTGAAAAAATATTTTAAAAACAGGGGGCAGGTAGGTGGCTGAGTGGATAAAGAGTCAGACTTAGAGATGGCAGGTCCTGGGTTCAAATCTAGACTCAGACATTTCCTCTGTGTAATCCTGGTCAAGTCACTTTAACCCCAACTGCCTAGCCCTTACCACTCTTCTGCTTTGGAACCAATACTTAGTATTGATTCTAAGATAGGAGATAAGGCTTTTTTTTTAATTAGGTGAACCTTTTCAAGCCACCAGTTACTGATAAATTATTACTCTACAGTACAATAGAAAATCATTACACCATCCCGAAAAAAGTAGTTGCCTAATATGAAGAAATTACTTAAAGATAAAGGACAGTATCCACCATTGCTAAAGCACCCTTCATGGAGAGAGAAGATGGAGTACAATGCACAGAGTACTGAACAGTGAGATGCTGAACTTAAATAATTCCTTGGCTTTATCACAAATTCATTTTGTGAACTTTAACTAAATCCCTTCTCCTCTATGGCCTTCCATTTTCTTATTGGTGCCTTTCAGCTCTGACCTTCTGTGGCCAGTGTTTTCTATACTTCCTGATAAGTCTCCTTCCAGCCTAGGATCATTTTGTTACCCTCTGATCAAAGTAATGGACTCGGAAGACAATTTAGGATTCAGCTTAGGGGATTGCCTGGAATGGCATAGTGGCAGGAATTGGAAATCTTCATAAGAGGTAATGATTATTAAATCATTGACAGGATAAATGATGAAATTTTATGACCAAAACTATAGGGAAGAGAGGAAGGGAAGAGAGCAAGTATTCATTAAGCACCTACTATATGGCAGGCAGTATGCTAAATGTTTTACAAATAAATATTATCTCATTTGATCCTCACAAAATCATGGGAAGTCAACTTTTTAATTTTTTAATTTTATTTTTCCACAGTTACTTATAAAAAATTTTAACATGCTTTTAAAAATAGAGTCTCAAATTCTCTCCCCTCACTGAAATAGCAAACAATTTTATATAGATTTTATATGGTCAATCATGTAAAACATTTTTCCATATTAGTCCCTTGGTAGAAAAAATGTAAACAAAAAAATGAAGAAAGTCAAATATAGTATGATTGGTCTGGATTCAGATTCCATCAGGCAGATGGTATATTGTCCCCATTTTATACTTTAAGAAACTAAAGCACACAATCTTGTATTTGAAACTCAGGTCTATTCTAACACAAGTCCTGAGCTCTATCCACTACAACATCTAGCTGCCTTAGGGATAGGAGCATTAAAAGAAAGCAAAGAAGGAGGATTTGGTGGCTAATTTGTTATGACTCAAAGGAGAGCTTTGAATCAAAGGTTACTCCAACTTTTCTTACTATATTTTCTGTCATATCTGTCATAATTCTTAAATTATTTATCTGTCTGTCTTTCTATCTATCATCAAATTACTGGTGCTTCCTTCAGATTTCATGCTCCATCATACATCATAGCTTTCTGAAAGTTCTCTACTCCCAAGATGCCCTAAAGGTGACAATGTCCATTGAAGTAAAGCTATTGGACACAACGGAAAATTCCTATGTTGGAAAGGAGTGACAGTTTGTCCTTTTAATTAGTGATGAGACATCCAGTTGTGAGTAATAATGACATTAGTTTATTATTATAGTAAGTAGCTTATTATGATAGCAGAATGATATTTATATGACATTTTACTATGACAGAGCAGAATCTTGAATGATGAGCTCAGGTTACTTAATTTCATTAGAAGTAAAATGGAATTAATATCAAAACTCAGAGAAATGAAACTGGAAAAATTTTCCCTCTGTTTCTATATCCCTCTTCCCACTAAACATTCCCCTATAATGATTAGTAATACATTTCTACTCACCAACAAGACTGCTATCAGGGAATAGGGTAGTGGTGGAGCCAAGGATATCTCTAGGGGCTTTCCTTTAGGGAGTCTTGGGAGTAGAGAACTTTCGGAAAGCTGTGAAGTATGGTGGAGCATGAAATCTGAAGGAAGCACCAGTTATTTGATGATAAATAAGACAGACAGAGAGACATATTGATAGATAGATAAGCCAACCAACAGACAGACGGATGGATGGATAGATAGATAGATAGATAGATAGATAGATAGATAGATAGAAGATAGATCATTTATTAAGAATTTACTAGGTGAAGGAGAATAGTCCTTACCCTCAAGGAGTTTGCATTCTAATGGGGGAAGATAGCATATCTAACTCATGTCTAAAAGAATCAGTTGTCTGGTACTGTCTCCTCATTACTGGAGATTGACTAATCAATGCCTCATACCTACATAAGGAATGAGGCAGAGCTGATAAGAGTGGGAGAGAAGAGAGATCTGGATTCTTCTGGCTTCCAGCTTCAAAAGAGAAGATGATGATTCTAATCTTCAAGTCCCTGAAGAAAGAGAAATATTCTGGGAAGAAATTAATATGCAGGCAGCTAGCAATCTCCACCATGTCCCTATCCCCAACTTGCCATAAGAGAATCTTCAGGAAAATTCTCCTTGGGTGAAAAATGGGATTCTCTCTCTCTGAGTTAAGGTGAGCAATTTAACTTCCAGTGTAATCTTATTCATTTTATGTTGTGTGGTATATGGTTTCCTTTGTCTCCTTTCTCTGATTTCTATTTGCTATTGATTTTGGATAAACGGGTTTATCTGCTGTTTATATAGGTGCTCTTTGTAGAGCTGGCATTTGGTGGGAAGGGAGTCGTGCCTTGGTTATAGAGCTCAAGGTCCTCTTTCCTCTTAAGGAACAATGATCAGGAGTTTAGCATGAACCTAAAAACATACCACCCCTAGACTTATAATATTAAAAAAAGTTATAATTCTAGCATGTCATTCCCTCTCTCTGAGGAGAGCAGAGTGGCCATCCTTTGGCCCCAATCTCTTATTCCCCTTCTAGCAGGAATCAGTCTTCTCTGGAGAAAAGTAATACGAGGAGGCTCTAGAGGTATCTATTCTTGCCTCCCCATGAGCCATGTCTAGACAGACCCATGTGGACATACATAAATTACCTTTTACATAAATAAAGAGTAGGTGGGAAGCTAGGGAGGAGGAAAAGCAAATTACATGAAACAGTGGTGGAGGCCTGGAACCAAGCAAAGTAAGGCTTTCATCACTGGCCTAGCCAAAGTCCAGGGTCGATCCAGGGGTGGAATCTCATACTCTGGTGGGGAGAGAATGGAGATGATGGCCCAAGCAGGATGCAGACTGCATAGCCAGAGATGTACAGACCAGTTCTAAAAACAGAAACTCAAATTTGAAAGAGGCCTGAGAGGCCATCTAGTTCAACCCAAATCCAACAAAAATCCCCTCTAATATATGTCTGATAAATTGTCTTCTAGCTTTTGCCCATGAAGAAAAAACAACTACTTACTACTTCTGTAGAATTTTTTTTTCCTTTTGGATAACATCATAGATAATCTAACTATTTCTATCTGAAACTTTCCCCCCTTAGTTCCTAGTTCTGCCCTATTCTGGAAAGAACAAGTTCCATCCTTCTCTGCCATAAGACAGCCCTTCGAATACCTGCAGACTGCTTACATGCCTCAAGATTTGAGCTTGCTCTTGGGAACTGTTTATAATAATAAATAACATTTGTATAGTTCATCACATTTTTAAACCCTTACCTTCTGGCTTAGAACTGATGCTCAATCAATATTGATTCCAAGGCAAAATTGCAGTAAGGGCTAGGCAATTGGGGTTTAGTGACTTGCCCAAGGTCACACAGATATGTGTCTGAGTTCATATTTGAACCCAGAACTTCCTGACTCTGGGCCTGGCTCTCTATCCACTGAGGCACTTAACTAGTTCATTACATTTCTCAAGGTACTTTAGATTCTACCCCATTTGATTCTTATGACCAACACAAGAAGTAGATAACTATAATTATCCTTATTTTACAGATGAGGAAATTGATGCCAAGAGATTAAGTGACTTGCCCAGAGTCACACAGCTGGAAAGTGTCTGAGGCTGCATTTGAAATCAGATCTTCCTGATTCTGTGTCCCAACAGTTTCCACTGAACCACTACTGCTTATCTATTTCTTCTGAGAGCACCAGTTTCTGGTCCCTTCCTACTTTATCTGAGCTAAGATCTCTAGGTCATGCTTTCCCTTTATTTTCTTGTTGATCTTCTGCATTCTTTCTTTCAATCTGGTCCCTGACCCTCTGCTGCCCTGACTCTCATATCAGGATTTTTACATGTCCTGACTTTTCCTAATAGCTAATCGAATTTCTTATTGTTAATATCATGGGCGTACCTACTATTTCACTGATTTCATACCTCTAATTCTGCCTCAAACACCCACTTAAAGCATTTTCCTGGGCTAAGGTTGCTATTGTTTCTAGACCCTTTCCTGCCTCTGTTTTGTTGTTGTTGAATCATTTCTGTTGTGCCTGCCTCTTTGTGACCCCATTTGAGGTATTCTTGGCAAACATACTGCAGTGGTTTACCATTCCTTCTCCAGCTCATTTTACAGATGAGGAAACTGAAGTCAACAGGATTAATTGATTTGCCCAGGGTCACAGAGCAAGTAAGTGTCTGAAACCAGTTTTAGACTGGGGAAGAGGACTCCAAGCACTCTGTATTTATGACTTGATTTAAATCCCCAATCCCACTTTTCACCTCACATTCATGAACCATTGATATCTGTGGTCTAAGTAAAGATGCAAAGGATCTACATCCTTCCATGAACTTGAGGGAAAACAGACCAAAAAAAGGACTCTGATATCTCCCAAGATCCCCAACCCTAAGCCCAGATAATTTACTATAGAACTTCATTTTCTCAGGAGTCACTCATCTAGCAGCCTCAAATACCTGAATGCAGCAGGGAAAAAAGAAAAAAAATGACAACCAAAATGGATGTCAAAAATTCTAGTTCAATGATAGCCAGTACTGATCAAGTATTCAAGGCACTGTTGACATAGAAACAAAAATCAAACAGCCCTGGCCTCAGAGTTAACATTCTGTTGCACTTTACTCATAGGGATCCTCTTTAGGCTCTTACTCAGCCCATTTATTCTTATTTTGTATAGAAGTCTAACAGGCTTGGTTATTTGGTTTCCTGATCCATGGTAGCAAATTCAACTAGAATAGAATTATGAATTAGAAAGGACCTTTGTGATCATCTCCTCCAAATCCTCCTTATATAGATGAGGAAAAGAATGATACAAGATTACTGACATCACCAAGAAGTAACATCTGATAATTTAATGGTGAGAGAGAAAAACACAGAAATTTATCAGTCTGAGTTCTTATTAATTATAAGAAGAAATAGCTTTATATACCCTAGTAATCCCTATGAGTGTTACAAATCAGTAAAATAATTAGCATACATAATAATGATTAAATTATTTTTAATATACTCTGAAAGAAAAAGGAATGGAAATTTATAAAACACATTAGAATACTTTCTACTCAAAAAGTTTTTACCTTTCTTTTTTTTATTTTAGTACTTATAAGGGAAAGCTTCAGTTACCTAAAAAATGCATTTCTGGTTGGGGGGAAGCTAATTCTTCAATGATAGCTTATAACTAAGATCTTTTCTTCCTTCTATTTGCAGATAGCACACACTCTGTCTCTCCCTAGTTTCCCCTTGGCTGATTCCCATACAGACAGTGGTCATAAATAACTTTGTGAAACAGGAGGATCTTATGACTCAGAGTTACATTGAAGCTTTGCTATTTACTAGCTTTGTGACCTTGTGCTTAGTATCTCAGCATCTCTGGGTCCAGATTTTCTTATTTAAGACTAGGCAGCGAGGTGGCACAGTGGATAGAGTACCAATCCTAGAGTCAAGAAAATTCATCTTCTGGAGTTCAAATCTTGCCTCAGACATTTATTAGCTATGTGACCCTAGGGAAGTAATTTAACCCTGTTGACCTCAGTTTCTTCATCTGTAAAATGAACTGGAGATGGGTATGACAAGCCACTACAGTATCTTTGCCAAGAAAACCTTCAAAGGGGTCACAGAGTCCAACATGACTGAATAACAGCAGTAACAGAAGTTTGGCAATAGTATGGGACTTGGTGGCATGAAGAAAAGATAATGAGTACAGTTTTGGATGTGTAGAATTGAAGATGCCTGAGATGTTTAGAAGTCATTCAGTTTGAAATATCTAAGAAGCAACTGGTTTGTCATATAAGACTGGAGTTCAAAGGAGACATCAACATAGAAACATTGATTAAGCCCTTGGGTGTCAATAGCATTACAGAGAGATTACAGAATGAAGAAAGATCAGGCTTTGGTAAATCATGGCCAAGAGACATGATGTGGAGAGATGATACATCAAAGTGCACTGAGAAGGAGAAATGAAAAAGCTAAGTGGAGAACTAAGAGAGAGCAATGTCACAAAAACCCAGAGAAGTAAAAATATCCAGGAAGAGATGGTGTTAGTTTGTAAAAAGGTTGAGAAAGATGAGAATTTAGAAAGGGCTTTTAGATTTGTCATTTAAGAGATACTTTGTAATTTTTGAGAAAACAGTTGCAGTCGATTAATGAAATTCAAAATCATTTTGCAAATAGTTGAGAACTAGTTTTTTCTAGAAGTTTGAGAAAGGGAGGAAAGCTAGAGAGTGACAGCTTAAGGACATGGTACAGTTCAAGGAATTTTTCAGGGTAGGAGAAGCATGGATAGTGTTTGCAGGCAGTATGAAAGGAGTCAATAGATAAAGAAAGATTTAAAGATGGGAAGATGCTTTATGATTTGGGAAGAGAGGGGTAATCCACTGGAGAAAACTGGAAGGAATAAATTCAAGGTTTCATATAGAAAAGATGGCTTTGAAAAAGAAAAGGTTGCCTCTTTACTAGAGACTTGAGGAAAGAGGGAAGAAGGCAGGAAGGAAGGAAAGAAGGAAGGAAATGAATGAATGAATGAAAAATAAATGAATGAATGAATGAATGAATGAACATTTATTAAGTGCTTACTATATGCCAGGCACTGTGTAAATAACTGCCTAGTCTAGTCTATAACAGCTCAGAGATAACCATCCTGGTGACTTTTGTAGCTCTCTGACTTGGAGAGACATGGCAACAAATTAAAAGATGACAAATTCAATGCTGTGTGAGAAGTAACTCTAAGTTGAAAAAGCTTATAAATGCTTCATTAGCTAGAAAATAAAACAGAAATCTAGTTTACTCAACTAGAGAGTAGTGGAGACTAGCAGAAAGTCAGAAGAGAAGTAACTTCCTATGGCACAGATATTCTTGAATAGTTGAATAACGTAAATTTTGCAGGTCAGAGTTGTGAATTACTCCCAGCACAAGAATTTTCCTCTCTCATGTATTTTCTTTCCATTTTCCTTTAAGTACTAATTATCTCTGAGGGAAGGCACTAGCATTAAGGCAAATTGGGAAAGACTTCTTATAGAAGACTTCATCTGGGTCTTGAAGGAAGCCAGGAAAGTCAGGAAGTTGAGATGAGAAGAGAGAATCAAGCACTGGGGACAGTTTATGGAGACAGATTATACTGTTCAAAGAACAACAAAGAGGCCAGTGTTGCTGGATCCCACAGAATGTGGGCAAGGGGACGGGGGGGGGGGGGGGGGGAAGGTTGTAAGGGGTAAGAAGATTGGAAAGGTAGAAGGAAGTCTAATTAGTGGCAGAAGGCCTGAAGCCTAGGGGAAAATCTTTTGAAACCAAAAAACATTTCTCATCTAGAAATGCAAAATAATGGGAAAATCTCAGAGACTAAAAACTACTGACCAGAGAAGGTATAAAATGGTCTGAAACCCATTGGAATTTGGGGCAAGTCAGAGAACATGCCTTTTTCAAGTCACGGGAATCTCACATGTCAAAAAAACGATTGAGAAACACATTTTTAAAACAGGATGAATATCCTGATAGATTCGTCATTCTGAAATCATCTCAACCTCAAAGCTTCCAGCTTGGTGCAGCAACTAACTTAGAGAGAAATGAGGCCAAATGATTTTAAGGAAAAGACCTAGAAGGAGTTCAATGAAGGAATAGAGAAAAATAGAAATGAGGGGAGGCAACTATAATATTGTGAAAGGAACACTGGATTTGGAGCTCTAGATCTGCTATTTATTTGCTGTTTTGGTATTAGACTAATCACTTGACCTTTCTGAGTCTAATTTTCTCATCTATAAAATGGAAATAATAATTCTTTCACCACCTGCCTCACAGGATTGTTGTGGGAAGTAAATAAGTTAACATATGTGAAAGTGCTTTGTAAAGTGCTGAATAAATGTCAGCCATTATTACATTTGGCTCAGATAAACAGGATTAACTTTTAAGACCTCTGTAACTTTGTGACTTCCCTTTTGTTTATTATTTTAAACCCCTATTAGATGCCTTCTGGATGGTGGCTGATTTTTAACTGGTCATTTCATATATGCCTGGTTAAGAAGGTAATAATGAATAAGTGCTTAACACTGAATCATATCCATGGGGCCTTTGAGGGTTTCTAAATGTAGTTAAGTCCTTTAATTTTGACATGAATAACCTGAATGATGACCTCGGTAATTGTATTCTGGGTATATATAAAATGGAGACTAGGATAGAAGGATCTTTATTAAGGGAACCTTTCGTTTTTCAGAATCTGTGATGGATTCACTCAATGGATAAAAACATAAATGGGAAAACTATGAATAAAATTTTATTCACATCCAAATTTCCTGCTGTTGAACATATTTTAACAATCAGGTGAACTCATCAGCCTTCTATCTTGATTATCTGATTTTTTTCTCAGCAAATATCTGACTCAATAAGTAGTAAACATTTTGTCATAAAATATTAGTGTGTTAGTCATTCACATAGAACATCTTGCTCTTGCCTATCAATGGCATTTTCCATAGAGCACAGTCCTTTTTAAAGGGTCATTTCATCTGATGGGTTTTTTTCTTGAATGGAACTCATTTGTTCTTCTACTTTCATATGTTTTTTATCTGCAAGAGATAGGTTGCCATGGAAACCTGAACTTATTTTAGGCAAATGTAAAGGCAATCTTCAACCATATGTATACAGCTAAGTACTAGGCTGAAATAAAAACTCATTTTAAATAAATCTCCTCATGTTATCTCCATTTTTATATCTTAAATAACATCTTTATGTTATTCAAACAGGTGGAACATGCCTTCTGCCACCATGACAATAGGCAAGTAACACAGAAAATTACAATATTTAGAGTGGCTCTTTTGGATTTCTATAACAATAATACATATCTTATTTCCTGAATCTCCTAACACTTAATGGAAATTATTTTGCTAATTCAACCTTTGCTGTGAAGTAGGAATCAGGCTTCTGGTAAATGTTTAACAGCTTGCTCTTCCTCTGCCCTTTCCACCTTAAAAAAAAAAAACCGTCCTTGACAAATTTTTAGACTTACTAGGCATTGCTATCATTTTCTCTGTCGTTTTCTTATGTCTAGACAATCAGAAAACAACAAACCAAGTCCTGATTGGTAGCTTAAAGATATCCAACATGTTAACATTCACCCTGAAAATTTAATAATAGGCTCTGATACGCTACTTAAGTTGGCTCCAACACATCCCTAGGACCAGCTACAAGGACGATTTTTTGGCTCTTCAGACTGCATAGCAAAAGTGAGTAGAATTTGAAAAAGGACACAAAGTTGTGATTCTAATCTAACTCCAAGAATCAATCTTTTTCTTCTATATTGAAAGCATAGCATGATAGAAAGAAGAATTGACTTGGTCAGGAAATTCTCAGTTTAAGACCCAGCTCTGCCTCTTACCGGTTGTGCCACAGTGAGCAAATCCCATAAAATCATTGAAACTGAGGATTCCTTTATCTGCGAAAAGGGGATAATACCCTTACTACATACCTTACAGAACAGTTGTGAAGGAAATATTTTAGAAGCCACAAAATGCTATGTAAGTATCAGCTCTCTTTAATTATTCTTCCATACAGCAACAAAATGCTGGGCAAGGTACTGGATTTCTCAGCAAAAGACCTGGAATCAAATCATGACAGTGCCATTTACTCCCTTTGTAACCTACAGCAGAAGTCAATAAACATATTAGCAGGAAAGTCACTTAAACTTTATGATCCTCAGTTTCCTTATCTGTAAAATAAGAGAGCTGAATTAGATAAACTCTAAAGTGTCTTCTAAACTCTAATTCTATGATCTTGCTTTTCTTCAGGAAAAAAAAAATGTTAGAAGCAAAAATTATACTACAAAATTAACTCTTCTAGACTCTTATAGTTGACACAAGTGTGTAGTATTCATCCAATTTTCCATTTGGAGCTAACATACTCTTCATTCTGAGGATTCTCATGTATATGACATCCTTATCAAAGGAGTCTAGAGACAAAGGATGTATTTCTATTATATTTTCATTCGTAGTAATATTATTTTCCACAGGCATTCAGATTTTCTCTGATAATTGATATTAATTAACTTTCTATTTGCTGTCTAAATTAAATGTCCTATCAGAATTGCCCTGAATATTCATATAACTTTTTGAAATGTATTTTGAAATGCATATTGGCAAGGGGCCTGAAATTTTGCATTTTATGAGTATAAATACATCTCTTTAATGATAATAAATCACCATGGGTTTGATGTACTAAATCCATAATTAACAGGCATGCTTGCAAACATTCTGTCTGGATTTTATGAAGAGGCTCTGTGTCTGCTGGCAAAAGAGGTAAATAATCATTGTAATGGAATTGTTCTATAAATTAAAGGAAGGATTTCCTGCTTCTTTGGGGTCTCTCTACTCATCACAATTATTAACTATGATATAATACTATCAAAAGTCAGCCTTCATCCCCGTCATAGTATTTAAGCTACTTCCCCAGTGTATTAGTTACAATGCATTCCTACAGAGTATATAGACTCATGATTTGATGGATAGGCAAAACTTGATAGATAACTACATTAAAGCCTCATTCATCACATACAATGCCTCGGCTCACCAAAGAGCACAATATCTACTGGATTCCAAACCAGAGAAACCACATTCTGCTTTTAGACAGTTATTTTGACCAGCAATAGCATTGCCATAGCAATGAGGGTTGTCCTTTACAAGACATTGTCCTCCTGAGAAACAGAAATTCTTTAAAGAAGGGAGAGAGCATGAAGGAGAAGAAATTTAACTCAGAAGTGGGTTCAAATCCCACATCTGATACAGTCTTATAACCATGGGCAAGTCATTTCTTCTCCTTTGTACTCAGTTTTCTTATCTGTAAAATGGGGGAGAGAAAAGAAGGGAGTTAGACCAGATGGCCTATTCCCTTCTGGTTCTCTACATATGATCTCATGAAAACTTTTTTTCTGTCCATTCTGATCCATCTCTAATAAAAGGAATAATTCTTGAGACAAAACAGAACTCAGCTTTGCTCTGTGCTAATTTGCTACATCTCAATTAAGGGAAATTATTACCTGGTTATTCCTACAATGACTTAGGCTCAATAATCACAAATTCAAAAATTCAAATTGACAAATTTTAAGCACCTACTCTGTATAGGCTTGGCACATGAAACAGATGGGAATTTGTTCTAAAAGGAGAGAATATGAATCATGTGGGTATGGAGAGAGAAGAGAGTGGGAGAGAGACTGAGGGAAGGATTGAGAGGAGGGAAGGAGGGAGAGGAAGAGACAAAAAGGGAGAGATAAGAGATGGAGAGATGGAGAGATAGATGGAGAGATGAAGAGATGGGGAGAGAGATGGAGAGAGAGATGAAGAGAGAGAGAGAAAAGAAGAGGAGAGTGAGAGAGTGAGAAAGAGAGAGAGAGAGAGAGAGAGAGAGAGACAGACAGAGAG
>NC_058132.1:246682847-246705726 GCF_016433145.1 Gracilinanus agilis
ACAGAGAGAGAGAGAGAGAGAGAGAGAGAGAGAGAGAGAGAGAGAGAGAGAGAGAGTTTTTTCTTACGCGATCAGCACAGCAGTAGAACCCATGCCATGCATTTACACTGGGGAAAAATGTTCATTGCAGGACCCAGATGCCAAATGAGAGAAGATGTACAATGCTTCCTGCGGCAGCATCTGCCTCTTTGGCAAGTTCTCCGCATTGTTGCACGAATTTGATCTGGGCTTACTCCTTCATCTTCCAGCCAGTTAGAATATTGAGGAAATCATCTCCCTTTTACAATGATTCTTTTCACTTTCAAGTACTTGAATACATTTTTCATCTTTGTGTCTATTTTCAAACTCCTGTGAAAAATTCTAAGAAAATCAATACATTTTTCCAGTAGAGGAAAAAATAGTGATATAAAATTTCATACTACACCTCATTTTGGTAGAGAACTCTACTTGCTGACAGAAGCCCACAATTGTGACTAAAACTATAATCATGATAATTTTGAAAATCAAGAGAAAGGCAAAGAGAGTGATGAAGTCAAAAGAGGTCAAGATTTAGGGTCAGAGGCCCTAATTTTGAATGTAACCTCTATAATTTACTACCAGCATAACCTTGAACTTGTAATAAATTTTTCTCATCTGTAAAATGATTTGTAAGATGATTTCCCTCATTTATAAAATAATTCAGCAAAATATTTAAAAAATCTAAAGCTAAAAAGGATGTGTAGAGAGTATCTAGTCCTACACCCTCATTTTACACATAAAAAAAAACTGAAGTCCAAAGAGAAATAGTGATTTGCCACTAAGTTATACAGGCCACTAAATGTCAGAGATGGGACTTGAACTCATGGCTTTTGGCTCCCAATCTGATGCTCCTTCCAAAAATTTGCACTAGATGTGCTCTGAAGCCCCTTCTACTTCTAAATCTATGAATTCTGCACTATCACAAAGTATGTAAGACTTCCTCCAATAATTGAAAAAGGTACTTGAAGGGTTAATCCAATCTCTGTCCAATTAGATAAACCTTTAAGGAATCTAATCTATAGGGAATGTGAATTAAAGCCCTTACCTTGAGCAAAGAGCTTTCTTTGGGCATTTCGGGAGTGTGAAATGCATCTAGAGATACCACTCTGTGGATTTTTATGCTCCACCTTTTACCAAAGGCTTTTACAATGATATTAAACATTAACTCTGTATGGGTTAATCCCAAGATGCAGCAGCAGTCTTAAGGTTAATCGTCCTTTTAATTAAAGGATAAGTCAGTTATTGAACACAGAAGCTAATCACAAAAGGATTACCACCGAAAATGAACATAGTCTGTGCAATTAGTCTGATAATTAAGACTTAAGTACTGGACAGAGATCAAAGTGCTTGTAATATGCAATAAAGTTCCTGGAGTTGTAAGGATTTTCAAAATGTTAGCTCGTGCTTTATTACCCCTTCCATTTATTGTGTACCCATGATAGCAGCAAACACATTTCCCCAATGGATGTCAGCATGTATAACTGCAACAGCTGTTACTGCATAAGCCTGGTGTTTCTCACAATATGATTACTCTGTCAACGACGACCATAAAAGGTGGCATCTGTATTCATCAAACAGAGTTATCAATAAATGTAAAGCCATACAACAATTAGAGATCTCAAAGGAAGAACAAATCCAACTAAAAAAAATGTCAACCACACTATTTAATTACTAAGATTGTTAATCAATAAAATGCCTTCATAACTTTTAATTAAAAATTTTATTTGAACTGGATGTTTAGAGGATCTGATTCTTTGTTTCTATTACATTTAACAGTTGTACTAGGAAAGGACTGGTGGCATCTGTGAGCAAGCATCCTCTGGGGGACATTTCATGTCTGTAATTGCATTTTGTCACCTACAGAGGGTGTTAAGAATCCTTGTTAAAAATAAAGGAAATAGTTAGGAGACATCTCACAGTAGCCATTATTATGGAGCAAATTACCAGGTAGAGCAATCCAGAAGCTGTCAAGAAAGGTTAGCAAGAAAGAGTGTCAGGAAATCAGCCATTCAGCAATTCATCATGGCCTAAAACTAGCTCTAAAAGGAAACCTTTAAAAAATGGAGAGAGAAAACATAATCTTATGAAGTCAGTGCCGATGTCTTTGTTTACAGCAATGAGTAAAGATTATAAGAAGGCTTCTCATGAAAGATAAAAAGTGAAACAATAAAGGAAAAATCAGTTAATTTAATCACACAGATGCTCAGGCAAAGTGTATTGAGAATATGCTAGTAAGGATTCCAAAGGTCCATTCTGTATTCTCTTTATTTTTTCATGTTATCAATCATCGATTGTGGAAAGTGACTACTGAATCCTGAAATCACAATCCCAGTTTCTTTAAGCTGAAATAGGCATTATTACCACATAATAAATTGTCTCTATTTGGTTTGGGGAAGAAGAAAATAGATTGTGATTTTTCCCCCAACATTTTTCTAAGATTTCACTTGAAACATTAGGCTTCGTCATTTGAGGAAGATTATCTCTCTTTACCTGATTAATTTAAGATAAGCAACTCAAATAATTACTATGAATCTTCCTTAGTTCCTTCATACTGTTTCCAGAATAATCTCTTATACATAGATCTGCTCATATTATTCCTCTGCCCAAAGTTTTTCTTTGGCTCTCTGTTGCCTCCCAAATAAAATTCAAAACTTTTTGACTGGCATTCAAGGCTTTCCACAATATAGCATCATATCACCCTCACAGATGTATTATAACATTTCTCTCTGTGCAATGTATGATTCCATTCAGTCTATGGGGAGGGAGATAAGAATCTTCTTTTGAACATCCCCAAGAAAAGAGGATTAAGCCTTTTTTTTTTTTTTTTAAGACAGCTAGAAAGAAGAAAACATCCTGGCTCACCTGAGACATTTCTTAGCTATTTAATCCTGGGCAAGTTACTTTAGTCTGTCTTAGTTTCCACAGTTTTAAAGTGGGGACAATAATGTTACCCACCTCACCATTTTGTTATGAAGATCAAATGAAATCCATGCCTGAAATGCACTACCTGCTCTGCTGGGGCTAATGACCACCCTGAGTTCCTTTAAGACCCAACTAAAAACTCATCTTTTACAGGAAGTGTTCCCTAACCCCTATCAATTCTACTGCCTTCCCTTTGTTTAATTATTTCCCATTTATCCCATATTTAGCTTGCTTTGTATTTATCTGTTTATACATGGTCTGCAGCTATGTATTTACGTTTTTACATATTTACATGCATTACAATCCAATTAGATTGTAAGCTCCATAAGAATAGGGAATGTCTTTCGCCTTTTTTTTTGTATCCCTATCACTTAGCATAGTGCCTGAAATATAGTAAGCATTTAATAAGTGTTTATTGATTGATTGACATATCTCTTTCATACATGGATAAAATTAGCAAAATGATAAACAATCAGGAAACTATGACTCCAAATAGAATATTGGAAAAACTAAATTTAGTAAACCTTTGGAAATTATTGAATTAGAATATTGAGGGATTGCTTTTTTGTCAGCATCAACCAGGACCTTTAAAAAATAAATAATGTGTTAAGGCATAAACAACTCACAAATAAATGTAGAAATATCAAATACATCCCTTATAGACTATATTAAAGAATAGTCAATAAAAGAAATGCAAGCAAAAGATATAGACACAAATACTAAATTAAAATTCACTAAATGATAAGTAGTTCAAAGAAAATATAAGAAAAATAAATAATTATTATATATAAAATTAAAACCTTGAGGAAATATACAAGCGTACATGAGATGGAGATAAAGCAGGCCTAAGAAGAAAAGTTTTATTTCTGAACAGTTATATAACCAAAACAGAAATAAAGAAATGAGTAAAGATTTTTAAATGCAAATGAATTTAAGCTATAACCAAGCTATCACTGCCATGTAATAATTATTTTATTCTTCTCTTTTTCTTTCTCTGTTTTGCTCACTGCAGAAGCTATACTGGCAATTACTTTCCCTCCCAAACTACTGATTTCTTTGCTCTCCATTCACTTTCAAAAGATGATCTCACCTCCCATATTTCTTTTATGGTAGCAGTTTTGAGTAATGATTAAAATGCCCTGTTGCATTTCTACAAACTTATTTGTATCCTCTCCTTCCTTCCAATCTCAAAGGAATGTATAAAATTTGTTCCTCATAAGGATTTCATATTTTGATCCTCATCAAATAAATAAATTTTTAAAACTAGAAAGCCAACATACAATACCAAAACATGTAAAAAATGAATTTTGAAAATCAAATAGTGAAAAATAAAAACTAAAATCTAAAGATCTATTGAACTGATTAACAAAAGCAAAGAGTCCTGCCTTTAAATACTAGTAATATTAATAATACTTTAACTAAACTGATATTTTAAAAGAAAAAAAGGAAAAACAAATTACCAAGATAAAAACTAGAAAGGGGAATTCACAAGATAAGAGAATAAAAAGATAATTATCAGGAATCATGCCAAATTAAATGCCTATAAAACTAAAAAATAAAATGGACAAATATCTACATATTTTAGATATCCATATTGAAAAACAATTAATAGAATTCTCAGCTCAGAGAAATTGGGTAAACAATAACTGAATTCTCAAAGAAAAAAAGAAAAAACCTTAATCCAAATGGATTTCTAAGAAAATGCTATCAATCATTTTAAGAGCATCTATACTACATGCATTCTTCTCAAAACAACAACAACAACAAAAAAAAGCATTCTTTCAAACTCCTATAAGACAAATATGATCCTGATCTTAAAACCAGAGAGGGATAAAACAAAGAAAGAAAACTATAAAAGAGTATACCCCTAAGTATTGACTTTTATTATAAATGAATTAAATGTATGAAATGAAATCAAGACAATGACAATTTGGATCATTCTCAAAAGTCAAGGATGCTTCAGTATTATATTGTCAAAATTAATCATACTAGTAACCAAAATAAAAAAACACATTACTATAGTATTAGAGGCAGAAAAAGCCTTTGACAAAATATTCATTCAGGAATTTTAAGTTTATCCTAAAAATCATAAACTCATGCAATTTTCTTCAATAAAATAAAAAATCTATTTAATCTAAAAGCTATTGTTATTTATGATAGAAAATATTGGAAACTTTCCAAATGAGAATATTAGAAACAAAGAAATCCACTATGATTTAATGTAGTATTAGAAAAGCTAACCCTTTCAATAGGTTAAAACAAACAAACAAACAAACAAAAAAAGTAGGGGACTGTGTACAGACAAACAAAATGCGAAAGCATCTTAAACTGTGATTGTTATGATGGTTTATTTAGAAAAACCTTAAAAACCAACAAAAAAAAGTAGTAAAATAATTGATAACACTAAAAAAGTATCAAGAACCAAAAATCATCAATATTCGATATGGTATATTAAATAAAAGAGGAGTAAAATAATAAAATAAATTTCTATTAAAATAACATTCATGGGAATTAAGTATTAAGTATGCTAGTAGGGTAGGATTTATGTAAATACAATTACAAAATTATTTTCACATAAATAAAGATATTGTTTCATGGCATGAGACAAAATAATAAATATAAAATATAAAAATAATATACACATTAATTAAATTAATAAATAAAATATTAAATGCGATAGACATAAATTAATAATACATGAAATTCACATTTATAGTCAAGAATATTCATAGTCAAGAATAACAGGAGAAATGATGAAAAGTTAGGGAATGCAAAAAAAATCTAACATTATCAAATTTTAAAATATAAGTAGAAATTATCAAAATTATTTAGCCTAAATTTTTTAAATAGCAATACAGATCACTCAAATATATTAGATATGTAAGGTGTTGATGTAAAATAGTACCCTAATGAGTAATAAACCACACAAACTACTGAGGTGGAATTTTTTATTTGATAAGAACTATTAGATGGAAAACAGTTGCAAGGAAAATAAAATAAGACCGTCATCTATCCTTATTGCTACAGAGTACCTGGGACAGAGCAGATTGCAATGGGTGGTTGGGGGAAAGTGGAATCGAAATCGCCAGTCTTCATCCTTCTTTAACCAGTCTATCCATTACCATGTGAATAAGAAAGAAGAGCAAGCTGGAGGCAGTTAAAAGTTTCTTTGAGAGAGAGTATCACTCAGTTAATTTTGCTTTTGAGGAATTAGATCTCTAAAGATATTTGCCTAGCCAGGGATTTATGATAAGAAATAAGAAATAAATTGGGTTTGGATCAAATGACAGTTCAACTGAGGAGAAAGGAATCAAATAGATTAATAAGAGAAAAGAGCTAAAAATAAAAATAAAAAAGCAGCAGGCTGGAGATTAGCTTCACCTCTCCTACCTGAAACCTAGCTAAAGGAAGGAGCCTTGGCTGAGAGAGATGACTGAACAGAACTTCATGATCATTGGCTGAGTGGTTTGATTGAAAGAATCATATAGAAGGGAAGTTTATTGTCCATAGCACTCCCCAGTGGGTGATGGTAGTGGTTGAAGTAACTGGTCAATAAGATGTAGCACTCCTTCCCTACTAACTACATCATCTTACTAACATCACCATATCTGCAAACATAACTAGATGGCCAAAGTCTAGGTGGAAAAGATATAGAATACCTGGCCAAGAGCAATAGAGATGCCTAGCAGGGTGCTACTGACATGCAACACCTGCCGAGTAGCAATGAAGAGCAACTATAGCAACACTCAGCTATAATCATGTGTTCCTCACTTGTGCATATGTGATCCCTCTGAAAGTCTACTTTTTGCACTCTATGTGTATGTATAGGAAAATAAACTGAGAATTGGGAGTGTGGGAAGGGAAATATTTTGCTATTTTATTACTAGGTTTCTTCCCTATGTGATTTTGCTGTGTACTCTGTTTCTTCTGTGTGTTTAGTAGAAGTTATCAAATCAGAGGGTCTCAGAAACTGTGGTCACAACCAACAAAGTACTTAGAACTTAGAGCAATAAAGAGGTAAGCATAAAAAGTTAAACCATTAAAAAAGATGCAAATTAAAGTTTGTCTCTTCTGCAACTTTTTAAAAATATCTTTATTTTTATTTTGAGTATTTTCCCATAGTTACATGTTTCATGTTCTTTCCCTCTCCCCAAGCTCCCCTAACCCCCCTTAGCTGACACACAATTCCCCTGGGTTTTACATGTATCATTGTTCAAGACCTAATTCTATATTTCTTCTGCAACTTTTAAATAAGAAATTATGGAAAATTTGGGGGAACTATGGAACTTGGGGGAAACTTTTAAATTAGAAATTATATTGGTATGGCATGAAAGATATAAGAATTTCAATAATATAATTGTGATTAAATAATAATTATATTAATTATAAGAGCATTAAATTAATTATAGTAATAATATAAATTGTGAAAGTTTTTTGGACAAATAAAATCTATGTCGCTAAAATTAAAGTAAAGATGCGGTTTGGGAAAATTTTTTGCATTTAATATTTCTGACAAATGCAGAGAGAGCTGACACAAGCATGCAAGATTGAGTCATCCTCCAATAGGCAACTGGCCTTTGGCTAAGAAAATGATTTTTAGCTATAGATATGTAAACTATCAAAAAACTATGAAAATATGAAAAACTATTCACAGTCACTAATAATCAGAAAATTTCAAATGAAAACAAATCTAAACAATCAAGAGTAAGCATGGAATAGTGTTCAGCACACTGAATTTGGAGACAGAGAACAAACATCCAGAGAGGTGTTTAGGTTGGACCACTGTACGATGACTGTTGGACATAGCAGTCAAACAATGTGTGACAACAAACCAGATTCCCATTGTCTCTTTCCCTTTCTTTTAGGGTTCAGATGTCAATCTAATTTCATAACAGATGCCCCGTCACTCAGCACTATGACCATAAGTGTGACTAGAAGTGAGTCAGGCAGGAATACCCTGCCCACACACAATAAACTAACATTTATTAAGAAGCTTCTATGTGCCAGGTACTGTATACTAAGTACACTATACCCAAAAGATAAATAAATAAATGAATGAATAGATAGATAGATAGATAGATAGATAGATAGATAGATAGATAGATAGATAGATGAAAGATAAGAGGTAAAAAAGAGCCCTTGCCCTCAAGGAGCTTACAATCTAATGCCAGAGATAGCATGTAAACAAACACAGCAAACTATGTATAGGATGAATACGAGATAATTAGCAAAGAGAAGGCACTAGAATTAATAGGGATTGGGGAAGGCTTCCCATAGAAGGTAGTATTTTACTTGGGACTTAAAGGAAGCCAGAGAGATCAGTAGTTAGAGCAGAGGATATTCCAAGAATGAAGATGGAATGTTTTGTTTGTGGAACAGCCAAAAGTCCAGTCTCACTGCATGAAAGAGTTTGTGTCAGGGGGTATGGCCTAAGAAGACTGGAAAGGAAGAGGGTGTGAAGTTATGAAGGACTTTGAATGCCAAATAGAGCATTTTGTGTTTGCTTTTTGGGGCAACAGAAAGCAACTGGATTTATTGAGCGGAGGGTGGGGAGACTGAATGCTCAGACCTGTGTTTTAGGAAATTCTTTCTAGTGGCTGAATACAAGATGGATTGGAGTGGGGAGAGATTTGAGGTGGGCAAACCCACTAAAAGCCTATTACAATAGTGCACGCCTGAGGTGATAAGGGCCAGTGTAGATAGGTGGCAGTGTCAAAAGAGTAAAGGGGAAGCATTGGAGAGATATTGCAGAGGTCTGGGTTATAAAGAGCTTTCAGTTCCAGAGAAATTCATCTCTGATCTTGGAGGGGATAAGAAGTCACTAAAGTTTATTGATTTATTGATCTTTATTTATTTATCTAGGCAACTGGGTGGCACAGTGGATGGAGTGCCAGGACTGGAGTCAGGAAGACTCATCTTTATGAGTTCAAACCTGGTCTCTGACACTTATTGGCTGTGTGACCCTGGGCAAGTAACTTAACCCTGTTTATCTCAGTCCTTCATCTGTTAAAAGAGCTAGAGAAGGAAATGGCCAAACCACTCCAGTATCTTTGCCAAGAAAAACCCCAACTGAGGTCACAAAGAGTCAGACGTGACCGAAAATGGATGGAACAATAACAAAAGTTTATTGAGTGGCAGAGCTGATATGGTCTACTCGTTAGGAAAAGCTTTTCAGCAGAGTAGGGAGAGATTTAAAGCTTCTTCAAGCGTGTGAATTTGCACTGAGAGGGAAATTTGCAGTCCCTTCTACACTCGTTATATTATTCTAAAATTAGGGGGGACTTTGATCCCTAAAAAAATATTTTAAAAGCCACACAGAAAATGTAGATATTAGTCATTGCACATACTTGGAGATGATTGAAAAGATAAAGGGTTGAAATAGAAAAGTCCTATTTTTAAAAAGCCTGCATTTTGCAAAGGTTAATTGACAGGTGGTATGAATAGAGAGGATGAACAGGCAGTGAGTTTCTAAGCTCCCATTTAACAGAATTGGGACATGTTCTTTACATAATGCATTCAATGTATGAATCATAAAATGTTAAGGGAACCTTCATTATGATAGTGAACAGTGAATACCATAGACGCAGGCATTCCACTACATCTTATATGTCTGTACTACCTTTATGAAGACAGAATAGAGCATATAACTTGATTGAATTTCAAAATAAAGCCAGCCTCTTTCAACACGGAATTTCAAACAGCTGTTCATAAGGATCTTCTACAGATATTAAAATGCAAATTATTTTTATATTAATGAAAACATTTGTGTACAATTGCATATTTGTCTCTAAGTATATCGTCTGTACATATAGAATAGATATCTAAAATCACCAGCAAACAGATTAACAAAATGCTAGCTGTTGGACATTCTGAATGAGACTCTACTTTGATGCAATACTAAAATTTCTCAATCCATCAGTTCAATGCAATTTCAAGCACAGACTCATATTTCCTTCTCAAATAAATTATGTCTTACATCAAAGACCACACAGATTCCTACTTAGCAAAATAGGAGAATGTCTGAATGGACCATAAATGTGAAATATGAAAGAGAAAAAATGAGACAGCCAATAAAAATAAAGATTTGTTAGTCTGCTCAAAACTATCATCAGAATGGCACTACTAACACATTAACCAAGATCAGAAGAGAATTAAAGTGAGGCAAAGAATGAGAGCTTAATGTTCATAAGGTTCATTTCTCTGTAAAGCTGCCTAAGTTAATAATGTAGAAAATCCTAAAAAATACTCCTGAAAATCAAGACTGGAGACTAAACAAATGTTCTTTTAAACTGATGTGGATTGTTTGTTTTTTAGGGGGGTTTTTTTGGTGAAAAAAATTGAGTTTCCCAGATAATACAGAAATGATAAGACATGACAACTTAGAAAAGGTTTTAAAATGGGGAGAGAAGTGGGAAGATGGAAGGAGAAGAAGATATCTTTTTACTCATGCTCTGAAATCATCAACTGCATATGGCACCTTATTAGTTGCTAAGGAGCAAAGATCAAAGGGGCAAAGAAACCAAAGCCTGGCATGGTCTCCAAGTAATAAACCAAGTGTGAACTGAATGAGAATCCTTCTGTCAATATCTGTAACATCACCTTGGTCTTTTTCCAATTCAAAAGTGATTAACACTCATTTTAAAACATTTTTTCCAAAAGAGAAAACTGAGAGTTCTCTCACTCACCGACCCAATACCATTGAAGTTAGAGTCTGGAATAAAGATTTATGGATGTCACAATAATACCTATCTTGAAAAACAACATACTAATAACTATTTACAGGTGAAAGCATGTGTTTCATATTTTCTTTAAAATAACTACCACAATATTATATTTCCACACATTCGTCTGACTCTCGGAGCGTTAGGAGCTTTGTGTAAATAATGGCGAGGTTATGTCATCACGAGAGGTAGCAAGATGAAGTGTAAAGGGAATTGGGTCTGAAGGCAAGAGAGACCTGGCTTAGAACCTGGGGCATGACACTTCCAAGTTGAGCCACCTTTGACAAAACACTCAGCATCTCCCAACCTTAGTGTTCTCATCTACACGATACTGGCATCGCCTCCCTCCTAGGGATGTTATGAAATAAGCCTTTTATAATCTTTAAAGTACTTTGTAAATGGAAGTTGCTATTATTAATTGCAGGAGCATGTAGGTGGCCCAATGGACCAGGAAGATTCCTCTTCCTGAGTTCAAACCCACCGCGGACACAGATTAGCTATGTGACCCTGGGCAAGTCACTTAACCCTGTTTTCCTCAGTTTTCCCATCTGTAAAATAAGCTGGAGAAAGAAATAGCAAACCACTACAGGGTCTCTGCCAGGAAAATCCAAAATGGGGTCATGGAGAATCAGACATGACTGAAAAACAGCTAAACAACAATAAATTCTGAAATAGCCTTCACACAAATTGTGGAAGGCTTTTAATGGCAAGGTTTGAGTTTTATTTGAACCTCATTCACTAGGTAATGGAAGGCCCTACAAGGTAAGGCAAAGAGTGGGGCTCAGTTTCCTCATCTGTAAATTCAGATCATTATTTCCTAAGTACCAGTCTGCAGCAATTTTTACTAGCCTGCAAAACTTTTACTACCAACGGTCCTTACTTCTTAAAATCTATAAACTTTTAAAATGGACTCCTGTCCTCCATCTCCCAATATCCTACCACCCTAGCTTTGTCCCGATTCCTAAGGCCAGAAAAGCCTCCCAAATGAGGTTTCATTAGAATCTATATTTGACAAAGATATTTTACCAACCCACATTCTAATTTAGGTTGGGAAATCTTGGACTAGGTAATCTCCAAAATCCTTTAATTGTATCAGGTAACTAGGTGACAGTGGATAGAGGGCCAGGACTAGAATCAAGAAGATTTGAATTCAACTCCAGCCTCAGACACTTACTAGCTGTGTGACCCTGGGCAAATCACTTAACCTTGTTTGCCTTAGTTTTCTCATCTGTAAAAATGAGCCAGAGAAGGAAATGGCAAACCACTTCAGTATCTTTGCCAAGAAAATCCCAAATGGAGTCCCAAAGGGTCAAATTGAACAGCCACATAAGTTTATTGTAATAATCTAAAGGAGAGATAAAGAGATCCTCTTCCCTTCATAAATGCAATTGGACATTTCTCCTAGAGCCTCCATTTTGTGGAATGGCCAAGACCAACCTGCCTTCATTCTCCTCTAGGACCCATTCCTGAATCTCTTTTAGACTTCAAAATCTCATCCTTCCATGGCTAGCTCATTATGGACCTTCTACCATGAGCCACTCACTATAGAATATCCCTCCACAAGGCTCGAGTCAGTCTAAGTTTGTTGTGGTTGTTCAGCCATGTCTGACTCTTTGGGGCTTACACTCATTATTTTCAAGGCAAGGATACTGGTGTGGTTTCCCCTTTCCATCTCCAGCCCATTTTATAAAGGAGAAAACTGAGGCAGAGCCAAGTGACTTGCCTAGGGTCACACAGCTAGTAAGTGTCTAAGGCCAGATTTGAATTCATGAAGATGAATCTTCTTGACTCCAGGACTGGCGTCCTATCCACTGTGTCTCCTAACTAACATTACCCTGAAAAGATTATGACATGCTCTTGTACTCTTATTCCTTTCCTTGCCCTCTCCTCCATTTTACATACACAGATTTATTTCTTTGTTTTTTTACCTTCCATCTTAGAATCAATATTATGTATTAGTTCCAAGACAAAGGAGCAATAAGGCTAGGCAATGAAGTTTAAGTGACTTGCCCAGGGTCACACAGCTAGGAAGTGTTTGAAGCCAAATTTGAACCCAGGAACTCCTGTCTCTAGGTCTGGCTTTCTATCCACTGAGCCACCCAACTGCCCCCTCTCACATGTCTGTTTAAAAATCAAAATTCAATGGCAAGTTTCCTAGGCATCCATAATAGATTCTTTAGACAATTTCCCATCTTTTTCCTCAATGTAATTGTTTCTCTTTTTGGTCTTTAAATTTTCATTTTTGAGAGCAACCTACACCTTCTGGACTGACTTCTCCTCTAGAATTTTAATCCACGGGATCTTACCTACCATTTTACCTTTAAAATCAACCCTTCCAAATGTGCATATCACAATACACTTAGCTTTCCACTTCTTTAATACAAATGCTAAGAAGATAGGGCCATTTCTACCCAAGATTGCCCAGGAACCAGCTCCTTCTTGCTGGTGAAAAACAGATCCAAAATAAAAGTTTCCCTTCTCCATCTGAAGTTCCCTGTCTTCTATCAGAATGCTAGTATGAATAAAACATTTCATTGCGCTAAATAATTTGTCACAGGTTTAATTTTCTGCATTTAAGGGTTTAAATAAACAAGGGAAACTAGACTCTATTTTACCATTTGCCCCTGAGCATATTTGCCTCCCAGTCTCTTTCCTCCAAACTCAAGAAAGGAAAAAATTTGAAATTGAAAAATCCTGTCAAATGAAGCCATTATTTCAGGGCTCTCTATAAATAAAGAATTTGTCATTCTTTCCAGCTAACTGATAATGTGTAGTCCCATTTGCTTCCTCACCTAAATTGTCTATAGCTGCATAACTCTATTGTCCTTTCAAGCTCTGTCCTCCTTAGAATGATGAACTGCGAAGTAATAAAAAATACTTTCTCCTAAGTCTATACCTATCTCACTCTCTTTAGATATTCTTTTAGGGCTGTACTTAGAATCAGGTAATCCATCTAGCTATGCCATTGAATCTGTCATCAATCTGGTACCTAGACCCTCAAAAATCATTTTGGTTTGGTTTTGAAATGGTGGAAAACAATTTTTATTTTTAATCCTCAAGTCTTATACAACTACAAAGGTGTGTGTGTGTGTGTGTGTGTGTGTTTTAATTCAGAAAAAAAAGTACCTAAAAAAAAGATAGAAAATAAAAAGAAAAATAGCACCCTGTCTGATAGTAGGAAAGAAAATGTTCCTTGGGCAAAGGCGACACATATGGGAAAGGATTGAACATCTGTGTTCAAACTAGCAAATCTAGCTTGGTAGGGCAAGCTGGTAGTTAGAGTTAAAATCTATACTCTGATAAAACCTAAAAAAGGAGGCTGTATTTTAAAAGGTCCATTTCTGTGGAGTCCCTTGGCTAAAGAGGTCATGGTTATCCTAATAAAAGAAATCTAATGGTTAGCAAATACTCTTTTTAGCATGAGCTTTCAATAATAATAATAATAATAATAACTTTTATATGGTGCTTACTTTGTGCCAGGCACTGTGCTGAGCACTTTACAATTATTATCTCATTAAATCCTCATGACAACCCTGGAAGGTAATTGCAGTCATTATCTCCATTTTACAGATGAGGAAACCAAGGTAAACTGAGGTTAAGTGAGCTGATCAGGATCTCACTGCCAGGCAGTGTTTGAGGCTAATGGCACCCCTAGCTGTTTTATTTTCTTCTTCTGCAACATCTCTTATTATACTCTCTTTTTATCACCAAGATTTTCACTTATAAAACAGAAATAATAATGTATGCAATCATCTGAAAAACTTGTCACAAAAGCTTTGGGCTTTTCTGATAAAAAAGCACAGGGCTAGCACAAGGTAGTATTATTACTGCTAAGGCTACAGCTATAAATATGTTTTTGCATCAAATATATAAAAGACTTTGTAGCTGAGGATGAAATTTGATTGATGGGATGTAGCTGATGATTATTCCATTTTCATAGGGCTATTGTAAAATTTAGGGCCTCTAATTTAGAGAGCTGAGTTTATGATTTTGTAATTTGGGCAGCATTCATAATCGCCGTGCAATTTATATGTCTTGCATTTAGGGTCAAGTAACATTGATTATGTTCTTTTGGCTTCCTGGATGAATTATACCACAGTTATTAAGACAGTAGCAGTTTTATGTAAGTAAGAGTACAATTACCTTCATTATTCATTCCTGCATCACAAAGCTCTATGAAGATTCTACTTGCAGCCTGAAAAAAAATAATAAATTAGTAGCCCTTACATCATGATGGAGTGGAAAAATTGCCAGGCTGGAATTCAGGAAACCTGAGTTCTCCTCTGACTCAGTTTCCTTCTGTATAAAATGAAAGAACTAGATTAGATCTTACTCAAAGTCCCCAATGGTTCCCAATGTCTGATGGCATTGCCTGGAACTAGAGAACTAACTGTAAATCAAGAGTACCATCATGGGGTACTGAGACAAGAAAACCAAGTAGCCCACTGGGCCAGGTTGGCTGGGAAGAGAAAGAGGCAATGTCATGACAGCATTTGATTAGGACATGTATGTCATTTATCTCACTCTTTCCACCTAGAAGGGAGATCAGCCACCCATCCAGACCAGAATCTTCAGATGCCTTTACTCTACAAATTCCTGCCATCTCTGTAATGTCATTTCTGTGTTCTTTTGTTTGTTTGGGGGGGTTGGAGGCCCAGATTTGTGATTTCATTTAGTTAGCAATTCCAGATGAAAAGATCTCCTTCACCCATGCAGATCCAAAACTGTTCTGCAACCTGCCCTGGGGCACTAAGAGGCTAAGCAACTTTCCCAGAGTAAAAGTATTTTGTTTTAACCAGAATTCCCCCTTTTAGAAAGTTTGGTAGAAAGGGGTTCTTGCCTCTACGTTTATATACTGAGAACATATGCCCATAGTCTTGCCCTGCTCTAACTAGATTACCCCATTTCATTCAGAGGGTCGCCAAGATCATGTCCTATTCCCAAAGAATTGTAAGATTGGGAGCAATATATCCACTGTGAATGAGGGGCAAAGGACAGGATTTTTTATTCTAAAAGTATGGCCTCGGGATCTCAATTTAGACTCTGAAAACACCAGAGTCTAGCTCTTTTAATGTTGTAATCCCTTCACCTTTAAGCAGCTTTCTCTATGGATACTGGCAGATGGGTTGATGGGAGCTAGGATTTAGCCCATTTGCCACTGAAAATTTCCAACTTGAAATTAACATTATCAACTCTCAAGTCTTTAGACTGGGAAAATCCCTATCTATCAGCAGAAAAGTTTGGCTAAGTTAAGGAAGAATATTCAAAAGAAATAAAGGATAATTATCAGGTTGTTCTATCACTTCTACACTACATTATTATTATGATTCCTTGCTAAAATGGAACTATAGGTAGCATAAATTTTAAAGAGTATAGTCTATATCCACTTGGGAAGAGAGGAAACCCTATCTTCATACGTAACCACATTTCTTTCTTCTCAGTCAGATGTCTGTAGCTTCCTACATATTTTATTTTGAAAACTGTCAGGGAAAGGAAGATCGGATTTGGAGATGACTATTCTAAGCCTGTAAAATTCAATAGTTTAAAATAGGATGGAATTTATTGAAATCAAAGTCATTTAAATCATGATTATTAAATTGAAGTTTAAATCACTAGCTAAGAAGGCTAACTTAATCACTGGCAGTACAATTTTATTATTTCATTTGACCTAACTACATATTCTTGACACCACCATACATATATATTATATGCATATATTACATGTGCATATATTTCATTTTTAGAAGTTATTTTGACAGTCTAAAGATAGTATATTTTTCTTCAGATTAATTTTGCAGCTCCATTAAAAAGCTGAATGATAAAATGCTGTATGTAATGTTAGATTTTTTTAATATACTGATTTGTTTTGCTGGATTCATTTCTTTTCTTTTTTTATTCTTTGTTGTAAGAGATGGTTGGGGGAGGAAGAAAGATGTACTACCACATGATATAAAAGCAAAAAAGAGCAATAGAATTTATTTTTAAAAAGAAAACAATGATGATTTAGTTTTTTTCTTAATCAAAATGAAGGATACACTTAAGAAGTTATTGAAGGATGAAACATCTTCAATTGAAGAAGTGAATTATGAATAGCACTACCACTATATTTTAAATAATACAATGATCATTTAAAATAAAAGATTGCAATGTTTCCATCTATCTTTACAAAACAAGCTTATATACTCTGGAATATTTGTTAAAGTAAACATGTACCACCTGGGGCACTTCCTGTCACACATGGCTACTCCACATTCATGGTGCTGGGGGGACGGAGGGGGTCTACCTCCACTCAAAACCATAGCTCACAAGCCCCTACCGATATGTGTTTACTTTTACTGGTCAGCCAGAGGGCACAATTAGTTCAAAGCAAAGGCATTTAATGAAATAACATAGTAAGAAAAATAGTCATAGAACATTTCCCCCATAAAATTGGGAAACACTCTCCAATGGATACAAACCATCGGTCAGAAAGGCAGACCCACATTGGATATATGGAGGAGGCACACTGGGGAATATATAGAGCTAGTACACATGCACAGAGAAACACTGTGCAGCCAGGGCATGTGTATGGAAAGGCATATGTGCATGGGATGGGTTCAGCCAGTTACACACATGGACAGGAGGGTGTCCAAGACAGACACCCAGAGGAGCGATGCTTCAGATGCTGCAAAATAGCCAATGTCTTTTAGGGAGGTCAGGTTTAGTAAAAACAATAATAATAATAATAATAATAATAATAATAATAATAATAACTAGTATTTATATAGCACTTTATGAGCTGCCAAGTTTTACAAATCTTATCTGATTCATCTTCACGATAACCCTGATTGCTTAGTGCTATTCATATCTCCATTTTACAGGTGAGGAAACATAGGTTAAGCAAATCATCCAGTCACTCAGCTTATATCTGAGTTGGAAGATGAATTCATGTCATCTGGCCTCCAAGTCCAGCACTCCGCCATTGCACCCCCTGACTGCCCCCACACAAAGACATCTGCTCCTCCTTGATAATAGAGGCATGAGTTGACCCCCTGTGGGTTTGCCCTGCCTGTATGTGTTCTCTGCCTGTAGGGTCCCTCCACTCCTGAGCCCCAGCTATATATTAAACATTCCCATAGTGTAGGATTTTTCTTTTACAGCTTTTTCTGTAGATAGGCATATCCTGAATGAGTTCTCCATAGAGCTGGTCTTATGGAAGGATACAAATATCAGTCATCTTTTTTTTTGAAGAATCATAAATTATTAAAATTTAAGAAAAGGCTTGGGGATGATTTGGTTTAAATTCTTCATTTTACAGATGAAGGAATCTCTGAGAAAATAAAATGGAATGCCAAAGGTCATTCAGATAATTAGCAGAGGAGGGACTAGAACCCTAATTTTCTCGCACCTATTCTATTGTTTACACTAGATTATGGTACCTTTCAACAATTAAAGACTGACCTCCAAGACAAAATATCAATAATGAGAGTAAAATTTTAAAATAATAATGATAATAAGAAAGTGAACTTCCCATGGAATTCATTATCATCTATATGCATATGGCATGTATGTATAGGCACACATGTATGTTTATATATATACATATATATATTATGTGAGGGTCTGTATGACATGGTGCAGAGTAAAAAAGCAAGAGAACAATTTATATAATGACAACAATATTAAAAAACAACAACTTTTAAAGACTTTAGAGCTCTGGCCAGTGACAAAGAATGATTTTAGGTGACCAAAAATGGCCTCAAAATGCAGAATGGCGCATCTTTTTGTGGATTGTATCAATGAGGGAATTAGCTTTGCTGGTCAAACATTTTTGTTCTGAGGGTTTTCTTTTTTCCTTTCTTTTTCAATGGGAGGAAGGAGAAAAATAAAAAAGTATTAATAAGAAAAAAAGATGAAACTAAATTTTATATGTATATATGCATGTATGTGTGTGAGTATATACATGTTTGCATGCATGTGTTCCTTGCATACTTTATACATATATACACATATGTGAGTGTGCATATTATTTTATTTTTATATATGTCCCTGTATAACACACATACACATATGATGAATTGCTCCACTAAAGTCCTCTTCCATTGTCTCATCCTGGTGTGGAGGTAGTCCTGGATTCTCAAAGCCTGGGTAGGTAGACTACAAGCTGTGAAATAGCCTCTCAGCCTCCAAAGATTCTAGTGTATGTCTGGTTACAGATGGCATAGGTACAGATGGTGGATCAATTTAGCTGAGTTTGGCAAGACTAATTACTAGAAGGTTAGCCACAAGATGATGACTTTTTTTGGCTATAGTAATTCTAGAAACCATTTCCCGAAGTGTAGAGACACTGCTCATCTATTTCTCTTTGAATTAGCTCATATTGTAATTATTTAAGCACTTGTTATCCCCAGTAGAACACAAGCTTCCTGAGGGCAGAGACTCATTTTTGTCTTTGCATCCTTAGTGCCTGACACAAAGGAGAAACCTTCAAATGTCAAACAGAATTGAGTTAAATTAAGGGGTTGTAGTCTACGTTGGGGAAAGAAGGATCCACACTTGAAGTACTGATATATATGGACAGAGGCATTTCTTTTCTGTGCATTTCTCACTTCTTAGAAGTGATCAGGTGAATGAATGAAAGCCAAATGAACACTCGTTGGGGATGTGGTAGGGGGAACTGACAGGCAGGTGCAGGTTAGACTATATGTTCTCTGAGTTCCTTTCCAATTCCCAGATCTTGTTCTTCATAAATGATAATTATCTTTTCCCCTGAACATTCCTCATGTGGCTAGAATGACCATAATTCAGCGCTGTCTCACTACCTAAAAAAGGAAGAAAATCAATTAGTATGTCTGTTCTACAACCTCATGATAGATTTCTTTTACAATTCTAAATACATCCACAATCATATTTGCTTAATTTATATCACACTCACATTGTCTTGTGTTTCCATTTCCAAAAGAAAACACTGCCAGAATTTGCTACCTTAGCTGTCTGAATGTTCTGAGATCAAAAGTATATTTCAACAGAATTATGGTGAAATGTATCTGAAGAAAGATGAATTACTGCCCAAGCTGGCTACCCCAGAAAAACACCAGGAAAATGTGTTAGTAGCAAGAGTCTAATCTGAGAAGTAATTTATTTTCTAGCTGTTCTGATCTTTGCTTAACACCAGAAGATGTATTCTTAGGTTCAATATTTTTTAAACAATACATAATTTGACTAATGAAACAACAGTACCAAACTTAACTGTCTTGAATTCTTCTCCCATGAAATTCTCCTACTGATTCAAGTAAGAATCACCAACTCAAGAAATGTGTTGTTATGGTGAGACCACAGTGGTGGTTGTTTTCACAAAAGGAAAGAACGGCAGAGAATTATTAAGTCATCTTATCCTGAGGGAGACATTTTTTAGCTACATAGAGATCATCCAAATGTTCTGTTTTTCTCTAGCCAGAAGAATGATCTTCAAAATGAAAAGGAAATAAAAATGTGTTAGCAAAGAAGTGAAATGCTAGATAAGAGCCATAAATAGGAATTTTTCTTATCTGGGGCAAAAATATTTGAGACATGGTTGGAAAGGGATAGAGACAGGCAGTGGTGGCAAAGAGGAAAATCCAACTTCCAATGTACCTGCACGTCTTAAAGGAGGGGTCTAGCTATAGTGCCTGTAGGAGAAAGGACTGAAGAGAGATGGTTTGGGGGCCCTGTGCCACATGGCACTGTGGACTAGCAGTTTTAGAGAAAATTTGGGGCAACAACTGTTCTCCCAGGGAAAAAAGCATGTTCCCCTGGATATGAGCATCTAGGAAAAAAAAAACTATTTACCAAGTGTGCCTTGTAAAATCTCTACCAAAGATAAATGAAACTATAGGAAAACATAGAATGACAATGAATTCAATTAGCTTTAAAGTTACTGAGTCCAAATGGATCAAATTTGAGTGTACTGAAGAATTGGTGGTATGATTACTGGACCATGATATGGACTGTGAACAATCAAACAGGTACAATAAATAGGACTGTAGATGAGGAAAGGTTCTGCTTCCCCAAAATAGGAAGGAGACAAGTTCTGTTTAACATGGGCAGATATGTGGTTCCTTGGATAGAATGCTAGACCTAGAATGAGGAAAGAAGACCTGAGTTTAAATCCTGCCTCTAACTCTTACTAGCAATGTGACTAAAGAGCAAGTCACTTAACCAATATCTGCCTCAGTTTCCCCATCTGTAAGGAAATAATAACACCTACCTCACAGGGTTGCTGTGATGATAACATAATAGCTAGAAATAACTTTGCATGCCTTAAAGCATTATATAACTGTTAGATATTGTTGTTGTTTTGTTGCTATTATTTATTAACTTGATAATGTTGTCAATTCTTGGTAAAATTCTAGGACACATTATAATTAGGGAAGGAAGGGAATGAGCATTTATATAGTGCCAACTATTTGCAAAGCATTATGCTAAGTGCTTTTTTACAATTAATATCTCATTTGATTCCCACAACAATCCTGAAAGGTAGCTGGTATTATACCCATTTCACAGTTGGGCAACTGGTGGCACACTTAGATAGAGCCCTGGGCTTGGAGTCAGAAGACCTGAATTTAAATAGACTCTTAGACACTTAAGAATGAATTAGGACAGACTAGCCTTATTCCTTTTTGTATTTTGTACAAAATGAATAGATTTGATGCCATAGATAGTATAATTAGGTTTTAGCAAGGCAGTTCACAATTTCCCACAAGATCCTTGTGTATAGGATAAAAAAAATAGTTACTCCAATTTGGAGCTGGCTCAGTGACTAGGCTGCTTAATAGATAGATGAGTGTCAACAAGAAATGTCGTCTTCCACTGTGGTACAATCGAACATAATGGACTTCTCTACTAGCAGCAATGCAAGGATCCAGAGCAAGGCTGAGGGACTTATGAGAAAGAAAAACTAGCCACATTCAGAGGAAGAAGACTGGGAGGAGAAACACAGAAGAAAAACAATTGCTTGAACACATGGGCTGATGGGGATATTACTGGGGATGTAGACACTAAATGATAACTCTTGTCCAACTATCAATAATATGGAATTAGGTCTTGATCAGTGATACATGTAAAACCCAGTGGAATTGTGTATCGGCTAAGGGGGATTAGGGGGGTTTGAGGGAGAGGGAAAGAACATGAAATATGTAACTATGGGAAAATTTTCAAAATAAAAAAATAATTAAAAAAAAAAAAAGAAATGTTGTCTTCAGAGGAGGTCCATAGAACCCTGTCAGGCAAAGAGGACATGTCTATCTTATTGACAGATATCCCCTGACGTTTTTGGCATCCTGACCATCTAACACCTACTCAAAACACAAACTCCAGATCTTTGGATTTAACCTCTTAACTGTTGGGCTGCCCATGGACAAATTATTATTGTTCAGATTTACAAGATTCTGAGTACCAGATTTCCCTCTAGTAAACTAAGGTATCCGATCTGTTTGACTATCCCAGTGAGCCCCTTAAAAATCAGAGAACACAACGGGGGCAGCAGCTACCCACCCAGTCCCTGTCTGGAAGGTAAAGATAGCCAAGTGATCTGTCTCTGAAAGCTAATCACCCAAAATGCAATGCTAAACTGCTGATTCTATTCTATGCAGGGGTCATGCATAGCTCAAGAACTGGACAGGGAGAGAGTGGTGAAAACTGATACTGAAAGAAGCCATCGTCACAGAGATCACTTTATTCTGATTTTAGAATAAAATCCAGCAACCAGGTCAGAAATACGACGTATTAGTGGAGATGATGTGGCACAGTTATTCTTTCAGTGGAATATTACAGATGCCATATGATTCAGTTTTGTTGAACTGCTACTTTTCCCTCTCTTTTTAACTTGTTAAAAAGAATTACTCTCGGGCTCAGCTAGGTGATATAATGGATTGAAAGCCAGGCATAGAGATGGGAGCTCCTGGGTTGAAATCTGGCCCCTGTCACTCCCTAGCTGTGTGACCCTGGGCAAGTCACATAACCCCCATTGCCTAGCCTTTACTGGTCTTCTACCTTTGGTTCTAAGATGGGAGGTAAGGGGTTTTTTTTAAATGGCTTTCTTGGTTAGAGGACTGGGATGGATATGTGTGAAAATTAGGGTGATTTTTAAAAATAAAATTAAATTAAATATAAAATAAATAAATATAAAAATAAATATGAAAAAATTAACATTAAAATTAAAAAATAAAATTAAAAAATAAAAAATAAAATAAAATAGTTTT
>NC_058132.1:246710560-246754650 GCF_016433145.1 Gracilinanus agilis
GAAAGAAAGGAAGAAAGGAAGGAAGGAAGGAAGGAAGGAAGGAAGGAAGGAAGGAAGGAAGGAAGGAAGGAAGGAAGGAAGGAAGAAACAAGTTTAATGTAGAGTTAAAAGAAATACAAGCTAAGTCGAGCTCCCCACTGGTCAAGACTCTTTCCTGGAGGTCTCTAGCTGAGCCATCAATTATACCTGAAGGTTTGAAATAATTAACAATTCCTTTCTACTTTCCCAACTTCAGAAATGGGCTACTGTTTTTCCAGATGGATAGATGGGACTGTAGACATTTTAGGGAGAGGAAATTAACTTGAAAATTTGTATTTAATTTCAAGTATTTTCATAGTCAGGAATGATTGATTTGTCCTTTGACAAAGCATATGCATAATTCAAGGAACCAATTTTCACAGTATCCCTAAGCTCTTCTGGCAAAAATTTTGAATGAAAAAAAAGGTAATTGCAGGTGCAAATGGGTCCTTAAGGGATCAATTTCCCAGGATACAGATGCAGTTACCTGTCCCTGAGTGCTGAAGGGAGCTTGTCAGGCCCACTTTGTATGCAGCAATTGTCCCACAAGAGACTTTAGTAAAAACCTTGAAAAGGAAAGTGTCAGAAGAAGGAAAATGTGTTATCTTTAGAATAATTGAAGATAAAGAAGGAAGCATGTCCAAAAACACCATATTTAGATAAGAGGAACTGACCTCTGGCAAGTCTACATTCTATCACAATATCACAAATTTAGAGATGAGATTAATCTTAGACACCATCTTGTCTAACCCTTTCATTTTACAGAGCAGTCAGATGACTTGATCAATATTCTACAGGGAATAAACAACAGAGTCAGGATTCGAATTCAGATCCTCTGACTATATTCAGCTTTCTTTCTATTGTGTTTTCCTTAGATTTTCCCAAAAATTTTCCTTCTGGAAGGAAAAAAAGGGAATACTAGCATCATCAAAAAAGAATTATGCACAAAGCATTTTTTCTTATAGAACACTCAAACTTCACTATAATAGCTTTCATTTTCAGCTAAAACTCAATAAAAATGTTCCCTTCTATTGTACAGAGTGATTCATTGTCCTCACTCTTTAGTGGACATTTTCCCTCTAAAATTTTTTTTCTGTGATACCAGACAATTCAATTCAATCAACACTTAATAAATAGTACCTACTATGTTTTAGTAGGTCTAGATCTAGATACAAAAACATGGTCTCTATCATCAAATTAAGAGGGAAATTGAGACATGTAGATAAATATTACAAGTTATTAGGTAGTCAATGTGTTGGTCAAAGAAATTGAGGGGGGAGAGATGACTTCTAGTGGTCGGGGCAGGGGCAAAAAGGGAGACAGAGAATAAGTCGATGGTCCCTGGAGTTCCTGAGGGAAGAAGATTTCAACAGAATAGAATCTGCTAGTTATGGAGGGTATTTGGATACAGAAACGTGGAGGTGGGATAAGGAAGTACAGCAGAAGAGAGAAATAATTAAAGCTTTTCTTCTAAATATCTTTAAAGCACATTTTAGCCAGGTAAAAAATGAATAGACAAATAAGTTTCATCCAAACACTCCAAGAAAAAGTACTTATTTTATCTGGAAAATGAATGTCTTTGGCTTTGCCAGTGAAGGTCTAACCATCTAGGTTGTTGTTATGCTATCTCTGGGTCTCTGTGGTATAAGAAGAAGGAATAATTAAAGCTTTTCTTCTGAATACTTTTAAGGCACATTTTAGCCAGGTAAAAAATGAATAGACAAATAAGCTTCATCCAAACACTCCAAGAAAAAGTACTTATTTTATCTGGAAAAAGAATGTCTTTGGCTTTGCCAGTGAAGGTCTAACCATTTAGGTTGTTGTTCTGCTATCTCTGGGTCTCTGTGGTATAAGAAGAAGGAATAATTAAAGCTTTTCTTCTGAATACTTTTTTTTATCTTTTTTTTTTAACCCTTGTACTTCAGTGTATTGTCTCATAGGTGGAAGATTGGTAAGGGTGGGCAATGGGGGTCAAGTGACTTGCCCAGGGTCACACAGCTGGGAAGTGGCTGAGGTCGGGTTTGAACCTAGGACCTCCTGTCTCTAGGCCTGACTCTCACTCCACTGAGCTACCCAGCTGCCTTCTGAATACTTTTAAGGCACATTTTAGCCAGGTAAAAAATGAATAGACAAATAAGCTTCATCCAAACACTCCAAGAAAAAGTACTTATTTTTATCTGGAAAATGAATGTCTTTGGCTTTGCCAGTGAAGGTCTAACCATTTAGGTTGTTGTTCTGCTATCTCTGGGTCTCTGTGGTATAAGAAGAATTACCAGGACTCAAAACAAAAATTTTGTCCAGAATCGATCCATCTAACCCAAAATGCTTGACTCTCAAAAATGCTGATCCTTTTAGCAATCCTAGAAAAGTAGGTAAGTCATTCAAGGAAGCATAAATGAAGATCTTTAAAGGTTAAATAAGTTATAGACCCAGAGTTTAACAGCAATTCAGACAGAGCTGAGCCCTGAGCTAACTCTCTCCACTTTGGGGTCCGCGTCACATCACAGAACACACTTCCCACACTACTCCCCCAAGGCGAGGAGAAGACTTGGGGTTGAGATGACTAATAATAACTCACATTTGGCCATCCCTGGGGAGTGGGGTGGGGGCAAAAAGGAGACAGAGGATAAGCCGATGGTCCGAAATCTCAGGGAAGCCAAGGGACTTGCCTATAGTCACAAAACCAGTAAATATCTGAAATAAAATTCCAGCCTGGATTTCCTGACTCAAAATCCTTTGTTCTGGCCCTTTGGCCACACTAGGATAACCTCTACAGAACCATTAGGGCCACATGTCACGGATGAACCAAATAAAGGACTGAAAAAAAAAAAAAAACACTGGAGCGGTGTTTTCCCATCCTGGGGACGTAATGCGGCGATATTTATGAACTATGGCGACTTAAACACAGCTACACGAGTTAGCCACATTCAAAAGACAGGCTTGACTGGCTCCTAAAAGAAGACATGGAATAGACAGGGTAGATATCTAAAAAAGAGACATCTGTCTTAGAGCAATTTGTCATGGAGAGCTGTGGCAAATCTCATTTTTTTTAAAGAGATTTACTTTTGTATAGGGCCTACCAAGACCATATGCCCAAGGGCACTTATTCAATATTGCTTCATAAGATGGAGTCACCCAAGCCAACCTATCCCCAGTACAGGCTATTTAGCAGAAGACGAGCAGGCATGACACCCTTTGCAGATGAAGATGATGCTAGTGAACTGTCACCAGTAGAATGGGCTCTTCAAATTGTTTTTTCACCGGTGACATAACAGATTTATGTGGGGACAACCACCCTTGTTTGCGTGGTCCCTTCTGTGACTAATGGTACACATTTTCAAGATGTCAGGCCAAGGTTAGGAATGCGGGCCTAAGCGATGGAAAAGGTCCAAAGCTCACCAGTGTGTAGGAAAATCAGACCCGGAACACCGTCTAAAACATTGAGCTAACAAGGATTTCTTTTTGTTTGTTTGTTTGTTTTGGTTTTTTATTCTTCTTAATATGAAAACTGGTCATTTTGATATTTCTGGCACTAGATAGGCTTGGGATGATGGTCTTGATAAGCTAAATAACTCCAGAAGCGGGATGAGGGTCCAATGGAATAATTTTATATAGAGTGGAGCACCCGAGAAAACAAAATTAAATCTTATTTCCTCCGAAGCAACTTCCCTCTCTTCAGGACCGAGATCCATTTCATATCTATTAAAAATCCTAGTCAGGAGACTATGGGTCGGACTTCAGTGTCTATCCCCTTGACCTCCTAGCACCCAACTTCTTGAGAAACGAGTCTGTCTCCCTAATTATTGGCACATGCTGAATGCTGACGGATCGGCAGAGTCACGTCATGTGTGGGAGAACGTACACACTGTCCACAACCCATTGAGAGGCTCCCAGGCCACCAGGCTCATTATGGTCGGGACTCCTACCAGAGGTGAAAAGCCTCACAGGGCTGTTTTCCAATCATCATCTTTCCAACTGAGCCGGACTAGTGACACTAAAAACCAGCAATTAAAAGCCTCAAGTTTAGGAATCCATTCAGGTTCCCAGGTCCCCAAATGGCAAAGGTTAAGTGGATTATGTGGAGATAATTCACTGAGGTCCAGAGGGAGAAGGCTGATTGCCTCAGCTCGCTGCTTGCTTCAGTCTCGTTCTTATCCCTCTGAGTCTGGTAGACTTTTTACCCAAGTGTTGTCACATAGATGTTAGTAAATTAAGGACACGGACGTGGGGATTTGGGAGTGGAATAAAAAAAATAAAGCACTTAGAAATGCTCTTTAGGGACAATTACAGATGGGATATTCCCATCCCATGAAGTTTTTTTCTCATCATATATTCAACAAAGAATCTTATTACCTTTTTTTTTCCAAATAGGGAGTGCTTATCTCATGCTGAAAAACTTTTAAATTCCCAATATGTTCAGTTTGCTATTTAAACTGAAAGATATTACAGCTATGCATGTACACCTTTGGTGTCTATACTGGGAGCATAATTCTGGCAGCCCTGCCTGAATCGGAGCCACCAGTTACACCTCAAGTTGTGTGGTAACACCTCCATAGTGTTTCCAATTAACTTTGTAAGTTTTTAATCAGGGACAAATGCATTTTTGTAAATTCAATTTACCTTTTATTGCTGCACCATAAACTGTCTTGCAACATTCCGGAACTTTGTGAACATTTTACTTGCTACTGACATAAGACAGCTGTCGGACCTACAACAAAGGCTGAGGTTTATGAGCAACCTGAATTAGGATGTAGGTTAAGCAATTAAAGGACCCAAAGAGAGAGAACGAGGAAAAGATAACCCTCTCAGCTCTACGCTTTACCCAGAGGCTAGCAGACACTCTTTTAGAAACTCTCCAGGTTAAGATTTGAGCAACTGAGATACAGAAATCCTTTTCTAGCTATTTAAATTCACAGTTATGTTGAAAGAGGGTAGGTAAGTGAAAAGGTCAAACACATTTCATTAATAAATCTACACTGCTATTTGTTTTTCTTCTTAATCAGATTCAAATGCATCCTGTTAAAGAGCCACAGAGTGATTAGATCATAAATCTGAACGACCTTGAAGATGATGAAGGAAATGCTTATCTGTAAAGCAATCATCATACTGCCAGGTCTGTCCTTTACACATTTTTGCAGGTGCAGGGAAAATGTTTAATTTCAAATCATTTGTAAGGATCACTGAGAATAAAATCACATTTCATAGAATTTTAGAAAGTAGACAAATTTGTTGAATAATGAAAATAAAATTTAATTATGTGTTTGTTTACTCCTGAAGTCAGAGAATTAAAAATTAGGAGGAGAAGACAGAACAATGTTGACTGGAAATATCATTACTGTAAAAAAAAACCTCAGAGCCTCTCAAGTCTAAAAAAAATATTTCCCATTGTTCTTTACATCAACCTTTCACTGCTGTTTTCTAAAAGATAATAAGGTTGTAGCTTTCATAATCTATGTTGTAACATGTTTAGACTGTAATAAAAAAATTTTATGAATTTGGGTGATACATTTTAAGGTCTTTTTTTAAACTAACATAGCAAAGAATATTTTTCCTTTATATTTTTTAGGTTTGTCAACCTAAATTATATCTGATAGCCAAGTTGTAGATCTTCTTCTTTTTATTGTAGTTCTTGGCTAATTGAAAAATATATATATAATTTTCATCATAAATTTTCCTAGTCTCAAGATTTATGACATTATTCAAATAGTAAATGGGAAAGAGGTATTTTGACATTTAGTCTTCATGTACAAAAGAATGAGCTAGATATAATCATCTTTACTGTTTCTGAGATGTACGTGACTTTTTTCGACCTTTTCTGAAGTTCAGTCTTTTTAACCAAACTGCTTTGATTCTTCCATATGATATAAAGGGATTTTTGTTTGCTTACAAATTTGTTATAGTACACAGCTGTCCAAACTTATTGAGATAGGGCTTTGATTTCATTCTCCTATTTTTCTTTTTCATTACATTTGTTAACTGTAATATTGTCATTGGGTCCCTTCACCAAAGATGGTTTTCTGCCACTGCAAAATTCATCGCCTGGTAGCCAGCCTCTGACCTTGTGATTGAACACTTCTTCAGACTTAGCTAGGCTATTCCTCAAATCACACACACACAGTGAGTTGCCAAGCCTTACATTATACACTTCTAGTTTGGCAGGATCTCCTACAGTTTGTACTCTTCCAGTTTTGCTTTCAATAGTAATGGGTTGGAGGAGGGTAGGGACCAGACTGGTTCAGTAGACAGAGAGCCAGGCCTAGAGATGGGAGGTCCTAGGTTCAAATCTGACCTTAGACACTTCTTAGCCATGTGACCCTGGACAAGTCACTTAACACCCATTGCCTAACCCTTCCTGTTCTTCTGCCTTGGAAACAATACACAGTATTGATTCTAAGATGGAAGGTAAGGATTTCTTTTTTATTTAAAAAAAATTTTTAAAGAGGAACAAGTCACCACTATCCAATAAGGAGGCATCACAGTGGAGAATTTTCTTAAAGGAATAAAAAAAGATGGAAGAAACCCCACATCAGAACATGCAAAGCAGACAGGGAAATTAAGCTTTTTAACCAAAGATTTTTCACTTGCAGTCTGATCACTAAGTGAGGAATTCTTTGACCACAGTGAACTATGAAATAGATAAAAATACAAAGTGGCCTGGTTCTCACGCTTCTGTGATCTCCCTTCTATTTCCACTGTGATGATAGCAGTGTTAGAAAATGAAGCAGATGGAGCAAACTCAGTTTTTATTTAGTCTGTTTATACACATTAATGTAACCATTGGTCCCCTAAATATGAGAGTTAAAACCCTCCAGGAAAAACTAAAGCACATCACTGTGAATATTTTCATTATAATTCAAAACGGAAGACATAAAAAAGAATGAAAGGAAGGTTCACAAGTTCCTCTTTAAAAAAACAAATAAAGAAGTCAGCTATATTGGTTTAAACATGCACCCCATATATAGGAAGAAAATAATTTTATATGCTTTTGCTTTACATTATACCTCTGATGTAGATGAGGAAACTGAGGCACTGAGATATTGAGTGACTTGCCCATGATCAGTATGACTCAAATCCAGGTCTGACTCTAGAACCATCTCTTTATAAATTTTGCTTTTTCTTTGTATGAAACATCACTTCATAGGATATTTGCTTGTCTCCTGATTGTATTCATGCCTAGAACACACTCACATCTCATTTCTAGCTTTCAGAAGTCATATCTTCCTTCATGGTTTTGATGGCCCTTTCCCACACTCTGAGCTATTCTTGTTCTTTTGCCCCTCTAATCTTTTGGAGCATGTTGTCCAATTTCTTCTTTACTCTCTTCACTCCTTAGTTGGCATTACATAGATTACAAATGTTGTCTTTTTTGTAGCACGGTGCCTTGCACATTTTCTTTTTGGCAAGATATGTGATTTCAGCAGCACTAGGAGCTCCTGGTGAGGAATGTCCTATATCAGTGGTTCCCAAACTTTTTTGGCCTATCACCCCCTTTCCAGAAAAAATATTACTTAGAGCCCCTAGAAATTAATTTTTTTAATTTTAATAGCAATTACTAGGAAAGATAAATGCACCTGTGGCCATCCCTGCTCCCCTGGATCGCTGCAGCACCCACCAGGGGGCGATGGCACCCACTTGGGGAATCACTGTCCTATATCTATCCTTCTCTTAAACTGATGATCTTATAAAGTCGCATTAAATTTTAATATAAGGAACATTGAGAAGTTAAGTGACTTGTCTAGGATCACACAGCCAGTATATATGAGAGGCAAGACTTGAACCACTTCTTTTTTGACTCTGAGGCAAACTCTCTGTTCATTACTACACTGCTTCTCAACTATCTTGACTACAATTTATGTTTATCTTTTAAATTACAGAATTCTAATCAATAAACATTTATTAAGAGCATACTATGCACCTGGCACTGCAGTAAGTGATGGATCTAATCTATGGCCTTCCATATCATATGATTATATGTATTTTTAAATGTTTATTGGTTTGACTTGAATTAAGATCTCACCTTACAATGCCCATGAGTGATGGAAGATTATGAGTAGTTCTGACTCATAAAACAAAAAGAATCAGTAAAGAAGAAAACAAAGGTAAAGAAAGTTTGGTGAAAGAGTCAATACAATGATAAAAACTGGATTGGACACAATAGAGATGATCATAGAACAGAAAAAAAGAGTTTCTTCCTACAAACAATCTCTTTGACATCAAGGCAAGGATAGTCAAGCTAGCCTATGTGTTCTCTAACCTCACAATACCATGTGTGCTACATAAAGAAGTAGAGATGTTACTGAAAAAAATAATTATGGGAAAAGCAGCTGCACTGAGTAGTATCAATATAGAAGAGGTCCAAGCTGGAAGCAATATGGTACTGAGGGATCTGTGGGACAGGTTCTCAAGGCCTTTGAAAGATGGAAAGATAGAAAAGGTTTAGGGGGAAAAATCCAAGACCTTATCATTACCATTCAAAAGGTGACAAGAGGGGCATCTGGGTAGCTCAGTGGATTGAAATGGGAGGTCCTAGGTTCAAATCTGACTTCAGACATTTCCTAGCCGTGTGACCCTGGTCAAGTCACCTAACCCCCATTGCTAAGCCCTTACCACTCTTTTGCCTTGGAACCAATATATACATGCATAGTAATGGTTCCAAGACAGAAGGTAAGGGTTTAAAAATAAATCACTGGCCAAAAAGTATAGAAAATGGGAGATTCCATTGTGTTTATTAGTTATCTAACATGTATGAATAATTTGACTGCATAGAAAAAAATGTCCCTTAAAGTCTGTCTTCCAGCAAGATGTCTCTCATGCATAGGTAGAAATCAAACAAAAATTTCTTAGAAATAAAAACAGATTACATAAAATGTTGTTTAATCATTAATATTAGGCAAGATGCAAAATATGTATGTTTTCCAAAGGTGGTTGCTATCATAGAAGATGTTCAAGATAGAATCCAAAAGGAAGAGGGATACTCTAGAAATGGCAAGGTCCTCCAGCATTCCGACATCATCAAACTATGGCCCAGGGACCAAAGCTTGCCTACTGCCAAGTGCTAAGGTCATTTACCATTCAATTGATCCTACTTGAATATTAGTGTCAGGATTTAACAAAGCCCTAGAACACTGGAGAACTTCCTAAATGAGATATATATACACTCACGCAAAAGAGTTCAGCCTAATTATCAACCCAGGAAAAAATAAGTGAATGAACGAAAAATGTCTATTGTCCAGACTGAGATATGAAGTTAGATGGATAACCTATATTGTAATTATAAATGGAGCTTGTGCATTGGTATATACATGGACACATCTTGGACAAACAGCCCACATGAACAATGAGTTGGATCCAGAATCAGTATAAAATGTACTGTACCAGTTCTGTGCTAGGTGTGGGAAATAAAAAGATAAAAGTGAAAGCAGTCCTTCCCCTGAGGAGGCTCACAATCTAGCCAAGTAGAAATAATATAAGCAAAATAAATAAATGGAGATTTTCTAGGGAAACAGAAATATCAGGAAAGACTTCATGGTTCTATTTGATCTGAGTCTAGAAAGAAACTATCAGTTCCCAGAAGCAGGTGAGGAAGTTGCATCTTTCAGGACTGGAGAAGAATCCATGTAAAAGCATGGAATGAGAGAATGGTCTAACTAGACACTCAATTTGGCTGAATCTGAAGAAACAAAGTTGATGAGCATTGAATAGATGGTAGAGACGGGGGTGGGGGGCATGAGAACACTTTGACATATGGCAAATAAACAATTATACAAATACAATACAAATTATATCATTAGAGGAAAAAAAGTCTGACCAAAAGGTTAGTTTAGTGACATAGCAAGAGTGAAAGTTAGTAATTAGTAGACAGACCTTATTCCTTGTACATCATAAGTACTTAAATGCTTGTTGAATTATGACTATAATCCAAAAAGAAATTTTTTCAGCTCTCTAACTTAAATGTCTCCCACATTTTCTTTCTTACTTATTTTGATCTGTATCAATAACCTTTTCATACTCCAAAGAAATAATATTTGGAAGCATTTTATCACTACATAGATGCCCTTCAAAATAAAAATCACCATCCAAAAGGATAGCCCTGTTTTTGCTGCAAACCATTGATCCTATTATTACAAAAGTATCAGTAAAATGAAATCCTTCTTATGCCTTGAATTTTTCAGGATACACACATATTTTATCTCTCTCTACTTGATTACAATTTATGTTTAGCTTTTTAAATGAAAGGATGCTAATAATTTCTCACACATAAAGAGGGAATATTATAATGTTCTATATGATATGCAAATTGTTTCCATTAAAATGATTCTGAAAGATTTGTATAGCCTCCGCATTGTTCAGTGATAGAAAAAAATAGTGCCCTTGAAATAATTAATTAGGGATCATTGCAATTATCATTTTGGATCCTGGTCGGGAACATCTCAGATCAATAAACATTAGCGTCTTCACATTCTCCCCACCCAAAAGGAAAAGAAAGCAGAATTCCTCTGGTATTCTCAAGCATTGCTTAGCATACTAACATCTGCTATCATTGAAACAGCTCAATCAATAGAGAAGAGTAATACAATAATTGCTGCTACATTTTCTGTAATTCCTCATTGTGGTAGCTACAGCATTTCAATAACGTACAGAGAGACTATTTATGGTGCTGGAGTTAAGAGGTTTCAGCCCTGTGCAGAATATCAAAACTCAGCTCTGATACTTATTAACCCCTAATGTGATCAGCTTTATACTCAAAGGAAGAGATCCAGTATAACATGGCGAATAGAGAGCCAGACTGTGGCATGTACACAGGTTCAAGAACTGCCTGTGACCTTACCAAACTGTGTGACCATAGATGAGTCACTTAACCTTACTGGTATCTCTTTTAAAACTCTAAGTTTATAGGGCAGCTGGGTAGCTCAGTGGATTGAGAGTCAGGCCTAGAAACAGGAGGTCCTAGGTTCAAATCCGGCCTCAGACACTTCCCAGCTGTGTGACCCTGGGCAAGTCACTTGACCCCCATTGCCCACCCTTACCACTCTTCCACCTATGAGACAATACACTGAAAGTTAAGGGTTTAAAAAAAAAACTCTAAGTTTATAGATGAATTGCAGCTTTGGGTCTTGGAGACAAAGAGGAACTCCTATGCTAAGGAGTTCCTCACACAGTCCCAGGTCAGGATCAAAATAGCGACAACAACAAAGAAAAAAAACTGCCCAATAAACATTGAGTTTAAATCAAATTATTATGCTGCTTTCCTGAAGAAAACCGAGAAGTAGTCCCCATGCCAGGTTAGACGTTGGGTCGCCGAACAGATTAGGGCACCTAGAGGAACTGATATCATGGCACTTGATTATTAATGCTGTTTTTTGGCAACAGAGAAAGAAAAATCAGCAAGAGTAATGGAGGACACCAGGGTCAATTGAAACTTAAACCAGCCTTCAGTCAACCACCTTCAACAGGACTCCAGGGCTATTTAAGCTAACAGACTACCAGGATTTCTCCTTGTTTTCCTCTTGAGTACTATCACCAGTAATTCATATCTGAATAAGATTAACTGATTAATTTTCTCCCCAGCAGATAAATTAAATCTCATGTATTTTCCTGGGAGGAAAGAATTCAAAAGGATTGGGAGGGAATAATTGAAGCTCTACTCACTTTCATAATCACTTTCAAACATATGTTAAACAACAAATTTTGTTTTTCTATTATGTCAGTCATACAAACTAGGATGGTCTCATCAGCTCTAAACTTAAAGAAATCTACCTGTAATAAATTAATTTTCAGGCTATGAACCTTACACATATTAGATACTCAATTAGTATTTATACAATCTATCCATGAAGCCAAGGATCTTGATTAAAAAAAAATAAAAGTATGACTTCCAGAACTTCCACACATAATTTCAAGAAATGAATGCTACCCTTATATATCCATTCCATAATTATGACTTGGTTCTGTAATTGAAAATGTGGGCTTTAAAACTAATGTATATGTCCTAAATAATTTTCTTTGTCTACAAAGTTATAAGGAAGGACAGAAAAGTCAGTGAAAGTAAGGATGTGTGAGAGCGATGACAGTGAATTGGTGTGAGGGTCAGAGGATTAGGGTTCAATTTTCAACCCTTCCACTAACTTCTGTCATGACCTAGCCAATCATTTAACCTCAATGGGCCTCAGTTTCCTCTTCTTTAAAATAAGTGCCTTGGGTTAGATGATCTCAAAGATTCCTTCTAGATCTAACATTCTACAATTCATACAATAAATATAATGAACCACCAAGTAACTCATTTGAAAAAATATAATCTACCAAAAAATGACATTCACTTTTATGACTTTTCAGTTTAATAATAATGATGAAGAAATGAAAAAAAAATCCCCTTTTTTTTCTCAGGCCTTGATCCCTGGAGTTTCTCTTCAATAACTTGACTTATCCCATTCCCTTTACAAGAAAAAGACTTCAATTTGGGAATTTATCTTAATAGTTAGGAATCAAGTGCCATAAAACTGTTCATGGAACTACTTAAGAAATAAAATATTCTGGTCAATTAAAAGCTATAGTTAACTGAAAATTAAATATAAAGATGTTCTCTTTCAACCTTTGTGGTTGAAAATCTTTCTTAAATACACAATAATTTTCCTGACATAGTAAGATAGTCGACTTATTTCATTTTCACTCAATAATGAGTATCTTGCAGCTACTTTCCACCATCCTCTTTTTTTAAATGCAAAGATTTTATTTTCCCAATTATAGGTAACAACAGTTTTCAGCCTGCATTTTCCAAAATTATACGGTCCAAATTGTCTCCATCCCACCCTTCCTCCTCCCTTTCAGAGATGGTAAACAATTTGATCTGGGTTATGCATATATTATCATCATGCCATCTTCTTAAACATCAGTTCTCATTTTAGAACCCTTCTCGAACACTATAAAGGATTGGGAGACTGGGCTGACACTTTACACCTGGTTTTGAAGCAGAAAATTTCCTTCTCTGATCTTTTCACTTGTACTCTCTCTCCCTTCAATTTTTCTTATCATACTATATATCTTTATGTCATTTTTGTATTACTCCAAAGAGTAAAAGGCAGACCACTCCAGAATCTTTGCCAAGAAAACTCTATAAAGGGCCACTAAAAATCAGACACCACTGAACAACAACAGAGAATGTAAGCTCCTTGAGGGCAGAAATTTTGTGGTTGTCTTTGTACGTCCCACTCAGCCCCGTGTCCATACACCAGAGACATTTAATCAAAGTTTGTTTTGTTTTCATTGAGTTCTATTTTTAAACATGGATTTGTTTTGTTGCTACTTGCTACATTTTATTAGCAATGAGTGTCTATTATTATCATTAATAGAAGATTCCAGTTATTTCAGTTCTAGCTAATTATTTTGCTAGAATATAAACATTCCTACTTTATTATAATCCTACCTGGTAAATTAGGATGAATATACATATTTTGGAAAGAATAGTTTCCAAGGAACCTACCTAATTGCCCCAAATCATTTGCTTATTCTCCAAGGGTTATTTGTCTTCCTAAATTGCAGGGGAGACACAGAATACTACATGCTTTATTACTATTTCCCAAACTGATGACTAACAGCCCTCTGGCATAATAGACCCTTGATGAAGAAAAGCAAAAAAGGAAAGGAAAAAACTAGATTTCACTCCATTAACTATGCTAGTGAAATCCATGTTTCCCAATTCCTTATTCACACCATAAAAGACGTCAGTTCTGAATCATGTAAGGTACCACTGTAAAATGATCCTTCTGTGTTATCTGACTACTTCCTGACATGCAAAATTCTTTCCTAGTAACATGAGGCACAGGGTAGGAAAGGAGTCCTTAGTGCACTGAAAAGAATGTTTTGTTCTAGTAAGAATCAGTTGGATGGCTATTACCACCTGGCCCTGCTAATGAGTAGAGCTGGGAGAACAAAGCTGATGAATATTCCACAACAGATTTAACTGTGTTTCGGGACTAAGAATGGGAAATCTTTTGGGGTCTGTTGATCATATGAAAATACATTGCTCATATTTTACATTTGGTCCTTCAGTTAAAAAAATTTTTTGAAAAGAAATATAATCCAGATTTGCTTTATTTATGTTTACATTACTTTAAGAATGTGTTATTTTAAGAACTATTTATATAAACTATGAGCACATTCTCTCCCTCCAAAAATTATTTTCTATTTCCGTATTTTTCTACACAGCATTCATCCCCTCAGGCACACATAAATTCCTTGAGAGCTCAGCTGATTTCCTTTCTATCTTTACATGACCTCCATATAGTTCCTTGCACGTATTAGATACTAAATAAATGTTGAACAATAAATAATTTAACAATAAATTGTCAGAAATGTTGGAGGTCATTCAAACTGATAAGCCCCATATTGCCAAAATTCTATACCAGAACTTGGAGAAAATAAGTCATTTCACCCTGGAAGAATTCCTCCTCTATTCAAATAGATCAGGCCAGGTGCACAGTTGGAATAAAGATCATGGCCAAGAATATGCATGAGAAGAAACAAATCAAACCATAATCTTCAATGATGTGACAGAATCTAGTCTCTACGTCAACCAACACACTGTTGAAAGATCATGCATAGTGGAGAACAAAGCCATATCATAATGGTATCAGCACAGTATTTGGAGTCAGATGACCCGGGTTCAAAGCCCAGTTCTGATACTTGTTAGCCCTGTGTTGGTGACTGTGGTCATCATGCCCTCCTCTCTGAGCTTCCAGTTCCTTCTTTCTAAAATGAGAAAATTAGGGGCACCCTGCGTGGCACAATGGATTGAGAGTCAGTCTCAGAGACCAGAAGTCCTGGGTTCAAATATGTCCTCAGATACTTCTTAGCTGTGTGACTCTGGGCAAGTCACTTAATTCCCATTGCCTAGCTCTTACCACTCTTCTGTCTTGGAACCAATACACTGTATTGATTCTAATATGGAAGGTAAGGTTTGTTTGTTTTTTTAATTAAATAAAAAATAAATGAAATGAAATGAAATGAAATGAAATGAGATTAGACTAGATGATATTTAAGGTCACCTCTTACTCAAAATTCCAGGATAAGAACTGCCCCACTGGCCAGATCACCTAGAGAAAATAAACAAAGACAAAGGTAGGATAGATGGAGTAAGAAAAACTGTGGAGTAACTAATCTGCTAACCACAATCAAGAATGTGCTTAACTAATATGTTCCACAAGATAAAGGTGAATTCAGAGCATGAAACATCATTGGACAGATATCCAGCTGTCAGATGTAAGATTCTTGAAGACAAGAACTATACATTTATGCAGTTTTTAGAATGCCAAACCTGGAGAATGGTTAATGCAAATGTAGGAATAATGTCAGAACTAATTCTTCTTCATAATGGATCTCGGATCTCATCAATTCCCTGCATCACTCCTGATCACAATCATCTCCTTTGCATCTCTTGCCCATGTTCTCCCCCAGCCCATGAGGATCAACCCAATGCTTTTGGAGTTCTACATTTAGATCTTTTTATTTTTCATGAGTAGCAATGTTTTTTCTAAAATACCATTATTAAAATGGAGTTGACAGTTATATAAAATTATAGTTGCCACAGCCTTGATTTATAATCATTTCCTGGGACACAGGTGCAGCACAAACACAAACATTATTGCTCCCAGCCGTTATATTTAATTCAGAGAAAGAGGGAACACAAACAAGCTTAAACATACACTGAAAGGAAGGAAGGCTTGAGCTTTTTTCCTTAAAGTTCAGAGAACATTTTCCATTTTTTCCCCTCACTGAGAGCCCATAAAATAGCTTTTAGGAGAGTCTTGAGCTCTTGAATTCTGTCTTGTAGCAAGTATCATTAACTAGCTGTGCAAGTTATTGAAGGCTTGTTTTCCAATGGGATGCATGATAAATAAAACAAAGCCTATGGACACTGGAACTTGCAGAAGGGCATTCTGCCTGGGCACCATTTCCCTGCACTCATTTAGAGGTGGATAGGTAGATCATAAGGCATTCATTCTCCTGATACAAGAGCAATGCAGTTTAATCTGATAATGTACTCAACTCACTTTTATGTCATCAATCAATCAATAGACATTCATCAAGTGCCTACTAGGTGCCAGGCACTGTGCTAAGCAATGGGACTGCAGAGAAAGGCAAAAAACAGTCCCTGTCCTTGAGTTGCTTCACAATCTACCCTAACCTAAGAGATTAGATTGTTGGGCTGAGGAAGATCATAACTGATAGGATAGATAGGAACAATGGAAGAAGAAAGCTTAAAGATCTTTGAGGATTTCTGATGGATTGAAATTGATGACTGCAGATATATAATTCTCCGTCCTAGCTGAGAGATGTTAACTTCCCATTAATCTGTGTCCAGTTTTCAATTTACTTTATCAAAAGACAACCAAGATAAAAGCCTGGGAATTAGCGGTGGTCAGAAGCCTTAAAGATTGGCCCAATTTAATTGTCAGGGCTCCCTCTGCTGGCTATGAAAGATTAAAAAAAAAGATTTCTGAGATCCTTACTGTTAGGGTATTATCATTATTACTACTATTTTATCATTTATATTGATGCTAAATTTATAACATGACAATTACCCAATAAAACCAGATGCTTTATTTTAAAGGCAGCCAAGTATTCCCAGTGAAGATTAAGTAGAATTTTTGTGCTTAAATTAATTAGCCTCTCTTTTATTATAGAAAACAGAGCTATTTTGTATTTAAAACAAATATTTGCCAGAATCATAAGGAGCAATTTATTACATCTTTCTTAGGAATGATTGCCAACAGCCTGTAGAAAAGAGTGCAAGAATACACTGTGGAAGTGATATAGGACAACAGCAATAACCAAACTTATTTCACCCTCTTCCTACCTGTTCTCTGCTCCCAGTAGATTATCTGCTTCTGTATTCCCATCCCAAACACACACACACACACACACACACACACACACACACACACACACACACACACACACTACTCACCAACTAGGGACATTTTCCTGGCCCTCCACTTTAATTCTAGAACAAGGAAACAAGCCACTAAATCTGAGTTCACGTAAGATGCCTCATATCTACACCATGAAAATGTTCACATCAATAATTTCATTTGGTACATCAACCCTAGAAAGCATGAAGGATAGATAAATCTATCTTTCTTCCCATTTGACATTGGAGGAAACAACTAGGCAAGTCAGGGACTAGAACCAAAGCCTCTGGGTTTCCATTCTCAGGTTCTTTTCACTAGAACACCTGTTTCTCCTGGAGAAATGTTTGCCAGAGGAGTCAATGCACAAAAGATCTGTGATTTATTCCACTTAAGAAATTCTTTCCACTAAGGCAGACTATAAACCATTATGTCTAGTATGTAAGTCCTGGGGGATTGCCTGAGGTGCATAGAGGTTTATTGTTGAAAATAGCTAGTGAGGCAGGATTTGAATGCAAGTCTTTCTGACTCCAGTCTCAGCACTGTCCGCTCTGTCACCCTGCTTTCCTTTTCTCAAAGACATCAGGGGAAAATGAGAAATAATTTATTTTGTCCCAGGTCCTTTTCCAATTGTTTGCCTGTCCCTTGTGTAACTGGTCATATATCAGTGGTGACCAAGGATGTTGACCCTTCCATTTAATCTACTAAGCCCAGATCTTCCAGTGGTTTCAAGCAAAAGTGTCCTTAATTTTCAACTGAGAGGTGATGAATTCACAGACAATAAATCCCACAAAAGAAAAGAGCAGAAACAAGGGACCACTCGATGCCCAAGTATACAAGATTACAAATCTGAATCAAGCATGTATCTTTTCTGGTCAGTTCTAACACGATAGATGTTGAAAATATGTGTCATTCCCTTTTGACATTTTAAATTTAGACACAGCCTTCTTCAGAATCATCAATTACAATTTTGTTTCTGAAACAAGCAATTCAAAAAGTGTCTGAGTAAGAAATACAAAAGGCACTCAATTCAGCTAGACTAAGAGGCAGCAATGGAGATTCCAGGACTGAGAGGCCATCACTGGGAGGGACAGAGTGAGCCAGGCTGGGTTCAACAACTGAAGCAACTGAATGCCCTCTAGCAGCATTCTTGCTCAGTGGTAAGTTCAGTCATTTCTACATTGCTAAAGCACTGAAAGTATAGTAAACACTTATAAATTTCAGCACCCTAGGGCAAAGCCCTAGCTGCCCCACCTCAATTATAGCTCTGGTCTTCTTTATACTTTCTGTGATGTGGATAATTACAAAGTGGGCTATGCACATGTAACTCAGAGCACAGGGTGCTCTGTAGATGGCAAGAGTTCCCACTTTCTCCCCAAGCAAACTTAATTCTATTGGGTCAATCTAAAGGTAAAAATAAATGAATATCTCCAGTTCCCTTGAGCCATTGAAGCCTATGAGCAGACAGATCTTTGCAACCAAATCACGAGCACTGCTTTTCTCCATGCATAAGTGAACAACCTCTTAGCAAAGTTTAATGACAGAGTTGAGACCAAAGATTCTAGGCTAACTAACAATCCTAAGTGAAATAGGTTTGATAGTTTCACTTCAATGCATATGATGAAAGCACTCTGGTACAATTGATAGGATGTTCATGAGGTGGTAATATACAGATTCCTGGATTAAATTACTTTTCACCCCCAAGAGATATTTATAGGGGTGATCTATCAAGGTTACAATGGAATACAGTGACATGACAGGGAGAATGTTAGCCCTATGTAAGACTATAAAGATATCTTAGATTTTATCCTATCTCAACTGACAGTCATTCATTATAAAATATTTTCTGTACAAGAAATCAATTCTAAAGACTCATCTTTATTTAAAAATTTTAATGAAAATATTAAACATATCTATTCATCCTCTTATGGAAGAAGTAATCCTTGCATTTAAAAATGAAGGATGAAGAACTACCAGAAATAGGAAATAATTGTGTACATGCACATAAATTAATTTTATTGCACATAATACCCTGCAATCCGATTTTTCTGCATATGATTATCAGTTATTGCTAATATCTCATAATTTTCATAGTGAAAATTTGACTTCTATAGGATCTTTCATGAGAAAACTACAAATTCAATTACATTTTACCAGTAGGGGAAAAATAGAGGTCAAAATAACCAAATGCTTTTTATCTTCCTATACATTTTCATTTAAAGGAGTTAATGACAATAAAATACAATACTACGGGAATAGGTCCTTATTCTAAGTACTAAATATTTTTTCAGAATTATTTTTTTCTTAGTAAATGAAAAAATGGATGTGGAATGCATTTAAAAGTTTGTAACACTTTACCTACCTGAAGGTCATTTATCTAACAACCTCAATTATCTGGAACACAGTCAGAACTCACATTTAAGCAAAAAAGGCCCCAGAGGAGCCAAAATAGATGGCACTAAATCCAACAGTTAAAGTTCATGCACTTTTAATTTTACTTAGATCACAAACTCACATAGATACACACACAATTTTAAGAGACCTAATATCCCCAATTCATAGTGGGTTGTTCATCCTTCATTTTTGAAGAGGACTAATGATAACACTGATGATAATCTTTTGGCTCAAGAATAAATTGAATTTAAGTGAAGCTGAGTTGCACCAAGTCATTAGCCTCACTCTCTCTTCCAGAGTAATCCAAATCCAATATCAAGACAAAAGACAGGATGCCTGGTGATGGTGTGGGAGCCACAGGTGAGAGTTGACTGGTAGACACCAAAGGTACAGGAATAGCCCTGAGAAAGACTTATCCAATCCTCACACTGGAGCTGCTAGTCTTCCCCCAATGCTCCATATACCCCAGGTAAGAAGTAGCAAAGAAGAAAAGTTGTGAATCAATTAAAGAGTCAGGCAAAACAACCACAACAATAATTGATGGTTGCCAATCTAATAGCAAAGGAAAATTCAGGAATACTATTAAAATCAGACTGAAGGATTGAAAAATAAAAACCTATAAGTCTGAGGATATTGAGGCAAATACTTCTGAAGGTGTCAATATCTCTTGATGCTGATGGCACTGTGAAATCTGTAGTATAATCATTAATGACCATAATGATTCTATGGTAGAAAAGCTTCAATTAAAGCTAGGAATCTCTATTTAAATGTGAATCTTGTTCCCTTCTGCCCTTTCTTTCATCACTTTGTCCCAGCCATTATGGAAGTAGAAAGAGAATATTTGAGAATAAGAGTCATTTTGGATTATTGTTTGCTTCAGAGATCATTATGGCCAGAAACTTTTATCTCCTTCTAGTACTTGTGAGCCTCTCCATCCACAAGTTGGCTAGTCCTCATACAGCAAATGATTTGTTGACAGGGCAATACTCAAAGGCTTTTCAGTTTTATAGACCCTGTCAGAGTTTGCACTCCCCAAGTACTACCTCTGAGAGCTTTTGGATGCCACTATGACACAATGCACCATCAAAGGAGGAATTTTCATTCAAGGAAGATTTCCATCCAAAATAAGGAATATCGCTTTCTTAAAGTTTTAGTGTTTAAAAAGGGTGGGCCTCAATTTAATCATATGCAACACATTGTCTACTGAAGCCAGACCATCAGGATATTAATATATGAAATACTATAAAAATAGAGAATATTTGTGATGATGATGAGGAAAAATAATTGCTGCTATATATACATCTCGTAATGAGAATGAATCAAGTTTTAGATGAAACAAATCAGCTGAGCTAGACAAACATGAGGAGAAGGCAGTTAAACTGATTTTCATGTTGGGTTTATGGAAATCTGTCTCACTACAACATAGAATTAAAAAACTTACTAAGTCACAAAAGGGTATAGTGATTTACTTTGCAAAGTGAATCCGTGCCCCGAGTAGATCTGGAAACACTAGGAAAAAATTTTCTCCTTCAAGAAGAGTAAAAAAAGCTCCAAGATACATTTAAATTACATAGCACCTGCCTTTCTTCTAGAGAACTCTAGAAGAAAAGTGAAGAAAAGAAAAGAAAGTGCTTTCCCTTGCTATCTATCATTTTTTCCTTTTTTTAATGGAGAGAATTTCCCCACTATCATCCTAATATAATATCTGAACAAGGAGCCTGGGTTTTCCAGAGTTTCACTAGTAAAGATCAAGTTTGGTCATTTCCTCTAACACTCTGATCAATATGTGACTTCATCCATTTGAGGACTCCCTCCAATGGCATCTGTCCATTTCCTCCCATCCTGTGTCACTCTTGTCTGTGTGTCTGTCCATAAATTCACCATAAAGGGCCTGCTCAATGCGCTGATGACCTTTCTCCAGATTTCTTGGCACCTAGGTGGTACAGTAGGTAAAGTGCAAGGCTTGAAGTCAGGAAGACCTGAGTTCAAATGTGACCTCAAATATTTACTAGTTGAATAATCCTGGTCACTTAACCTCCATTCACCTCAACTTCCTTATCTATAAAAGAGTAATTTTAACTTAAAATAAAATAATGCCACTTACTTCTCAGGGCTATAATGAACATAAATGAGATAATATTTGTGATTTGCTTATCATAGCACCTTGGCTGTAGGCACTATACACATTTTAGCTATTATTATTATTAAGCAATGGAGCATAAAGATCATCCATCATTTATCCTTTTCTCTTTTTTATGATAGAATCATCTTCTTTTTTTCCCCTCCAAACTCATATTTTTCTGATGACACCTTTTACACTGTTTCTCATTTGTAATGTGTGGCCACATTCTGGTAAACAATGTTGGCAGATAAGCTAATCAAGGTTAAAGATAACCAACAGGCCTTAAACTAATTGGTGAGTTAAGGGAGTATCTACCCCCAGCAGAAGAGAAATAGGAGAATATGTTCTAATGGTCATGAAGTAGCAAAAGCAAGTTTTGTGGAGCACTTAGGACTTGGTTAGACTTTGAAAAAACCCACTGTATTCTGGGCCATCATCAGTCATCCTTACTTTTTCTTGGCACTGGATTTTGATCATGGAAGAGAGAGCAAAGCTGAGGATTCTGTCTCAACTTAGATCCAATTTATTCATGAGTCAAAAGATATCATCAAACAGTGATGTCATTTCGGTTTTCTTTGAGTAGAAAGGATAATAACTAAATGGAATACAAACAGTATCCCCAGAAATATAGTGATGTTAAAAGAGGGGAAAGCTTCATTTTTGTTGTAAGAAGAAGCTTTGAGGGAATGGGCAATTTCCCAAAGAAAATCCATCCCACTTTCCTCTCAGAATTGTCACATTCTGCTAAGATGAAGAGGATTCCAAGAGGGGTCTAGCCAACTACAAGAATCCAGGTATATTTGGTTCTCATCTGAGGATCAATCTTGCTAGTCTGGAAAAGCTCAACACCAGGAAGTTTAGCCACCAAGTGATGTTTGATCTTGTTTCATTTTTTTTCTATCAACAGTAATTTATTAAGGCCAACTAGTAAGGTATGAAGAAATTTCCACAAGTGGAGGGAATACTCACACCATTGAAAGCATTGCCCTTTTGTAATACTAAAGTCTCAAATTTAATTCGTAGGAATTCATTAAGGCATCACTCTGTGCCCAGTTCTGTTGGGTGCCTTTTCTAATCTCTTTATCTTACTTTCTTCCTTCTGAGGTTTATCTTCTATATATACTGTCTATAGCATTTTTTGTATGCAATTGTTTATATATAGTCTCTTCCATTACATTGTAATGTCCTCAAGAGCAGGAACTGTCTTGTGGTCTTCTTTGTACCCCCAGAACTTTGTACAGTGACTGATACGTAATAGGTGCTTAATAAATGTTTATCAACCGACTGTCTCTGAAGCCTTGGGGAGAAGTATAAAGCATGAGCCATGACCTCAAGGAGTTTACAATCTCGTTTAGAAGATGAAAAATACATAGAACTGACAGTAACATATGACTTTATATGATTAAATTCCAAAATGGCTAGCAAGGATAATAGTGCTGAGCAAGTTGCTGTTAAAGTGATGAACTAGTGTGCTTACTTCAACAGCACATATACTAAAATTGGAACAATGCAAAGAAATAAAGGAGCTCACATTATAACCAGGGGTAAAGTGTGCATACCTATATGCATGTACAAAACATACAGAAGATAACCTGAGGGGAGGCACTAGTAGCTGGGCAGACAAGAAAAGCCCCATGCATCATCTGTTTCATGGAGAAAACCAAGAATTCTAAGTAATGGATGTGAGGTTTGAGTGCATTCCAGGCAAGGGGAATAACTAGTACAAAGACATGGAGATAGGCTATGGAGTATATTGTATGAGAAGTATCAAAAAGGCTTGTTTCAACTAGACTTAAGACAGCTAAAGGGGAGTAATGTATAAAAAGGCTAGAAGGTATTAGGTAAGAAGAATCTTACCTAATTGTTTTGACTGAATCAAGTAGGAATATCTGTCAAACAACAGAGATAAATTACATTTTCCCATTGAATTGATAGTTGATTGACTAAATTGACCAAAAATATACTTCTTTGATAATGTAATATTCATATTCTCGAAATGAAATTTATCCAACAAGAAGATAATGATACACAGGATAGAATCCTGGGCTAGAAATCACAAAGAGCTTAGACTTAGTTCAATTTCTAGTTTTGCTACCATCTAGCTCTATGGCCTAGGACAAATGATTTGGTTGTACTTCAATTTTCTCATCTAAAAAAGATAGAGTGTACTAGATGTTCCTTGAAGTCTATTTAGATCCAGCTTTAGCAGTTACTCAGTGCCTACTAGGGTTGAATAATCATGGTGGTTATAAAGATGTAAAAGATATAATAATCCCTGACCTCAAGAAACTTAAAAGTCTCATTGTGGAAATGAAACTCATATTAAACAGATAATAATATTATGCATTTTATGACCAAGTACCCCTAATACCAAAATGTAGGAAATGTTAAAATCTCTCTACTATGTACTTTATGAATATTTATAACAATTCAATACATAAAGTATTTGTTCTTAAGTGCCTACTATGCTCAAGCCACTAGAGATACAAAGACAAAATGTTCCCTACATGAGGGAGTTTACATTCAACTAGAAGGATACAACATACAAAGAATTACATACATAATCATTTAAAGAAGGAGAAAATCCTTACTTGAGATATCAAAAGGGCCTTGTGTAGGAGGTGGAACTTGGATTGAATTTGAAGGGAGCTTAGAATTCTTAGAGGAGGGAGAGAAGAGAGAGTACAATCCAGGAATGGGGAACAGACAGCCTGTGCAAAGAAAGGCATGAAAGCAAGAGCTAAAGTGCCAAGTCTGGGGATCAGCAAGTAGGCCAGTCTGGCTAAAACACAGGGTGTGTGAAGGTGAGTAATGTGGGAATAAATCCTAAAATGCAGTCTGGAGCCATATTGTGAAGGGCTTTAAATGCCAAGCTGAGGAATTTGTGTTTTTTATCCTAGAGGCAATTCATAGATAAATGTGAGTGCTTTCAACCACCTGGAAGAAAGGTAACTACTGTATATAAAAAGTATTATTGCAATATGTAAATTATATATTGGTGGCATAAACACATAAGTAGGTGACAGTTTTTAAGCATGCATATTGAATAAAACCAGACTGAACACAACTGTATATTGGTATTATTGCTAGTAGTCTCCAATAAAGCCTGAATGAGAAAGTCAAGGGCTTCTTTATGTTTAAGAGATCAAGCTTTTTACAAACATATTTCAGGGAAGTATGAACTCTAGAGATTGAATGATTAGAATGGGGAAGGGATGAAAGTTACCCTGAAAGGCCTTTACTGAACTGGTGGATCCTTTACGCATGGAATATTTGTTAATTTGGGACATTTCATTCATTGCAGTGGTAAATATATGCATCTGAAAAAAAGACTGCCATAGAAATAACTGCAGCTCGTGTATCAATATTGCTTGCTGTGGATAAAGGGGAAGAGAATGAAGAATTTAAAAAGACCCTCCAAATTAAGTCAACATATACTATGATACTTGGTGACTGATGCAAAAGTGGAAAAAGGCAACAATGGGGAGACAAAAGAGGTCAAAGACTTTTGAAATCTCATGACTCTATAGCATGGCCACTTTCTTCCTCCAAAAGGGAAGGGTTGATAGACACTAGATATACCAAGCACCAAATAGCATCTCAAAGAATGAAACTGATTATATTTTATCAGAAGAAACTTTTTATAGATATAGAAAGTATGCTTGAGTAAGCTGTCTGAGCAATCATACTATCAACTCATCAGAGGCAAGATCAGAAATTATAAGCAGCAAGAAAAGAATTATAGAAAAGATAAGGTATATGATCATAAATATTTAACTCTGAATTATCTTAATAAGTTAATGAAAATTATAAAATAAGAAATGGACAACAGAAATTACATCGACACCGACTATAATAATTTCATTCAGAAGTTAAACCAATGTAAATTACTGCAAGAAGTCCAAAAGAGCCCAGAGCACCTTACTTAGCCAACATCTGATTTACTTGACAGATGGACAGAGATGACTGCCAAATGCAAAGTCAGGCCAGAATTATAAATTCATCTGTAAAATCTTTTGAAGAAATGTATTGGAAAATAATGAGTATTACTATTTTACAAAACACACACACAAAACTGGACAATAATACTAATTTAAAGAAACAGTTTTAAATGATAAAACTAGTTTAAAGAAGCAGCAAAATCTTCAGCTAAGCAAAATTATTTCAAAGGCATTAAAGGATAAAATAGAAAGACTTCAAGGGAGAGAAAAATAGGAAAAAAATTAAAATCTATTTTAACAATTTTTTCTCTATCAGTGATACTAGAACCATCTACTTGAATATTAATATCACAATCCCTTAGGTCAGTGATGGGCAAACTACGTCCCGCAGGCCAAATGCAGACCCCTGAAATGTTCTATCCAGCATCACGACATTATTCCTAATGTGATGAATACAATGAGTGGGATACAATACAATGAAACTTCAAAAGAGTTGCTTTAGAAATAGACTGACAGATGAGCATTTCCTTTCCTTTGGCCCCCTCTTTAAAAAGTTTGCCCATCACTGCCTTAGGTGCTTACGGAGGAGATAGAAATGTCACTAATGAGAACAAAGACAGAGGAAGCAGACAACTTTGGCCAAGACCTATCGAGGAAATCCATGCTGGAAGTAATATATTTAAAAGGACATGGAAGGAGCAATATACAAGGTGTCTGAAAGAGGGCAGGTACTAAAGTCATGAAAAAAAAAAATCTCAGATCTTGTACCAAAGAAATTACAAAGAAACATTAATAAATACAAACCTATAAAACTACTCTTCCATCTATGTTCAATCTTTCTGACAGTTATTTTTGTACAAATCAAGAACATCCTTGGTGAAGATATCAGTAGGAGACAAGCAAGCTTTCACGAGTGATATTCAACAGTAGACCACATTTACTCTCACAATTAAAGATATAGAGAATACAAAATGCAATTTTGTTTATTGCCTGTTGATTATGAAAAAGCATTTGACTCCAGAGAACAAAATGCCACCTTACTGGCTTTTTTATAGGAAGCTGTCTCCAATTATAAATCAAGATCGTTCAGGAATCTTTGGAAACTACATCAGCAAAAATAGAACTTTTCAATGGCTTGCAGATAATAAACATTAGAGAGACATAAAGCAAGGTGATGTATTCACAGTATTTACCACTTTAATGAAGAAGATCCAGGTTATAGTCTAGGTGGAAGAGAAATCCCTGTGAATAGTGAGATCCTCCATATGTTCCCCAGCTGTAAAATGAGGAAGCTGGACTAAATGATCTTTAAGGGTCCATTCTAACTGCATGATCCTATGATGCCATGTCTTCTCATCTCTAAAATGTAGGGGTTAGGTTAGATGATCTCAAAATTCCCTTTTTATCGCTCACATGAGTATTGTAGTTTTGAATCTACAAATTAAGTGTGGGGGGGGGGGAAGAGGAAGATATTTGTGAGCTTTACTTTAGATAATAATAATATGAAAGAAGGAAAACATTTAAAGGATATCTCTCTGCTCTCCCTCACAAGTAAATGAAAGGTAAAATGTGTTTTCTCACATGGGATATTTTAAGTTAAAAATTTTCATTTATTGTGATCTTTTTTGTTTCTTATTCATATAAATGTTTGTGAAGGGACTGAGATATAGTCCAAAATAGCCTTGGCAATATATTAGTTCTTCTCACCAAGTCCTTTCTATCCTGGGCTATCTAAATCATGCCATTGTAAATACTGTAATAAAAAAACAAGGTTTACCCATCAGTGTATATAACTTGGACAGGTACTACAAATGGAAGTTGAACTGCATCCAGAATTGAACATGAGGAAGACAGCAAGTTGAATTGCCTTTGGAAAATTATGAAGTTCTCCCAGTGATCCCAAACTTCTCCCTGAAACGAAGGACCTTTTTTTTTTCAAATATTCTTCCAGTAATGTTGTGTTGCTGTAAATTAAGAAATATCATAGTTTCTGAAGAATTGAAGTGAAGGAATGCTCAAGAGACAATGGAAAGGCTCACAGCGTGAAAAAGTTGCAACATCAGAAATAAGGGGTTATGCAAGAGAAATCGTGTTTTCATAGAAACATATGAACAGAACAAAAGTCAGGCTGGTCACATAGCAAGAATAATGGATAGCCTGTGTAGCCCTCTGGTGTTCTCACAACATCAAGAGATTAAAAGGAAGGATCCTCACTAGTGAGTTCCGTGGCATGACGCCCATGGAAGATTTGTGGAAATATGGGCAAGAATCTCATTGGAAGGATAAGCATAGAGAGGTTGTTATCTGCATCACTGGAGTGCATTCATTTTCATATTGATGAATTGCAATATTAAAAATTCAGATTGATTAGCACCTTTTCTTCAAGCCCCAGCCCAAAGTTCCACTTCCTCCATTTGCCCTTCCCTAGCCTCCCTAGTCTGTTCCTATGAATTCATAGCACTTATCCTGTGTGCATGACCTTGCGCCCTCTTTTAAATTATATGTCTTGTTTAAAATTGTTTTCCCTTCCTATGTAAGTCTTGTGGAATTAACTGTTCGTCTGCCAATGATTTGTCTCTACAATTAGATTTTTAACTCCTCCAGGGCTGGAAATGGGTATTAAACTTTTTCTATATCCCTATAATAGTAGTCAGTGCATAATAATGTCTGTTGAAATTATGAGAATGATTCTTGACTGTAAATTCAATAGTAATGTTGAGATCAAATGCATCAATTTAGTTTTGAGGTGTAATACATGCCAAGAATTCTTCCAGATCTTTCTAAATAAAGTATAATAATAAGCTGACATAGACTAGGACCACTGAGAAACACAAGTTTACACAATGAATCACTTAACAAAGTGAAAACTAGAATTCACAGCACCCTATCTTCTATTTAGCAAGTTGAAATTCATCACATCCCTTAGGAGAATTTTTAATGGGGGATATAAGGATTTCTTTGGAAAATGTAATTGCATTTAGAGCTTACTAAATGTGTTGCTTACTAAATGTGAGTCTGTTCTGCTTCATATAATATACTATGAAAAGGCAGATTTGGAAAGCTCTGTATATGAGAACTATTATAATAATTTATGAAAATTCAAGTAAAAAGAATATAATTCAACTTGGACTTTGGAGGACTTGATGTTAAATTATATCTCTTGACTAATGGTAATTGTGTGGTGACCTATAGGTGATGAAACATCTGTGTTTAAACAGGGTCAATATTTATTTATGTGTGTGCATTTTGAAGTGGCCCCAAGCCCTGGGAAGCTCCATCTCCCAGGACTCTCTACTGCAACTTCCTCTGACACCTCCCACTTCTTCTGTGGGAGGTGTCAGAGGGAGAATAAAAGAGGAGAGAAGTGTGGATTTGGGCGCCTTTTTTCCCCTAGCCTAGGTGGAGAAATTTGGTCCCTGCCTAGCTGCCTCCAAATCCTAAATAAACCTACCTAACCTTCCCTGGAGTCTAGCCTGATTTAATCTGCTCCCTAGCCTACCTACAAAAACCCCGGGTCAATTTCCCTAACGCAAAGGGGTGGGGGGCCCCCCCCACCTTCCTTCCCTTCCTTTCCCTACCTTTCCCTCCTTTTTCCCTACATCATGTGTAATAGGGAGAGTTCTATTGGAGGGTAAAGAGGACAGGGTAATGACAGAGGGATTTTTTTAAGAGAAAATAAATATTTTTTAAAAAATTTAATCTGCAAGATTTTGCCAGAAGCTATCTATGAAACTAGATTAGAATTTTATTTCTGATTCTAATGTTTTTTTAATATTTTTCTAATTTTTGTGTCTTATAATCCCATAGTTTGGTGTTTTTTTTTAAAAAAAGATTTCATTCTAAAATAAGATACAGATCTAAAACAAATGAAATTGCTTCTCCTCTTCTGAGATATGTAGAATTATGAAAGTCTTGAAAGGTGAATACAGTCATGACATCAAGACAATGCATACTGTTGTGACACAGCATGATATAATGGAAAGAGACCTGAACTTGCAAACAGAGAACTTAAGTTTGAACCCTGACCCTGATAGGGAAGAAAATAAGCACTTATTAAGTACCGACCATGTGCCAGGAACTATGCTAAGAGCTTTACAAATATTATCTCATTTAATCATTAATATTTACTACATGTATGCTCTTGGGTGATTTATTTAATATTCTTGATATTAAATATCTAGGAGATATTAATGAAGAATTAATCAATTTAATAAATTTATCCAATGAAATTTTGTTTATAATCTTAATTTTATTTTCCCTATCTGTAGCTCTATTGATTATAGGTGTACCAAATGTTACCTTATTAAGAAGAGAAAAACATAATTCTCTATTGTTTTAATAACAAATGATTTGATTGGATGGGACTCTTTAGATGATGGATTTTTTTTGGAATAAACATGGCTGACCCATAAGAGTGAGCTTTGGGAAGTTACTTTTTTAGTTTTAGTGAGTTACTTTTTTATTTTGTCTTTCAATTCCTGTGAGAGCAGTAGAATTAATGGTAGACACAGGCATGTAAACAGTTCCTCCCTCCATGCATTTGCCCGTGTAACCTAAAGTGAAGATTTCAGAAAGTGGACTTACTCAGTCCAAGAAATAGCAGCAATGAGGTACCAAGAGTTCCTGCAGATCCATATAGCTGCCACACAGCAGAGACTAGCATTAACTCATTCATGAAGCCTAAGAGGACTGTTCAAGAATAATGTCATTCCTGAACCCCCTGCCTCTTACTTAAAGGAGGAGAATTTTCCTTTACTTTCCTTAAAGGAGTATGATGCCAGAATCTAGCCTTTTAGCCAGAAAAGAATTTTCTAGTTCTTTATCAGTCTTTGTGTTTAACATGTGAGTAACACCAAGTTTAAGAATTTCAAGAGCTGGCCTATTGAAAAAGAGGGGGAGTTCCTGGCCATCATTACTCTTGAAGAAAGACATCCATGACCTGGAGGATCAGTAAAGAAGCAAAATCATGACACAGGGGAACAAAAGATGTGTGTATTTGGGTCCCATCCCACCTCACCCCACTCTTTGAGCTTTGGGGACAGTTCAAGTTTGATGAGAAGGGAATCATTTGTCTAGTAGTTGAAAAATGTTTGCCTTTTGGGGAGCACAAGCCACAGACTGTACCCTAAGCCTTGGAGGGAGGGATTGTGCTATAACTTATAGGAAAGCTGAGTGGTCAATAAAATATAATGATGTTACCCTAGTTTATACTCCTTCCAAGCAGAATCCAGATGGAGTTAGATATTGCATCAGAACCATTCTAGGACCCTAAGAGGGAAAGAGTGGGAACTGGGACTCCGCAAAAAGGAAAGAAAGTTGAATCAATTGTTTAATAAACTGTGGCAGGATCATTTTATGTTTTCTGTATCCTCTGAGTTCTTTGAATCTCCTGCATTTTCTGTGAGTTGAAATAAAAGCTATCCTCTACTTGATACACATTTTTTCCCTTGAGTATTTGTTTAGAAGTTAGGAACTCCATTAACCCCACTTATGAAAGTCTACATTGCTATTGTTCAACAGCCATGTCCAATTTATCGTCACCACAATTGGGATTTTCTTGGCCAAGATACTGGAGTAGTTTGCTATTTCCTTCTCCAGCTCATTTTACAGATGAGGAAACTGAGGCAAATAGGGTTAAGTGATTTGCCCAGGATCACACAGGCAGTAAGTGTCAGATTTGAACCCAGGAAGAAAAATCCTCCTAATTCCAAGATCAACACTCTATTCCTGTGCCACCTAACTGCCCCTATGAAAGCTTATACACAAGTTATAGTTGGACATTTGTCAGAGTATATTCCGGATAGGGATGATAATGAAAAAAAAGATATTGGTTTTTAGGGCTATCACAGAGATTGATCTAGGTCCATGTGAACCAAATGATTGGATACTCCTGAACTACTTGTTATGCAGGGAATGAAGAGAGTAGATTAAAATACCTGAAATCCCTTCCATTACTAAATTTATGATTTGTTCATCTTTTTTGTACTAATACTTAAGTGCTGAGGAATTAAAATAACTATAATTACTTTTTTTGCTTTACACTAAATGTTTTTAAAAGAGTTTTATTGACTAAGAATATTTGACTAAGAAATATTTAGTCACTTATTCATACCAGAATAGGTTGTCACAGGCATAAAGAGGGACACCCTCAAAAGGTTTACACAGCAGGGTGGGAGAAAGTGTCGCCTTCTTCCATGCCTGAGTGCAAATCCAGCCATGTAGCCCCAGATGGAAGCATAAGCATGGATGGGGGAAGACAGAGTTGGCAGCCCATGTAACTGGGTATGCTCCTGCTCACACATACCACTGTTACACTTCCCCTGTGGCCACTTTCCTGATCCACTTTTAAAGCCACGTAGGAAAGCTGCACTGATAGCACTTTCTGGGGAGATTTCAGGAGTGGGTCAAAGGAAGGGTTTTCTCATCTCTGCATTCAGGCAGCTGCCCCCTGGAGCATGAAGCAGAGATTCAGGTGGAACAGACTTTGAACGGAAAGGCCATTTAATCAGAAAGCAGTTGTCCTCTTAAATTCTCCAATGTGGTGAATCATAACTAAAGGCAAAAAGGCATATTAAACCATTCTGCCAATCCACCTATCAATGCAGGAGCTGATAGCTTTACTTTTCTTTCATCAGACCTGACACTGATAAAAAAGAAAAATTCCAGCCCCTTCCCTGCCATGTAGAATGAACATCAAAGCTCACGCTATTTTAAAAAAGCATGTTAATTTGGGGGGTTGGCTTTGAAAATGGAAATTTATACTGCCTAAATATAGCTGTGAATCTGTAGAATATTTTACACAATAATAATAGGAATAATAATAACATTTAGTAATAGGTAACATTTATATAAAGAGGAGCTAGATGGCTCAGTGAATAGAGTGCCAGTTTGGAAGACTCATATTACTGAGTTCAAATCTGGCCTCAGATACTTAGTAACTGTGTGGCCCTGAACAAGTCACTTAACTCTGCCTCAGTTTCCTCACCTGTAAAAGATGGAGAAGGAAATGACAGAGAAGCAGTCCAATATTTTTGCCAAGAAAACCCGCAAATAGATTTGGGATTCACAAAGGGACAGACATGACTAAAAATGGCTAAACATTTATATAGCACTTACAATGCACCAGGCACTGGACTAAACACCCTACAATTGTTATCTCATTTAATACACAACCCTGAAAAGTAAGTTCTATTATTATCCTCATTTTTTACAAACGAAGAAATAGACAAAGGTGAAGTGATTTGCCCAGGATCACAAAACTAATAAGCACCTGAGGCCAAATTCAAATTCGAGTTTTCCTGACTCCATGCCTGGTATTCTATCTTCTATATCATTCTTTTGAAAATAGTGTATAACTAGAGGAAATATTTGAGCCTGAATATATTTTAACTGAAGGGAATCTCTCAATTTGTTAAGTTTATTATGTTAGACTTTTTAAAAAAAATCACAACTTAAAATAAGCATAAATGGAATCAAAAGAGAAGAGGCTGAAAAATGAACTCTCAACAATTATGGAAAAGATCCTACACTTTGTTTTTGGCCTAGGGAGAGAAGGCATTCAAGGCTAAAATAGCCCTTTTTTTTTTAATCTTTACCTTCCATCTTGGAGTCAATACTGTGTATTGGCTCCAAGGCAGAAGAGTGGTAAGGGTAGGCAATGGGGGTCAAGTGACTTGCCCAGGGTCACATAGCTGGGAAGTGTCTGAGGCCAGACTTGAACCCAGGTCTCTAGGCCTGGCTTTCAATCCACTGAGCTACCCAGATGCCCCCAGCCCTTATTTTTTTTAAATGAGAGATCTCCCTATTTCAATCAGACTAGAGGTGCCATAGCCACTCAAGAACCTAATCCCAGTATTGATCAACATGGAAACTTTGACCTGCTCCATTTCTGCCCTCAGCCAATGGCTCTGTCCAACAATGGTGCCAAACAATGCAGACACTTCTTTAGCTCAGAACTCCTGAGCTCAAGCATTCCACTAACCCTCATCTTTCCCAGCAGCAGGGAATTAGTGGAATGTGCCAACAGACCTGGCTGAAAATAGCTTTTTAAAGGGAAAGTAGGGAGATGAAATGAAGAAGAGAAAAAGAGAGAAATCTAAAATATATGACATTGCTCAAGGAACCCTGAAACCAAATGGAAATACTAATAAGATTTCAGCTTAAAAAGACAAAGACTATTTTAGTGTTATTTAGTAGGAGAGAATGGAAGACAACTCATCAGGCTAATTGGCTAAATGTCTGAGTCCAATATTCAAGCATAGTTCAATGAGTGACTATCTCACTCACATTCTTCAGGGCTGCTCCAAAAAACTATATCAGGGAATGAGAAGGTCTTTCAGTATCCTGCCCTTGGCTTCTGTGCTGAGCCTACTAATATTAAAGGGAGAGATTCACAGTACTTTGGATGATACTCAAATAATGATTGGAATCAACATCACCAGTTTGTGTCACATCACAATTATGTGATGGCTGAAACAGGTAGATGAAGCCTGAGATGTATACACTGATCCTTCTACTGACTAAATGAGGTTCAGTAGGTTAACAAATATGCTAAAGTTACACTTGTGAAATATATGCTGTCTTGCACTTGGTCCACTAGGGAAAGTATAATCTTCCTGTATCTGAAACTACTAGTGTGAATAATAGTATATTTTTAAAGGTAATGTTGCTGTAGAGAATTTTCCCTCAATCTTTTGATTTCATCCATGTAAGGAACTCCTAGTGTGGAAATTATCTCTACTAATGTGCCTCCAATACAAATCCTCCAGATTTTATTGAAGCAGATTACATTCTGAGCAATTACAACTCATTTGCAACTATTTCTGTAATCATAGAAAGTTGTCTGGATGCACTGAGAAGTTAAATGATTTGCCCATGGACACAAAGGCAATATAGGTCAAAGGTAGGACTTCAATTAACCCAAGTATTCCCGTCTCCTAAGCTGACCCTCTCTACCCACTACATCATGTTGTCTTTCTTGGGCAACATTTTCCTTTTTCTTCAAAATGGCCCTCAAGGTATGACATCCTTCCCTTCTTCCTGTAAAAAGAAAAGATCAAAAAGATACTAAGAACTATTTTTATAATTTTTAAGTTATAAAAATATCACTTCCATTTCTCCGCTTCATATTGTAACATACAAAATAGGTCTGTTTTATTCTGACAGCACACAGGTATGGAGATCAGTTTCACTAAACTGAAAAATCAGTCAACTAGGAATTTTCTTTTTTGTTGAAACTTATTAAAACTACTCACAAGTCACATATTTGCCTTCACCTGAAATAAGAACTGTAACACCAAGAAAGTGTCTCATTCTTGGGAGATGTTCCCTGGAAGCCTGGAGAAAATCATGCTCCTAGCACCTGAAGGATCAGTAGGGGATAGTTCAATTACAGTCAGAAAGTACTGCAAAGAAGATTCGTACATAATTCTCACAGTGCTCATTACCTTTGGCTTTCTGCCTTAGCAACTGCCATGTACCACATCAAGCGTGTAAACGTTCGTTGCAGAATGCGCTCTTGGCACAACCTTCGGGCCTTTGTGGCAGAGACTAGGTTAAGAGAAAGCAAGCTCAAGACATCTGAAACATGGTCCCCTAACTTTTCAAAAGGTTGAGGTTTTAATCATATGCCATATGTTGATAATAATAATAATGTCCAGCTATGCTATGTAGTAATTAATTAATTAATGCACATAACAATCCTATGAATAGGGATACAAATCTTCCTTTAGAAACGTTCTATTGGTGTTTGCAGTGGTTCTGTTTGTTTTCAGTAAAAGGTTAAAGAATTTGTTCAAAGTCATATTTCAAGTCTGCCACAGAATCACAAGCAGGACTCATGGTTCTAATCTCTTAGGTCTATTAGGCTATGCTGAAGTCAGCAGAAGTTGTCTACCCTGTTCTTTCATCTCACATTTTCTTCCCCCTGTCACATTCTCTTTGGTTTCAAAGGGTACAGAACGGAAAACAAGTGCCAGGGCAATTAGGTTTTGTTTACTAATAAATGAACCTCATTGTAATAGTATAAAATAGGAATCTCCCTCTGTCATTGAAGTATTTCCCTCAAGAGCACTGAATGTGGAGTCAAAGGATCTTGCTCAAATCCCAGCTTTGCTTCTTTACTAGTCATGAAGATGTGGACATATTACTTTATATCTCTGGTCCCATGGATGCTTCATCTATAAAAATGAGAGGGAGAGGGTTGCAGTTGATATGGTCCAAACATATTTGAATAGGCAGTTTCCTAAGGAAGAAATCCAAGTTATCAATAGCCAAATGAAAGGATGTTCCAAATCAATGCTTATTAGAGAAATGCAAATTAAAGCAACTCTGAAATGCCACCTCATACCCATCAGGTTGGCAAAGATGACAAAAAAGAAAAATGGAAAATGTTGAAAAGGTTATGGGGGGAGCATATTAATACATTATTGGCGGAGCTACAAATTGTTCTGTTTTGGAAAGCAATTTGGAACTCTGTCCCAAAAGCTATCAAACTGTGTATACCATTTGACTCAACAATACCACCATCTATATCCCAAAGAGATCAAATAAAGAGAGAAAAGTCACAAATATATGTATACATATGTATGTATACATATAACACATATATTCAGAGAGAGAGAAAGAAATGGAGAGAGTCATAGAGAGACAGAGAATCCCTTTTTTAGGGTGGCAAAGAACTTGAATGGTTGTTGTTCATCCTTCATTTTCAAAGAGCACCAATGAAATCATGGGGTGATGACTTGTGAATAAATTGTATTTAAGTGAGGCAGAGGTGCATCGTCATCACCCTCACTCTCTTCCAATCATCAAAGGCAAGTGGCAAGACAAAAGTCAAAGCAACTGGATGGATGGATGACCTTGGTTGGCATCTTTGATGTCTGACAAAGCTCTAAGCACTCCACAGCACCTGCTTTCAGCTGCCTTCATGGCTGTAGAAATAAATTGTTCTCATCCACCCATTCTGCCTGGAGATGTCTTCACATGCTTGGGGAGATATCCCCCTTAACTCACAGACAGATCTGAGGTCTCATCAGTTGCCCTCGACCTGGTTTGTAGTCTGTCTGTCAAGACCATTTTGCTGGGCTGTAGCCATTGTACATATCATAGCTTCTTAGAACTACACGTGAAAGTTGAGTGAGAGGTGAACACCAAAGATAGATGAGTTTCCCTGAAAAGGACTCAGCAAGCCCTCATATCAAAGGTGCTAATCCTCCCTGAACACTACATACACCGTGTTGGTTGTTCATCCTAGAAACCAAGGGAGTACAAGTAGGAGTCAGCATCATCTGGGGAATAGCTAAACAAATCGTGGCATAAGAATGGGACAGAATACTATTGTGATGTAAGAAATAAGTTTCAAAAATTTTTGGAAAGCTGTGAATGAACTAGCAAAAGTGAGCAAAACCTGGACAATAATTTTTATAGTAACAACTTTGTTAAAACAAAAAGCCCTGAAAAATAAGAACGCCTAGAAGCATAATGAGCAACCATTATTCTGGAGGACTGATAATGAAGCATGCTATTCACCTCCTAACCACAGAGTAAAGGTACAGAATGAGACATAGTTTTGGAAATGACCAATGTGGAAATTACTTTTGCTTGACTACGCACATTTGTTGCAAAGTTGCTGTTTCGTTTTGCTTTTTTTAATGGGGGTTAGAGAAGATCGGAAGGAGAAAAAATAGATTTTTTTTATTGAAAAAAGACTTTTTTTCAATGGGAAGGTTTGATAGAATATTCTCTAAGGTCTCTTTGGAACTCTAAAATAAGTTGTCAATTACGTTTCAAAAAGTTCCATCTTGAAAAATGGCACCCACCTCCAAAGAAAGAACTATTAGAATCTGAATACAAACTGAGACATACTATATTTCACTTTATTTCTTCACTTTTCTTGGTTTGTTTGAGTTCTCTTTCACAAAATGAGTAATATGGAAAGATGTTTTACACTATTACACATTTAAAATATATATCAGATTGCTTGCCATCTCAGGGAGGAGAGAGGGGAGCAAAAGAGGTAGAGTGAGAATTTGACTCAAACTTTTAAAAAATTAAAGTTAAAATTTGTTTTTTCATGTAACTGAGGAAATAAAGTATTTTTAAAGCTCCATCTTGAAATAATAAGAAAGAAGTTATCTCAACTAAAGGGATTATATCTTGTTACATGTTATTTTCTTTGTCAGTTTTTAATAGTGGTTAATTTTACAAAGCAAAGAGAAGTCTACTGCTGTGTATCAAAATATATAAAAACTTTAAAAATTCAAAATATAGGCAACCCACATATAGCTATGTTAATTGTCACATAACGTATATGACATACTCAAAGAAGATGAATTTCATTTAAGTTGGCTTGAGATTCACAATGTATGAGCATATGTTATATAGAAACAAATTCTAGAGACATCTTTAAAGTATCCTTTCTGTGAAGGGCAGTTCCTGGCTTTACAAATTTGAGCTGATTCTGCTCCAGGGAGAAATTTTACAAAGTTGTTAATTAGTTTCAAATCTTTAGATAATTTATTGGTTCTAGTTATTTGTTAGTTCTTTTCTGTTTTTATTAAGTCAGTACTTATTGCTAAATGATAATATGTTTGTATTTTATATAATAATTTCATACTATTAGGAATCTAAATTTTGTAAAATTCATCAAATCATTTGAGTTCTGTCCAGATGACATCTAGTCACCTACAATAAGACTTATCCAAATTTAGAAATTACATTTTTTCTTTATTCTGTCCAATTGCTTTCTCTATTACAAATAAATAGTACTGATAACAGTTGAGCAAATATTTTCCTCTGGTTCATATGGGGGAAAACATTTTGAAAAAAAAAAGTTTTAAAGAATACTTTTATTATGAAGAACAAATATTTATAAAGAGCCTTTGTCTTCATTATGTGTTAATATTTGAAAATATTAAATGAGTCTGGGTCCCTAATCGTATGTGAAGGTAGTATACCAACTTCCCTTAGGGTTAAGCAATTCTCTGATCAGGAAGTCAGCAAATACTTATTAAGGTTTACAATGTATGCTATGATAAGGGCTGGGGATGCAAAGAAAGGCAAACAAACAAATAAAAACAGTTTCTTCCCTAAAGGAGTCACATTCTAATCAGAGAAACAATATATTAAAAATAAGTTAATAAATAATAACTAGGTATATACTAGATATATCCAGAGTATATGAAGGTAAGCTGAAGGGAAAGCCTTAGTAACAGGTATGGAGTTGGGGAAGAGTGATGGGGAAGAGGAATCTTCTGCAAAAGGTGGGATTTGAGTTGGAAGGGAATAAGGTGTTAGAAAGCTAGAAGACAAGAAGGAGCCAGGTTATGGAGGTCATTAAATGGCAAAGAGAGAAGCTTATATTTGATTCCAAAAGGGATAGGGAATGACTGGAACTCATTGAGCAAGAGGCACTGATGTGATCTACGAGGATAAATTATAGACACTTGTTATCTTCATTGATAAAAAAACCAATAAATGTATAGGTGCTGATAATAGTGATTAGTAATATTTATTACTGTTATTATTAGTAATAATATTTAGATAGTGTTTCAAAATGAGAAAACTTCAGTACTTGTGTTGCCTCATTCGATTCACTCAAAAACTCTGGGGTAAGTGCACATATTTCCATTTTACAGATAAAGCCAACTAAGAGAGGTTTGGTTGACTTCCTTGTGGTCACACAGCTAGTTAGCGTCCCAGACAGAATTTGAACTTAGGTCTTCCTGATTCCAATATTATATTATCTGGCTGCTTCAAGATGCTTAAAAGGAGTTTCAATCAGAGAAACTTCAGCTCTGACTTGCTCATATCTGGAATTTAGATTTCTTTCTCTGCATAAAAGAAATTTAGATTTCTTCTTTCCAACAGATTTTGACCTTTTTGCAAATAAAAGTTCAGTTTAGGACAGAAATTGTTATAATATAACCCATTATTACACATATTAGTATATACCTTCAACTGTTCCTCCTGCCCTTAGAAAAAATGATCAATAAAATATGGTTAGCCAATATGAAGGTCTTGGTCCTGTCCTTTGGCATCAGGAGAGGCAGTTCTTCATTTGCCAAAGACTTAAACTACAAAAATGACTTGTGTAAAAGTTATTTAGAATACATTATTCCCCATGAAAACAATTTGTTACAAATTAAATTCTCTGGGGTTGTATATTTTAAATTTATTATATATTTATATATATATATATATTTATATGTATGTATGTATATAAGTATATGTTAATATGTAATGTATATTATTATATTATGCATTTATATTATATAAAAATATAAATATAATTTGTTAATTAGCCACTCAAGAAAATCTAACTAGCCAATGGACTCCCTCACAGTCTGAATAGATGTCACAGAACTCAAACGAGGCAGAAGGCAGGGCCCAAACGAGTAACAAAACAGGTAAGCTGGGTGAGGAAAGAGAATATGGCCAAAAGAGAGGGGCAAAAAAGGGCCATCTTCCTCTCATACACATGCTATATACTCCTTGGGACATTATCATTCAGTCCCTCTCTAGGACATCCTGAGAGGTTTCTGATTGGAAAACAGACACACGGGAAGTGGTCTCAGAGACCTCAACTGCTCCTTCACCACTTCATCATAGTAAGAGCCAGGTCTCAGGAGGATGCCAACACACCCTTTCTTCCTCCCATGTGGCTGGACCATCATGGCAGCAAAAGCTGACTGACTTCATTACCCTAGAGAGTTCTTGTCTACAGATAAATAAAAAGTAGGTCTCCACCCTGCCTGTAACAAAAGCCAGTCCAAATTTATACACTATCACCCTCTTATCTTTAACAAAAGCAAAAGATCTAGACAAAAGAAGGCAGGACCCAAACAGGATCAGAGCCTGGAAGAAAGATCATTTTGTAGTTTTAAAGTCAAACTCTTCTTGGGCATCACATTGGGAAACCAATTCGATATCACAATTCAATATTTTCCACAAACTCAATGTCTAGATTCTCAGGTCAGCCCTTGAAATACCATTTAAACCATATTGTAGCTGAACTAGAGTACTAACAGTACTATAGCATTCATCTATTATTTGTATTTGTAACATTATTTTAAAGGGAAAAATGAATTCAAATTTCTAGAGAGTAGGCACACACTTCTACTCCCACCCTCCACCCCCATTGAATCTAATTCAGGAAAAATCAAGAATTTTTCTGCCTTCAAGAATACTGGATGTGGCTCCATTTTCAAGGAGAGGAGTCATGAAATAAGTGGCTTTTGACAGATTTGGGTAGAGTCAGGACTAAGGAAATTGGGAACAGAGTAAAGGAAATAAAGAATGCATAGAGAATTTTATCAGAAAAAAAGTGTTTTGAGATTAGTGGAATGAAGAGCCCTAAGCAGCAAAAGTGAGATATAATTTTCCCTTTTCCTTGTATGAGATACATAGTTTCCCACATAAAATATATATGTGTGTGTAACTTGTTTAAATACAGATATGATTTATGGGATGCATAGCTCTGAAATCTGGTCCATTCCTCTCATAGGAAACCTGATTTCTGCCCTGAAAGGAGCAAGAGATGCCCCTACTGGGCCTTTTGCTACTTCTTTTCTTCACCTCTCTCTAAGAGGAATCTCATATTAGAATTATATCTATCTGCCTCCTCAAATGTTGGGAGTAAAAGAGTAAGATTCAAGGGATTCAAAACAAAGCTATTTCCACAGTTGGTTTTAAGTCCCCAAGCTTGGCCCTTTCCTTCTGAACACTGGTTAACTGAAAAGATCATCACAAATAGCAAATAGCATCCATCATTTATTCAAGCAAGCAGCAAATACAAATTGGAGAAGTTGTGTACCAATTAGAACAAAAACAAAAAATGTACAAGCAAATGAGCAATTTAGATAGGAGCAAGATCAGATCTTAACCCAATAAAGAAAGTCTTTGATCTCACTCAAGGAGAAATTCTTCCATGTCTCTAAGGAGGCTAACTGAAAATCAGGGATATGTTGAATTGCCAGCTTCTCCTACATGTCTGTAGTTTTCAAAATCTCTCTTTCTCAAAGTGTGTCCTCTGTCTTGAGTCTTTTTCTCCCCAGAAGCTCTGGCACTAAATCTGCTCCTGACACAGCTTTGTAGCATTATACAATCATTTTCTCCACTAAGTAGGAGTCACATCTTCCATATGTGCAACACACAGTCGAAGGTTACCCCTTTCACCACCCAGTTTTGGTAAGAGCAAAGATATGCTTCCATCCTCAAAAATCTGATTATTGACTCTATGTGACCAGTCCTATCCTATTATGGCCATCAACTACTTCACCTTTCTTCCATAGATTCCACTGCCCAATTCTATTTAAAACACATAGGATTTGGGGGGTGTGGGAGGAGGGAGAATGAATCAAGAATTCCCAGCAAGTTAGATGGGTACTATACCATTACTTCCCAAACTCACAGGGAAAGGTCTTCCCCAGAGAATTCCTACCCCAGGTTCAAGGTACTCTGTGAACCTACATCCACTCAAAACCATAGCTCATGAGCCTGGCAGGGATGTATTTGACTTTAATAGTTAGCCAGAGGATACATTTAGTTCAAAGCAAAAGCATTCGATAAAATGGCATACTACAAAAAGGAGTAATAAAACATTTCTCCCATAAACTTGAGACTTCCATTCCCGTAAATACATGCATCTTCATTGGGGAGAGTGGCCCTTCACACAATGAGAGCATATGGCACAGGGCATAGTTATGGAGGGGGACTCATGTAGTAAGCACTCAAAAAGTACCTGGAAGGGGGCAGCTGGGTAGCTCAGTGGATTGAGAGCCAGGCCTAGAGACGGGAGGTCCTAGGTTCAAATCCAGCCTCAGACACTTCCCAGCTGTGTGACCCTGGGCAAGTCACTTGACCCCCATTGCCTACCCTTACCACTCTTCCACCTATAAGTCAATACACAGAAGTTAAGGGTTTAAAATAAAAAAAAATAAAAAAAAAAGTACCTGGAAACCCACATTCAGAGGAAGGACTGCAGGAGAGGAAACACATAAGAAAAGCAACTGCTTGAACGTATGGGTCGGGGTGGACATGATTGGGGATGTGGACTCGAAATTACCACACCAATGCAACTACCAACAATTTGGAAATTGGTCTTGATCAAGGACACATGACAAAACCAGTGGAAATGTGCATTGGCCATGGGTGGGGGGAGTGTGGGGGGTGAAGGGGAAAGTAGGAGCATGAATCAGGTAACCATGTTAAAAATGATTATTAATAAATGTTTAAAAAAAAAAAGTACCTGGAAAGACAACTCATGCCCCTAGCACTGTGTTCAGTGAGGTCCCTATGCTGCTCCTATTGTCTTGCTCCCCGGGGGCCTCTGCTGGATGCTGCTCTTCTGGCCCTGTAGCCTTGAACAGTCTTATAAAGTTGGCTGGTCATGGTTCTATCAGCTGCTGATCTCCTAGATAGGTTGTCTTTGGCAGAAAAGCCTCTGATAGGGGCTTCTCTGCTAGATGTTTATTCTCTGCCAAAGGCTGCCAGGTCCCACAGGGCACACAGCTGTGGAGTTGCTCCCTTCCAGCTTCTTGCCTCAGCTGATGCCCTTGGTTCACTCTTCTTCAAGAGAAGATTTGGCTCTGCAGAGCTCTTCCTGCTCAAAAGCCATAAACTTGTAATATATACATAATGCTTTTAGGATAGTACTTGCCCTTAGTCATAGGACTAGCAAAAACCCTAAAAGCAAAAGATAAACCTTTTCCCACTCCCCACACCCAACACTATTGCAAAGTAAAGAGAAAATGTTATTTCCTTCAGAATATTGGTATTGGGCTTAAATCTGTCCATCAGAGACCTTATTCCACCTCATTGGAATTATTCTCTATGCTTATTAATTTTTTAATGGAATGCTTCTCAAATTTGCAGAGAATTTCCTTATGCAGAGGTCATGCAAATCTTCTCTGTATTGTTCTAATTTTAGTATATGTGCTGCCAAAGTAATCACTATGCCTATTAATTTTAGCCTTTCTAACCTAGATTATTCCTGTTCATTATTACATAAAGCAGCATGGTACAGTGGAAAAATGATAATTTAGAACCAGAGAACTTGAGTTCAAATCCCAGTTCTATCAGTTACAACCTGTGTGCCTCTGAACAAATCACTTAACCTTTCTGGCCTGGGGTTCGTTCCTTCCTTGTAAAATTAAAAAAAAAAAAAAAAAAAAAAAAAAAAAAAAAAAAAAGGTATTGGACAAAATGGCCTTGAATCTCTTTTATTGTTCCAATTCACTTCTCCTGAGCATCCCCACCCTCTCTGCCACAATAACTAACAAATACCTGCCATCATCTTATGTAGATGAATGATAAATAGACCTTTATATTTCTTTATATATAATATATGTATATATACACATTATATACAAGCAGTGAGATGGTTCAGTGGAGTGGATAGAGCACTGAGCTTAGAGGAAGAAAATCTCATCTTCCTGAGTTCAAATCTGTCCCCAGAAACTTACTAGCTATGTGGCCCTAGAAAAGTCACTTAATCCTGTTTATTTCAATTTCCTCATCTATAAAATGAACTAGAGAAGGAAATGGCAAACCACTCCAATATCTCTGCCAAGAAAATCCCAAAAAGGGTCACAAAGAGTCAGACAGGACTGAAAGATAGTTAGATAAGATAGTTATATAGATAGACAGATAGAAACATAGGAAGGAAGGAAGGAAGGAAGGAAGGAAGGAAGGAAGGAAGGAAGGAAGGAA
>NC_058132.1:246784606-246810612 GCF_016433145.1 Gracilinanus agilis
CATAACATTTCTCTACATAGGAATACAGATAATTAGATCTCACTGAGGCCCTTAAAAAGGCAAATTTAAAAATTATAAGTTTTCTTTCTTTCCCCTCTGTATCTTATTTACCTTTTCAGGTTTCTCTCGATTTTTGTGGTTGGATATCAAACTTTCCATTTAGCCCCGGTCTTTTCTGTGCAAATACCTGGAATTCTTCAATTTTGTTGAATGCCCATACTTTCCCTTGGAAATATATAGTCAATTTTGATGGGTAGTTGATCCGTGGTTGCAGGCCCAGCTCTCTTGCCTTTCTGAATATTGTATTCCACGCCTTGCGGTCTTTTAGTGTTGAGGCTGCCAGATCCTGTGTGATCCTGATTGTTGCTCCTTGATATTTGAATTGTTTCTTTCTGGCTTCTTGTAAGATTTTTTCTTTTGCTTGGAAACTCTTGAATTTTGCAATGATGTTTCTTGGTGTTTTCCTTTCTTGATCGAATGCCGCAGGTGTTCTATGAATCCTTTCAATGTCTATATTGCCCTCTTGTTGTAGGACTTCAGGGCAATTTTGCTGAATTATTTCTGTTAGTATAGAGTCCAGGTTTTTATTAATTTCTGGTTTTTCTGGAAGACCAATTATTCTCAAATTGTCTCTTCTAGACCGGTTTTCTTGGTCTGTCACTCTCTCATTGAGATATTTCATGTTTCCTTCTATTTTTTCAGTCTTTTGGCTTTGTTTTATTTGTTCTTGTTGTCTTGAGAGATCATTAGTTTCTACTTGCTCAATTCTAGCCTTTAGGGATTGATTTTCGGCTATAATCTTTTGGTTTTCGGCCATAATCTTCTGGTAATCGGCCATAATCTTTTGGTTTTCGGCCATAATCTTCTTGTTTTCGGCCATAATCTTCTGGTATTCCTTTTCAATCTGGTCATTTCTTGTGTTCAATTTGCTTATCAGTTCATTTGGTTTCTGAGCCTCGCTTTCCAGTTGCAAGATTCTACCTTTTAAGCTGTTATTTTCTTGCCAGATCTCTTCCATTTTCCTCAGAATCTCAGATTTGAACTCTTCCATAGCTTGTGAGGAGTTTTCCTTATTTGGGGAGGGTCTGGATGGTTGTTTGTTCTCCTCCTCTGTTTGCTCGGTTGTCTGGATTTTCTCTGTGTAGAAGCTGTCGAGTGTTAAAGACTTCTTTTTTTTTGTTATTATTCTTTCTCTTCTGAATTTCCTGTAACTGATTAGCCATCATTAGCCCAGCAGCTTCTCAGGTTTATCCTCGCTCTCTGTGTCTGTCTGAGATCTATTGGCTCCTGAGGTCTGAGTTCTAGTTTTTTCCAAGGTCAAGCCCCCTGGTGGATTCCCTTGCTTGTTCCTCTGCAGGAGGTTCCTTTACCAGTCTCAGGGAGCTACTTCCACAGTCGTATACCCGTCTGCACTGGTTCCCCACTTAGGCTTTAGTTCCTGGCTGTGTTTGCCTCCACCCACGCCTCTGCTCAGCTGGCACCCACGCCTCTGCTCAGGGGGCGCGCGCCCAGCGTCCACTCTCTGCTCCCGCGCGCTCAGATTTCGCGTGCGTTCTTGACTTAATGGGGTCCTAAGTCTTGCTGCTCTCAGGAACAGGTCCCGGAGCTGCCGATGACTCGATGGGTGCCCCAAACTTGCTCTATTTCTTTTTAGCTGGGTTCGGAGCTATAGGTGAGTGTGGAGGGGTTGGGGGTGGGGCGGTTGCTCAGCCCGTGATTTAGTGAGAGCCCTTTTTAGCCTGGAACTGTCTCGATTCCACGTACCTTCCACGCTGTGCCCTGTTGTGGGGTTCCTCCGTTCGTCTGGACTTGTTTTTATGTCCCCTTGAGGAGTTTTGTGTGTTTCGGTCAGGAGAGGTTAAGAGCTGCTTCTTACTCTGCCGCCATCTTAACCCGGAAGAAGCTATTTAAATATTTTTAAAGTTCTGTACTCGAAGCAATCAAGTAGCAAAAATTAGTGAGTACCAACTATGTCTTACTAATACTGTAGAAATAGATTCACTTTAACTTGAGTTTGTCATACAATAAGACCTGGGAGAGATACAAAGTTAGCTAAGGCACAGTCTAGAAGTCAGACAACAAACTTTCTGGGCTTCATTCTACTAATTTGATATATAAAACCCAAGATAAGTCATTTAAGTTCTCTGAGTCAGATTCCTCAAGGAGGTAACACCTAGTTCATGGTGTTGTTATAAAATAAAATGAGATAATGTATATAAAAGTATTTTGGGAAAACATATCAGATTTATAAATATGCTTTGGTTACATTGACAATGAAAGAAAACCAGCCTGAGTTTATACTTGCTTCACATTTACTCATAAAGGGAATTTAGAAAAGTTCCTAAATGTTCACAAAATCTGATCATTTCCAAAACATTACTGCTTGATCCAGCCCAAATTCAATTTCAAAGCCATTAGAGTAAAAAGAAAGCAAGCTGTTAGTTTTTTTTTAATAAAGGTTATTCATTCTCTGGATTACTCATGGCAAAATATTCATCTGCCTGGCTTTACCTGTTGCTTATTGCATTTCCAAGCATGAGAAAGAAAGATAATTTTTTGATACTGACATAAGTTAAATATGATTTTAAAAGTAAAACTGCAAGAGGAAAATGATATAATGCATGTCTAAACTAAAAACACAGTAAACTAATTTTGAGAATATTTGCATTGTACTATTTCCCTCCATTTATAGGGCATCAGTAATTGACAATTGCCTAAAGTACTTTTAAAAATTAGCCCTATATTCTTAAAAGTATAACTGACCCAAGCCTAAAGGTTAATAGCACAGAGTCCAGTGCCTAGCATTTTACAGTGCTGACTATAGCTTCTACCCAGCCCATTTTAGAGTGTTACTTTCCAAGGATTATTATGTAAAGGAACATTGGTTCTAAGTCATATTTATCCATGGTCATTAGGTTTCTCTCCACCTTCCCTAGATCCAAACAAATAACCAAAACTATCAAAACTAAAAATAACATCACTATAAGCATCTCAGAATAGAAGGGGATTAGTACTGGAAGTCAATCTAAGCCAGGATTAAACAGATAGGCTAGCATGTTTTATAAGTTTTAGTCACAGATCAGTTCACATAAGAAAGAAGAAGTGTAGTAGGTGTGAATCCTTAGGGTAAACTTGAAGCTAACTTCTAGTGTGTCAAACCAAGTAGGAGTTCAAAATTCAGGTTTTGAAGTCATGATCAATATCCAGACATTCAAGCCAAATAGGACAGAGAAAGTGAGGTCAAAGTATTATAAAACAAAGGCAAGCATTCAGAGGTCCATCACACTAAGCAGAAGGACATAAGCAGAAATGTAATTTTATTTTAAAAAGCGAGGTTGGAACTAAGTAAGGTATTCTACCCTATACATACTTAATAGGTCTGATCCTCTCTAGTCTTCTCAGTCTACCAGATACACTTGTTCAAGTACTCTTCTTTTCCCTTCAGTGTAGAAAAGGAAAAGAGGACACTTCCTGGAAAGTGATTACCTCAATAGGGTTTGGGAAATAGATATGAAAAAATGGGATCATTAGCTATGTGACCCTGGGCAAGTCACTTAACCCCAATTGTTTAACCCTTGCCATTCTTCTGCCTTGGAACCAATATCTAGTATCAATTCTAAGACCAAAGGTAAAAATTTTAAATAAAAATAAAATAGGATCAAGTATAGAGAACTGAGTCAAAATGTGAGAATACAAGTCATTCTCCAATTGATAAATGATCAAAGGATATAAACAGGCAGTTTTCAGATGAAGAAATCAAAGCTCCCTAAAGTCAGATGAAAAATATTTTCAATCATTTAATTATTAGAAAAATGCAAATTAAAATAACTCTGAGACATCATCTCATAAAAAAACTGGCTAATATGATACATGTTAAATGATAAATGTTGGAAAGGATGTGGGAAAATTGGGACATTAATGCACTGTTGGTGGAGTTGTGTAAGGATGGGATTTGTGCAAGGGGGATGGGAAAAGGAGCCATAGAAGGCAGTTGCTGACAGTTGCTAACAGTTGAGACCAAAGAGAATTCTGAGATTTTTCCAGAAGGAATAGGAGGAGGAGAGGTCTTCAGGTGGGAAGACTGGGAAGAGAGAGGAGACTAACATCCCAACTCAGATCCAGGCCTAGGGACTTCCTGAGGATCTTTCTTTTGGAAACAGAAATCCAGATTCCCTGATCAAAGCCATTCCATCACAACTCTCCATCAAGACTTCAACCATAGAATTAGCTAAGTTTTTGGACTCCATTTTGGGAGTAATCTCTTAGTCTCTTTCACCCATTACCCAACCTTGCTGAGAGACACTTTTCAGTCAAACTTACAATTATAGAAAAGGATAGAAATAGAAAATAGAAATAGAAACAGAGGAGAAGAGGGAATCCCAATATCCCTCTGCCCTTCACCCCTTTCCCCAATCCCTGATTCACAAATAATAAAAGCCATACAACAGTCAAATGGCATTCCAAAGGAGAGGGGAAACACAGGTTGGTCTGGCTGCCTCCATCTTGAAGCCAGACCACCCACTGTGAAACAGACTGATTGGGGGGAAGTTTATGTGAACCCTGTCCTTATTCAGGATCAGATTAGGGTAGCACATACCTCGTCTTATAGGGAAGCCTGGCCCCCAACTCCAGTGGGGCAGCACGACCATCCAGTCACCCAGTTTTGGAGTGACACCCCCTTAAAGTCTCCCAGTGTATATTCTGCCCCAGGGGAGTGCTGGAAGAGAGACTCACCAGATAGACTTTCTCTAGTTTCCCTTTCTATCAAATGTCCAATTACTGGCTCTTTTAATTGTTACAGTTTTAAACTGATTTAACCATTCTGGAGAGCAATTTGGAATTATGCCCAAAGGGCTATAAAATTATGCATATCCTTTGATCCAGCAGTACTCCTATTAGGTCTGTATCCCAAAGAGATCCAAAAGAAAAGGGGGATGGGGAAGAGTGCCTATTCATACAAAAATATTTATAGCAGCTTTTTTGTGTTGGCAAAGAATTGGAAATTGAGGGGACACCCATTCATTTGTGAATTGTTGAACTGAGAAATGACAAGTAGGATGCTTTCAGAAAAACCTACAAAGACTTACATGAACTGATACAAAGTGAAGCTAGCAAAATCAAGAGAACATTCTACACAGTAACAGCAAAATTGTTATAATGATCAACTATGAAAGTTTTAGCTATTCTCAACAATGCAATAATACAAAACAATTCTAAAGGACTCATGATGAAAAATGCTACCTACTTCCAAAGAAAGAACTGATGAAGTATAAATGCAGATTAAAGCATATTGTTTTTCACCTTTTTTTAGTTTTTTAATGACTCTTCTTCCATTGCATGTCCAATGTACAGATATGTTTTGCATAATCACACATGTATAACCCACATCAAATTGTTTTCAATCTCAGGAAGAGGGAAGGTGAGGAAGGGAGGAAGAGAATTTGGAATTCAACATTTTGGAGAATGAATGTTTAAAATAGTTATTATAGATATTTGGGAAAGGTAAATATTAAATAAAATTTGAACAATAGAAAAAGAAAATGAGATTAAAAGGATATTTTGGGATATGCAGAACATTCATACCCTAAGGTTCAAGCATTGGCAATGATCACATAGTTTGATAAAACTAAGACCTCAAATAAGGATATCTATGTAGAGTTTAGGGCAAGTAGGTGATGCAGTGGGTAACTCATTTAACCCTGTTTGCCTCAGTTTTCTTATCTATAAGATGAGCTGGAGAAGGAAATGGCAAACCACTCCAATATTTTTGCCAAGAAAATCCCAAATTAGGTCATGAAGGGTTGGATGGGACTGAAATAACTAAACAACACAATGGAGATTAGGAGGTCTAGTTTGAATACCAAAGGGAATATTTGTTGAATAACAATGAATACTCCATGGTATTCACAGTTGCATTTTAGCAGGGTCTCCAAGTTAGTGGTTGTCCTTGTTACTCAATGCAAACAGCGACCACAATGGACAACAATGCTGGGGTGATTTACATCAGTCAATTTTTTTTCTACAGATAACAAATCAAGATTATGTGGATATCTTTCAATTGGCTTCCTCAACTATTATTAAGTAAGACCGATGAGAAATGTGGGATGGTAGACCAGGTGCAAAGGTTAAAATAATACTTTATGAAATATGGATTTGGATAGCTGAGATATATGAAAAAATGTCATATAAGAACTCTAGGAAAGGATAGAGGTGGAATTAATTGTCTTACTGATAGCTTAGGGAAAGGGTATTAGATTTAGTGTTGGAAAGAAAGTTAAGAGTCATCCAGTCTCTTTATTTTACAACAGAGGAAGCCAAAGCACAAAGCAAGTCAGTGCTTAGCCAGCCCACAGTCATAAGTTAGAAATATATGAAGTTGGATTTTAATTCAAGTCTTAATGACTCACAGTCCAGCATCCTTTTTACTACCCTATACTACTTCCTTTTAAGGTAAAAAGGCTGAACACTTCAATTGACCAAAGTTAAAACCCAGTAAGTGGTAGAATAGCCTCTCTGGAGAGCTAGTAATGAAAAGGAGCCCAATAGGAGGAAGGTCAGCAAAGAAGTGGAACATCAGAGAACATCAAAGGGCCTGAACTGTTGGAGGTGAATGTTGTCTCTCCATTCATTTGTGGTGGCCCCACACTTGCCATGGAACCATGACCTTGCCTCTTCTCCACCTCCCATGCATGACACCTAGGAGTATTCAATTCACTCTTACTAATGATGGTGTGTGTATGTGCAGAAGCTCATTGGGAGTAATGTTCTGTTATTCTTCTTTTTCTATTACACTAATTGCCTTTGCGATGAATTAATTGTATCCTATGGCTGTCTATAACAAGTACACATATCTCTAGAATCTTTCTTTCTAGTCACACATCCCTCAGATAACATCTTTATTGACCCTTTATTAATAATACACTGCAATCTACTTGTACATACCATGTGCCCTTTGGATGTCCCTTAATTTTAATTCTTTTGAGTTCTATGACATTAAATTACCCTCGCATAGACAATATAATCTAAAGGCTATTGGGTTTTTAGAAGAGAACTTTAATTTCAGGGGGAAATTTGGATTTATTGAAAACACTGCACAGTTTCTCAAGTGCAAACTAGCTTGATATCTTTTCCCCTCTTCAATTTTGGGCTCAGTTCACTATCAATGAGCAGGGTCTATCCAAGTTATTAAAAGTTAATGGTACTATTTTTACATTGCCCATCCAACCACATATAATAATCCTGATAATAGGCATTTTTCATCTATTTAGTTAATATAGCTAATATATGTGTGTATATTTTTTTAGCAATTACAGATCTTATTTAGGGAACTTTGTAATGTTCTCTGTCTTAATGCAATCAGCACAACATCTATGAATAACATTTGGAAAAGTCATCATCTCAAAGAAACAAACACCTCCTTCATTTTGATTCTGCATTGGGCATCCACCATGATGGTAGCAGATACCTTTGGCAAACATACTTCTCCATGTTTTATGCTTTGATTGATATTTATAACTAGTCACTGAATAAAATTATCTGTTTTTGATTGTAATAGAAATTAATCTCATTAAGAATCTTGCAGAAGAAAGGTATTTGACAAAGACCAGTTTAAGATAAAAATATCTCAAAGGTAAAGAGAAATTCTAGTTATTTAAAAATAGCATTACAAAGAAATATATGTATAACATCAACCAAAAAAAAAACCCTTGACTCCAAGTCAGTGTCCTATTTATTTCAAATAATATTTTTACGAGAGAATTCTAATATAATCAACAAAACTTCTAAGAAGCTTATTTAAATGGATTTGACTTGTAAACAGTAATTGCTATTTCAATTCCTAACAGCTATAGCTGACAATGTTATAAAACATAACATTACATTTTAACATGGCCAAAAGAGTTCCAAGCAACTTTTAACAAATACAATTTAATGGTGTGTTTCAATTCTATTTATTAAATGAACCTTGAATTCGTTTATCAAAACATCCTCAAGTTATATATTCTAAGATAAAGTTAGAATGAAACCATTTGATTAAATAAGACTTTAGTAGTAGATTAGATTGGAAATATAAAAACAGGAAATGATAGAGTATTAGGGAAAACATTAAAAATATAAAAGTGAATATAATATAAAATCATTATACCTACTGTTTCCATTATAGGACAATGGTTGTAAATTTTGAATACTCATTTTAAAAAGAAATCACCAAAATCTACCATTTAACTTTAGAAAAGGAGTTAGAAACAATAAAAACTATGAAGAATGTCACCATGACAATATCTAATTTTAGTTATGATCTATCTATGACTTTTCAATCAGAACCCAAAGAATTTGCTACTGTGTATAGAGTCTATATTTACTGTATCCCCCATAGTAACAGGCTGCACACAAATAAGATTCACCCTGGGAATTAGAAGATAGGATGAAACATAATTTTTTTTTATGACACTTGAAAATAGATAGCTTGCAAATGAAATGCTGAGAAGAAAAACTATTTCCTGAATGCCCAGTAAGAGATCCAAAATTCTTCTTTAAAAAAGAAAATATCAACTTAAAATGTAAAAAATATTACATACACTTTAATGTTTGAAAGTGCAACAGGTCTATAGTGAAGTATAATAATAGACTTTTTGGTATTAAAAAAATTTAAAGAGGAAAATTAATTTTGAGTACATATGGACAAAAGGATTTTGTAAAATAAATGCAATATCTTAGAAAGAAAAATGGAATGTGAAAAATATTTTTGAATAATGGAAAATGAAAAAAATATTTAGTAAATAAATGTCATCACTCAAAATTTATAAGGAATATACATACATGTGTATGTTCATACATACACACATATGTAACATATATTTATGCATATGTTGTTGTTCAATAGTTTCAGTTGTATCCAACTTTTTGTGACTCCTTTTTGGGGTTTCTTGGCAAAAATACTAGAGTGGCTTGCCATTTTCTTATCCAGCTCATTTTACAGATAAGGAAACTAAAGCAAACAGGGTTAAGTGATTTTCCCAGGGTCACACAGCTATTGAGTGTTGGAAGCAAGTCTTCCTGACTCCAAGCTTGACACTCTATCCACTATGTCCCTTTGCTGCCCATTATTAGAAAAGTGACCAAAGTATAGAACCATTTTTTGGTGGAGCAGTAACAGTGAATACTATGCCCTCACTGCCTGAAGGCCAGGTGAGTTCCATTTCACTACTTCCTAAGGGATCTCTGATTCCCTTAGGGGCTTGGAGATTCTGTCACTGGATCAAGCTGTCCACTCAAGCAATCAAAATGACATCCATTTTAGATGTCCCCAAGCAACCCCAGTTCCATTTAACCACTTAGCAGTCAGATTTGCTTCAAAGATATAGCCAGAACAAACATACAAATATACAAACATTTTCCCTCAAGGCCCATAGGACAAAATCCTCCCCTATACCACCTTGAACTCTGGAGGGGGAGGGTGGGATGAGAGGGGGACGACTGGGGGTTCCTAATTGAAATCAATTCTTACATACATGCTAACTTTTTTTTTAACCCTTACTTCCAGTCTTAGAATCGATATTGCGTATTAGTTCCAAGAAGAGCAGTAAGAGCTATGCAGTGGAGATTAAGTGACTTGCCCAGGGTCACACAGCTAGGAAGTGTCTGAAACCATATTTGAACCCAGGACCTTCCATCCCTGGGCCTGACTCTCAATCCAGTGAACCACCTAGTTGCCCCCCAGTTCTTACATAAATAGCCATAATCCAACCAAGTTCCAAGTCCAAGGCATTCCCTAGGCTTGTGACCTTGTCTTCTCAGGGTTTCCTTCCTAGGCTAGTTGCATCCTCCAGCCTGAAATCCCAGCTCCATAGTCCCACAGCTCAAGCTCCTGGTCCATGATTCTAAGGTTTGTACCAAGAACTGAGAAGGACAATTGCAATAGGACAAAACTTTTTTTTCTTGGGGTCATAGGCCCAAGGGGAAAGGTAAGTGGCTTTTCTCTGACCAAATAAATCCATGAATGCCCCCTGTTGTGTATAAAAGTTCTTTGAGAGGAGGGAAGACAGAGCTACCTGCCTCAGATAAATTTAAAAGCACTGCCAGTGCTGGCTATGTAGCTTCTTTGAAGAGGCTGTTCTTACCCATGTGGTAGGTCAACATGAAATGTCTTCTCCCAAGGAGAAAGGTTTTTGTGTCCTCCATCTTGAGGAGGAGGGACTGAATTTGCACAAAATTCCATGGAAGAGGAAACATTAGTTTAGTTGGGAAGTAGAATACACAGAGAAAAGCATACTCGATATGGAGTCAGACAAATTGTGTAAGTGACTCTACAACATACCATCTGTACAACTTGAGGCTAATTAACTTCTCTAGATCTGTTCCCTCACCTGTAAAATAATAATAACATTTAACATTATTAATAATAACCTGTAAAACAATAACAATAACATAGCACTTAAAATGCCTTACAAATATTTTATTTTCACAACAAGCCTGTAAAGTAGGTGCTGTACCACATTTTATATTTGAGGAAATTGAGGCAGAGAGAAGTGACTTGCCCAGGGATGGCAATGAAGTGTCTGATGCTAGATTTGAACTCAGGTCTTCTTGGCTTCAGGTCCAGTACTCTATCTATTATCAGTCAGGCTATAAGCATTTAAAGATACCCACTACATACCAGAAGGTACTCTAAGCATTGGGAATATAAAGAAAGACAAAAGACAGTCCCTTGCTCTGTAGGTGGTCACCAACTAATGGGGGGAGATAATTATGTACAAACTATATATAGGGTAAATATGAAATAATCGACAGAAAAAAGGTACTAGAATTGAAGAGAGCAAGGATTTCCATAGAAGGTAGACTTTTAACTAGGGCATGGAGGAAATCAGGGAAGCCAGCAGGCAGAGATGAGAAGGGAGAGCATCTCAGGTATGGGGGACAGTGAGGGAAAATGCTGAGAAGACAGGGTTGGACCATCATGTTCTTGGAACACCATTCTCCAATTGACAAATGGTCAAAGGATAGGAATAAGCAGAAGAAATCAAAGCTATCAATAATCATATGAAAAAATGTTTCAAATCCCCCTTGATTAAAGAAATACAAATTAAAACATCTCTGAGTTGCCACCTCACACCTATCAGATTGACCAATATGATGGCAAAGTGATAAATGTTGAAGGGGATGTGGGAAAATTGGGACACTAATGCATTGCTGGTGAAGTTGTGAACTGATCCAATCATTCTGGAGGGCAATTTGGGACTATGTCCAAAGGGCTATAAAACAATGTATACCCTTTTATCCAATAATTCCACTACTAGGTCGGTATCCCAAAGATATAAAAAAAAGGGGGTAGGGAAAGGTACTTATATAAAAATATTTATAGCTGTTCTTTTGTGGTGGCAAAGAATTGGAAATTGAAGGGATGTCCATCAATTGGGGAATAACTGAGAAAATGGTGGTATGTGATGGTAATGGAATACTATTGTACCATAAGAAATGATGAACAGGATGATTTCGGAAAGAGCTGGAACAACCTACATGAGCTGATGAAGAGTGAAATAAGCAGAACCAGGAGAACATTGTACACAGTAACAAGAATATTGTGGAATGATCAGTTGTGATAGACTTAGCTACACTCAGCAATACAATGATCCAGGATAATTCAGAGGAACTTATGACAAAGAATGCTATCCACCTCCAGAGAAAGAACTGTTGGAGTCAAAATGCAGCACACGATTTTTCACTTTAGTCTTGAGTTTTTATTTGGGGATTTTGGTTTTATATGATTATTCTCTTACAAAAATGAACAATATGGAAATATATTTTGCATGATAATACATGTATAATCCAAGTCGAATTGCTTGCCAGCTCCTGGAAGAGGGAGGAAAGAGAAGAAGGGAGCCAATTTGGATAATTTTTGGTGGATTTGAAAAAGGGCATGGCCAAAAGTCACATTAGATAGACAGGTATGGCATGTTAGCTGAGGGAAGACCTACAAAACTGATCTGTAGAGAAGAGAGCAGATTCATCTTAGTACCAATTCAATTTAAGTGTGGATGGAAAGGAGTAGAAGAACAGGGAGTTGTTAACTAATATATATTTTAGTCACTTAAACACTTCCACTTTGACTTTAATTTCTTATCTTCATCTCTCAAACATTCAGACAACCTTGTGACCTCATCCACCAGACTTAGATCTAGTCTTTTGTTACTGGATAGATAAAGTGTGACTGGGATATCAACTTAAAAGAGGGAAATTATTTTGTTTTAAATAAGGAAAAATTTTGCAAATAAATATTTCAAAAATCATAGTAAAGCCATCTACCTTAAAAAAAAAAGGAAACAATTTCAGAAAGTTCAAGAGAACCAGACATGGAAAATGTTCTTTTTAAATATTAGGCCACAATCTTGCATGATAAAAGCTCTTTAAAAGAACAAAGGACCAACATAAGACAAATTCTGTATAAACCAGCTTTGAATTATTTTCTATTATCTTATGTTAGAGTCTTTGCTGGAAAATGCTAGCTCCTTCAAATTATACCTAGTTTTAATCTGTGTTAAGTCAGTAAGGTTTTAATATACATGGAATTATTAGGAGCTTAAGCCTGTTTTGCAAAGCATTTAAGGACTTTTTCAAACTAGGAAAAGTTTGCATGCATTTTGCCCAGCACTACCAAAAATGGTTGTCTCTGCTTTAAGTGGCAGAATACAGTCAGATTTTGACATGGCAAAATTATAGTACCTTAAATGGAGTAGTCATACTTTTGAGGAACAGCCTTTTAATGTGAACTCTTGTATAATTCCCTCCTAAATTCACAGAGATGTTTGTAAGGTCCTTTACAGTTTTATTTTTTTTATTTCAAATTAAACCTATGCCCTCCTGGTTCCTTTTGGTTTCAAAAATGACAATATACCTTTTTAAAAACAGTTTGGATGGGGGGGGGGGCAGCTGGGTAGCTCAGTGGAGTGAGAGTCAGGCCTAGAGACAGGAGGTCCTAGGTTCAAACCCGGCCTCAGCCACTTCCCAGCTGTGTGACCCTGGGCAAGTCACTTGACCCCCATTGCCCACCCTTATCAATCTTCCACCTATGAGACAATACACCGAAGTACAAGGGTTAAAATTAAAAAACAAAAACAAAAACAAAAACAAAAAAAACAGTTTGGATGTTAAAAAAAAACTATGTAAACATAAAGTAAAAACTATGTAAGGAGCCAAATGGATTTGCTTTCAAATTATATTCTTTTTCTTCACTAAACAATGTATATACTAACCCTAGGCCCCTAGATAACTCTGCCTTGACTTTAAATTAGTATTGCTAATTTATACTACACAGTTATCTGGTGTTCTTGAACTGATTATATTTCATATGTTTACTATTTAAACTAGTTGAATAACTTTGTGATTAATATTATCCTATATTCACTAAAATATGTGTAGAGTGAAGAATTCCAAAGAAATACTAAGTAATGATAATTTGGTGTAGGTGTAGGTGTAGCCGATTCTTTGCCTAACACCATTAAGTTAAACAAATTGTCTATTTTCACATTTTAATTGTTCAGTACAATTTTTTATCAACATTTCTCAAAATATATGACCAGTATTAAATTCTTAAACTTTACTTTGAAAAGCTAAAAAGTCAAGACAAAAGCTTTTTTAAAAGAGGAATTAAATGGAATAAAATATAATTATGTAAGATATTAGAAGAAGGCAACTACTATAGCTCAGTGGCATCACTAGGAAGTTTGAACTCTGAAGCAAAAATAACTAAAATTCTTTGCATTGAGAAACATTGTGTCCAGAACAAGGAAGGTGATGGTTCTACTGTACTTTAACCTGATGAGACCATATTTGGAGTAATCTGTTCAGTTATGGTTATATGCCACATTCTAGGAAGAACACCAATAAGCTGCCAAGAGAAGGGTGACTAATATGGTGAGGACCCATAAATCATAACATAAGAGGATCAGTTAAAGAAACTGGAGATATTAAGATAGGAGAAGAGAAGATTTACATGGAACCATAACAAACAAATTTCCAGATGAAGATGAGCTTCATCCAGAGAGGTTATGTGTATCTTTGTTCCATATTCTTTTCCATATTTTGTTCCATTTGCTATGTTAGGACAAAGTAAACCTCCTTTGCTATATGTTCAGTGACATGCAAGTGTTTCCTTCACTCCATCAAACATAAGCTAAGCTTCCTAAACTTCCCCTATCTCTGAGGTGGTCCCAAATTTAACCTAAATTTAAGTTTCTCCAAATCCTGAAGCAAACTCTCTCCAAAACTAAACTACCATAATTTACTGAGGCAAACCTAATATAAGCCTAAACCACCTAACCGCAAATAAATCTAAAACTAAAGTCCACACCTTGAAATAGGGATTGAAAACAACGAGGCAGTCAAGCAAAAAAAAATTCATCCATGAGGATGGATCTGACATAGATGTAATATCTTCGTTTATATGAGTGTATTGTACACTTTAAAAAGTATCATTGAGTAATGTTTATAATTCTCCAATATCATCAATGATAACAATTGATACACATATATGTTCTATATAATTGATTAATTATAGCACAGGTTCATTTCATACCTCACAAAGTACTGTATATTTTCATTATAATAGACCTCTTCTCATTTTAGCTACATTTGTTGTGTTTGCACAAAACCTTTTTTAATTTTATGTAATCAGAATTGTCCATTTTATCTTCTGTAATTCTAATTCTTGTGTGGTTATAAATTTTTCTCCTATCCATGGATCTGAAAGATAATTTCTGCCTTGTCTCTCCAAAATGTTTTATAATTTCACCTCCTAAGTCTTTACCTTTTTGGAGCATATCTTGGTATATGATATGAGAGTCTCTGCCAGATTGTTTTCTAGTTTTCCCAACACTTTTTGTTGAATAGTAAATTGTTGACCCATTTCCTTGTCTCTTTGGTTTTTCAAACAGTAGGCTATTGCATACTATTTCTTGTGTGCCTAATCTGTTCACAGTTCAACCTCTCCATTTCTTTTCTGTCTAGCTATCTTTTTATTCTTGCATAGTACTATTTATAAAACACACTGGTCTGGGACCACAAAGTCTCAGAAGTCATAGGATGGTAGAGAATATGTCCCAGAGAATATAAGAGTAGTACTTTCAAAATATTGGGAGCAGCTTTAGTGCATTGTGGGCTTAATTCTCACATCCACTAGAAGTGGAATGAAGAATGTTGGCTATGGGTCAGGACCTACAATGGAAAGATCAGCTTTAGAGGGGGAAGGGAACAATGGAATAAAAAAGAGAATTAGATAACATTAGGGCGGATATGATAGGATAAGTAGATATTCCAAGGAGAGGAAATACCAACATTTCTTCTACCCACACCTTAGGGAAGGAAGCTGAATGACTCAAATAAGTATTAAAAGCTGGCTACTGGACTTCTGGGCTAACATGGCCACAGAGTAGTGACAATAGGTTCTTTATCCTCACCACCAACTGCTATAAAAAGCCTCAAAAGGACAAAAAGCAAAATCAGATGAGTAAAGGGGCTCTATTGTATGGCGTAGATTCGAAGATAGGTAGGGTTTGGGCATTTACATGATATAAGGGGATAAAATTACTCATACTAAAGCATAAACTCATCACCCCTCCCCCACAACACCTACCATGCCAGAGTCAGAGCAAGCACAGGGCAATCACTAGTTTTTTGAGGTGAGGGGGCAGGGCTGGCTGAGGATACCACAGAGCTGCTCCTGAGAGCAATGAGACTTGGGACCCCAGGAGGCTGAGAAACACAGAGTGTGGATGCAGAGACAAGGCAGAGAGGGGCTACACACAGCAGATGCAGCAGAAACTGAAAAATAGCCTCAGGGAAAAACCAGCTGAAGATACACAGAGAGCTGCCTACCCTCCTCACTCAGACTTCTAGCTGAGAAAGGAAGAAAAACCTAACATAGCAATGGCCAACATTCAAGAACTATAATCTATAACTACCAAAAAAAAAAATAAGAAAAAGCCTTGACTCTGGATAATTTCTACTTAGAAAAATAACGAACTACAGAGGAGACAGTAGAGGATGACAAACAAACAAACACATCCAAACTTTCTGAAAAAAAAATGGAAATTGGTCACAAGCTCTCCAAGAAATCGGGCTGGAATTTGAGAATCAAATTAAAAAGATAGAAGAAACTTGGCAAAAAAAAGTGGGAAATAGTTCAAAAAGAAAATAACAGTTTAAAAAACAGAATCTCCCACTTGGAAAAAGAAGTCCAGAAATCAAATGAAATGATAAGCAAATTGAAGACCAGAAATGGCCTTTTAGAAGCCAGAAAGGGCAGGACAGACCAAACCAAAAAGGAAAATCAAACGATCTTAGCTGAAAACCAAATTTTGAGACTAGACTTGGACAAATAGAAGCTAATGATCTCACAATTCAGCAAGAATTAATAAAGCAAAGTCAAAAGAATGACAAAATAGAAGGAAGCATGAAATATCTCATTGAGAAAATGAATGATTTGGAAAATAAGCTGAGGAGAGACAATTTGACAATCATAGGTCTACATGAAAACTGTGTAATTAAAAATATTATGCCCTTTAACTCCAGTTCCCAGAACCCCACTCTCCTCCTGTCATTACATACTGAGGTAGGCAGGATATAAATTCTCCCTTTTCCCACCTCTCTCCCTCTTTTTTTTTAAACCCTTGCCTTCCATCTTGGAATCAATATTGTGTATTGGTTCCAAGGCAGAAGAGTGGTAAGGGTTAGGCAACAGGGGATCAAGTTGCTTGCCCAACTTCACACAGCTAGGAAGTATCTGAGGTGAGATTTGAACCCAGGACTTCCCATCTCTGGGCCAGGCTCTCAATTCACTGAGCCACCTAGCTGCCCCCTCACCTCTTTTCCTTTTGACTTCCTGTTGTAGCTTTGATGGAGCAGGCTTTTTGAGCAGGTAGATTAGCTTGAGCACATGGTTTTATTTTGTTAGATAATTATCTTTTTATTCCTTTACTTCTAGTGATTATTAATAAATCTTATAAATATAATATTTGGAGTGATTGTATATTAATTTTAATCTTACAAAACCCAGACATGAACAAAAATCTTGACATCATACTACAAGAAATCAACCAAGAAAACTGCCTTAAAGTCCTTGAACAAGAGGGCAAAATAGACATTGAAAGAGCCCATAGATCACCTTTGATACTAAATCCTCAAAAGATAACCCCCAGGAATCATAACTGCCAAATTCAAGAGCTTCCAAGCTAAGGAGAAAATATTGGAAGAAGCCAGAAAAAGATAATTGAGATATCAAGGAACACCAATCAGAATTACACAGGCTCTGGCTGCCTCCACACTAAAGGACCACAAGGCTTGGAATATGATATTCAGAAAGGCAAGAGAATTGGGTCTACAAACAATTCACCTACCCATCAAAACTGACTATATACTTCCAGGGGAAAGTATGGGCATTTAGCAAAATAGAAGATTTCCAAGTATTTGTAAATGTGTAAATGGAATTAGCTCTAGCCCATTCATAGTCAAAACTCTAGCCACCAGAGATAATGCCATCCCCGCCTCCCTTAGTGGGGAGGGGAGATGAGTTCACACATGACAATAAGTAACGAATCAAGAAGGTAACTCATCTCCCCTCCCCACTAAGGGAGGCGGGGATGGCATTATCTCTGGTGGCTAGAGTTTTGACTATGAATGGGCTAGAGCTAATTCCACTTACACATAAAGACCAGAACTAAACAGAAAACATTCATGGGTGGACACCTGAGAAGGAGAGTTAGAAATTAAGGAAAAATGGGTAAAGGGGATAGAAAAAGAGAGGGAAAACAATAAAGGAAGAAAGACTCAGAGACAAAGACTTTAAGAACATGGGACCCAGCATGCATGCTCCTCTGATGATGGAAGAGAGAGAGAGAGCTACATGTATCCCCAGTCTTTTATTGGAAAATCAAGGAATGGGGAATGGGAGGTAGCTAATGAACATGTGACATAGCTATTTAACATTGGCTCAATTGACAACCACAAGATCAAAGAGGAGGAGGTTGATCAAACATGGGACCTGGTAAGGAATCTGGTCTGTCAAGGTAGGATCTAGGATCCTGTGGCAGCTAACACTCTGCTCAGGAATTCTCCTGAACTTTCTACTGTAGATTTGGAGAGTGGTCAGAATTAATAGAGTACAAATTCAAAACAATGATTAAGAAATAATATGACCATGAATCTGGGCACATAGGTTACAATATTAATACATCAATAATACTTTCAAGATTAAAATATACCAGGAATGCCACACACATAAAGAGGTGCATGGGAGGGGGAGGAGAAGAATACAATTATAATAAGGAGAGAAAGAGAGTTCAAATATGTAATACTTAAATTTTACCCTCAGTGGAACCAATTCTGAGAGGGAAGAACATATAAATCCATTGAGGTATCAAATTCTATCTTACCCTTCAGGTAAGTAGAGAGGGAAAAACCAAGCAGGGGGGAAGGGAAGTGGGACAGGGTATACCAAAAGGGAGGGAAAGAGAGTGGGGAAGGAATAAGAAGGGAGGGGGTGGGAAAGGAAGTAAAATAAGGGTAGGGATTAGGAGGATTGATTAAAAGAAAAACACTGGTGTAGAAGGAAATAGTGAAAGAAGAAAGGCCAGGACTAGGAAAGGAAATCAAAATAATGAGGAATACACAGTTGATAATCATAACTCTGAATGTGAATGGGATGAACTCACCCATAAAATGGAAGCAAATAGAGTGGATTAAAAACCAAAATCCTACCATATGTTTTCTACAAGAAACACACATGAGGCAGGTAGACACACACAGAGTAAAGGTTAAAGGCTACAGCAAAATCTATTGGGCATCAACTGAGAAAAAGAAGGCAGGAGTCACAATCATAATATCTGACAAAGCCAAAGTAAAAATAGATATGATAAAAAGAGATAGGGAAGATAATTACATCCTGATAAAAGGCAGTATAGACAATGAGGAAATATTAGTACTCAACATGAATGCACCAAATGGTATAGCATTCAAATTTTTAAAGGAGAAATTATTGGAGCTTAAGGAGGAAATAGATAGTAAAACTATACTAATGGGAGACCTGACCCTACCTCTATCAGATATAGATAAATCAAACCCAAAAATAAGTAAGAAAGAGATAGGAGATGTGAATGAAATCTTCGAAAAATTGAAGTTCATAGATATATGGAGAAAAATAAATAGGGACAAAAAGGAATACGCCTTCTTTTCACCAGCACAGGGTACATTCACAAAGACTGACCATGCCCTAGGTCATAAAAACATGGCAACAAATGCAAAAAAGCAGAAATAATAATGCAGCCTTTTCAGATCATAATGCAATAAAAATAATAATTAGCAAGGGTATATGGAGAGGCAAACCAAAAATTAATTGGAAATTAAATATGATTCTCCAAAATTGGTTAAAGAACAAATTATAGAAAAAATTAATAATTTTATTGAAGAGAATGACAATGATGAGACATCATATCAAAATCTATGGGATGGAGCCAAAGCATTACTGAGGGGGAAATTTATATCCTTAAGTACATATATTAAAAAATTAGGGAGGGCAGAGGTCAGTGAATTGGCCATGCAAATTAAAAAAAAATTAGAAAGAGAACAAATTAAAAATCCCCAGATAAAAACTAAATTAAAAATCCTAAAAATTAAAGGAGAAATTAATAAAATTGAAAGTGAAAGAACTATTGAATTAATAAATAAGACTAAAGCTGGTATTTTGAAAAATCAAATAAAATAAATAAAGCACTGTTAATCTAATAAAAAAGGAAAGAAGAAAACAAATGTAACAGTATCAAAGATGAAATGGGAGACCTCACCTCTAATGAAGAGGAAATTAAGACAATCATTAAAAACTATTTTGCCAAAATTGGAAAATGAGGGGATGCTCTTCAATTGGGGAATGGCTGAACAAATTGTGGTATCTGCTGGTGATGGAATACTATTGTGCTGAAAGGAATGATAAACTGGAGGAATTCCATGTGAACTGGAACAACCTCCAGGAATTGATACAGAGTGAAAAGAGCAGAACCAGGAGAACATTACACCCAGAGACAGATACACTGTGGCACAATTAAATGTAATGGACTTCTCTACTAGCAGCAAGGCAATAATCTAGGACAATTCTGAGGGACTTATGATAAAGGACACTATTCACATCCAGAGTAAGAACTGTGGAAGTAGAAACAGAAGAAAAACAATTGCTTGATCACATGGCTCAATGGGGATATGATTTGGGATGTAGACTAAGAAATCACCCTAATACAAATATCAATAATGTGGAAATGAGTATAAATCAATGACACATGTAAAACCCAGTGGAATTACTTATTGGCTATGGGAGGGGGGAGAGAGGAAGAGAGGGAAAAATGTATGAGGTAACTATGGAAAAATATTCTTAATTAATTAAATAAAATTTTTCAAATAAAAATCTATTTTGCCCAAGTATATGGCAATAAATACAGCAATCTAGATGATATGGATAAATATATCCAAAAATGTAAATTGCCTAGATTAACAGAAGAAAAAATAGAATACAAAAATAATCCCATATCAGAAAAAAAAATTTAACAAGCCATCAAAGAACTCCCTAAGGAAAAATCCCCAGGACCAGATGGACTCACAAGTGAATTCTATCAAACATTCAAAAAACAACCAATCCCAATATTATACAAACTATTTTATATAACAAGCAAAGAAGGAGTTCTACGAAATTCCTTTTATGACACAAATATGGTACTGATTCCAAAGCCAAGTGGGTCAAAAACAGAGAAAGAAAACCACAGACAAATCTTCTTAATGAACATAGATGCAAAAATCTTAAATAGAATACTAGCAAAAAGACTCTGACAAGTGATCAGAAGGGTTATTCATTATGATCAGGTAGAATTTATACTAGGAATGCAAGTATGGTTCACTATTAGGAAAACCATGCACATAATTGACCATATCAACAAGCAAACCAACAAAAATCACATGATTATCTCAATAGATGCAGAAAAAGCTTTTGACAAAATACAATACTCATGCCTATTGAAAACACTAGAAAGTATAGGAATAGAAGGGTCTTTCCTAAAAAGTAATAAACAGTATATATCTAAAACCATCAGCAAGCATCATCTGTAATGGGGATAAATTAGAAGCCTTCCCAATGAGATCAAGAATGAAACAAGGATACCCATTATCACCTCTAATATTTAACATTGTACTAGAAACATTCACAGTAGCAATTAGAGAAGAAAAAGAAATTGAAGGTATTAAAATAGACAATGAGGAGACCAAGCTATCATTCTTTGCAGATGATATGGTGGTCTACTTAAAGAATACTAGAGAGTCAACTAAGAAACTAGTGGAAAGGGGGCAGCTGGGTAGCTCAATGGAGTGAGAGCCAGACCTAGAGACAGGAGGTCCTAGGTTCAAACCCGGCCTCAGCCACTTCCCAGCTGTGTGACCCTGGGCAGGTCACTTGACCCCCATTGCCCACCCTTATCAATCTTCCACCTATGAGACAATACACCAAAGTACAAGGGTTTAAAAAAAAAAAAAGAAACTAGTGGAAATAATCAACAACTTTAACAAAGTTGTAGCATACAAAATAAACCCACATAAATCATCAGCATTTCTATATATTTCCAACATGTCACAGCAGTAAGAGTTAGAAAGAGAAATTCCATTAAAATCACCCTAGACAATATAAAATACTTAGCAATCTATCTGCCAAGACAAACACAGGAATTATATGAACACAACTACAACACACTTTCCACACAATTAAAACTAGATCTAAACAATTGGAAAAACATTAATTACTCATGGGTAGGATGAGCTAACATAAAAAAATTACAATCTTACCCAAATTAATTTACTTATTTAGTGTCATACCTATCAAACTACCAAGAAACATTTTTACTGAGTTAGAAAAAAAACTAGAACAAAGTTCATTTGGAAGAGCAAAGATCAAAAATATCAAGGGAAATAATGAAAAAAATGTGAAGAGGGACCTAGCAGTACCAGATCTTAAACTGTACTACAAAGCAGTGGTCATCAAAACAATATGGTACTGGTTAAGAAACAGAAGGGAGGATCAGTGGAATAGACTTGGGGTAAATGACCTCAGCAGGACAGAGTATGATAAACCCAAAGAGCACAGCTTTGGGGATAAAAATCCACTATTTAATAAAAACTGCTGGGAAAAGTGGAAAACAGTATGAGAGAGATTAAGTTTTCAACATCTCATACCCTACACCAAGATAAATTCAGAATGGGTTAATGACTTGAATATAAAGAAGGAATCTATAAGCAAATTAGGTGAACATAGAATAGTATACCTGTCAGATCTATAGAAAAGGAAAGATTTTAAGACCAAGCAAGAGTTAGAAAATATTACAAAATTAAAAATAAATAACTTTGATTACATTTAATTAAAAAGATTTTGTACAAGCAAAACCAATGCAATCAAAATTAGAAGGGAATCAACAAATTGGAAAAAAATCTTTATAACAAAAACCTCCAAAAAAGGTCTAATTACTCAAATTTATAAGGAGTTAAATCAATTGTACAAAAAAATCAAGCCATTCCCCAACTGATAAATGGGCAAGGGACATGAATAGGCATTTTTCAGATAAAGAAATCAAAACTATCAATAAGCACAAGAAAAAGTGTTCTAAATCTCTCATAATTAGAGAAATGCAAATCAAAACAACTCTGAGGTACCACCTCATACCCAGCAAATTGACTAACATGACAGCAAAGGAAAGTAATAAATGCTGGAGGGGATGTGGCAAAATTGGGACATTAATACATTGCTGGTGCAGTTGTGAATTGATCCAACCATTCTGGATGGCAATTTGGAAGTATGCTCAAAGGGCTTTAAAAGACTTTGATCCAGTCATACCACTGCTGGGTTTATACCCCCAAAGAGATAATAAGAAAAAAGACTTGTACAAAAATATTTATAGCTGCACACTTTGTGGTGGCAAAAAATTGGAAAATGAAGGGATGCCCTTCGATTGGGGAATGGCTGAACAAACTGTGGTATCTGTTGGTGATGGAATACTATTGTGCTAAAAGAAATAATGAATTGGAGGAATTCCATGCAAACTGGAATGACCTCCAGGAATTGATACAGAGTGAAAGGAGCAGAACAAGGAGAACCTTATACAGAGAGATGTAGATACTGTGGCACAATTGAATGTAATGGATTTCTCTACTAGCAGCAATGCAATAATCCAGGACAATTCTGAGGGACCTATGAGAAAGAATGCTATTCACATCCAGAATATTTGGCCACTATCTGGAATGAAATGTAGGCAGCAAGGAAAAAGATGTCAAAAAGTCTTTTTCAATGGTGGCTGCATATTTTCCACAAGAATAAAGACAAATTGCTCAAACTTCTTGGCAGCCTGGTGCCCAGCCATGAGTACTTCTTCATGATTGGCAGTCTCTTGTGTTTCATAGTACAATACTGATTTGTTCATAATGAGGGAGAATCCAAAGACCAGAAGGCCACAATGCTTAGCCACTATCTCTTCTGGTACTGTTTTCATGCCCACAGCATTGGCCCCTATTTTCAGCAGAAAACCAATACTCTGCAATGATTTCAAAGCTAGGGTCTCCCACCATTACATAGGTTCCTTCTTGCAGTGGTCACTCTTCATCCATTTGTTTCCATATTCCATGGGTTTTTTGTCTCAAATTTCAGTCATAAGCATCAGACATGGGTGGAAACCTTTCTCCAAATCTTTTATCATTGGATCCTCTGAGTGGATTTTGGATACTGAGATCTGCCAATCCCAACTTCATATTCAGGGTTTAGCCCACCAGCAGCATTGGCGAAAATGTATGCACATTCATAAGTTGGAAAACCCTCAATGGGAATGCCACCTTCCTGAGTGAATAGCCTTCATACATATGGAACCAGTCCTGCGTCATCATACAGCACTTATTTAAATATAGAAATACCAACTGCGCTGCATCACCTGGTACTGTGCTCTGAGGGAAGTTAGGTATCTCACCGTAGTCAAAGGCCTGCAATTGGATCACTCTATTTGTCAAACCCCTCAATCCAGAACTGCAGATCACTACTATTTGGGGTCAATGTTCAATATGAAATAAAAACCACTCAACTGTTTCCTTATAATCCTCATACTTGAACCATGTATGTTCTGTTTTCAACAGGCACCTCTCGGCCCCCTGGATCAGTTTCATCCAGCCTCTCAAGTCTCCATTATACCTATTTCCCCTCCCCTGTCTTCCTGGGGGGCTCTAGACCTGACTCATTTATTCTTTATGGCTCCCTTATGGTATCCTGTCCCACTCTAATTCTGTCTACTCTCCTCCATTCTGATCCACTAAGCTCCGACCAACCTCTCCATTTTTAATTCAATAAATAATTGTTTTAATGATTATTGCTTTATAATATATTTTGAGATCTAATATAACTTGGCTTCCTTCTTTCCAACTTTCTACCATAAATTCCTTTTAGAATCTTGATCTTTTGTTCATCCAGATGAATACTGATGTTATTTTTACAAACTATAAAGTCACATCTTTATTAGATTGGCTCATACTACCCATGAGCAATTAATACATATCTAATTATTTAGATCTGTCTGTTTCCATAATGAATATTTTTATTATTGGTTTTATGTAGTTCATGGTGTACCTTGGCAATTACACTCAAGCATTTTACATATTCTACAGTTATTTTAAATGGGATTTCTATTTCTGTCTCTTCCTGCTGGATTTTGTTTGTAATATACAGAAGTGCTGATGATTTGGGTGACTTTATTTTATATCCTACAACTTTGTCGAAGTTGTTTCTACTCATTTTCAGTTTACTCTAAGTAAGTCATCCCATCATCTACAAAAAATCAATAATTTTGTTTCCTCTTTTCCTATGCTCATTCTTTTACTTTTTTGTCATATTGCTATAGCTAACATTTCTAGCACTGTAAAGAATAGTAAAGGAGATAACATACATTCTTGCTTTACCAATGAATTTATTGGCAAGGCCTCTAGTTTATGTTCATTAGATATGATGTTGGCTCTTAGTTTAAAATAGGTATTACTGATTATATTAAGAAAAGATCCATTTATTCTGTTGCTTTCAAGTGTTTCTAACAGAAATTGGTAGTTTTTGGCAAACTTTTTTTCTGTACATAATGATATAATTATATTCTTATTATTAATAAGGTTGTGAAAAGTAAAACTCAACTAACCTCCCCTGATCCATCTCCCCACACCCCCTCACCACCTAATCCTACTTAGCCTCCTTGCTCTTTCCATAGCCACCTTCTCTTACTTTGATCAGCTTTTTCCTGCCCACTATCCAAACCCATCCATCCTTCCCCCTGCCCCTACCTCCCATCCTTCCTCCTCTGCCCCAGCCCCTCTCCCCTACCTGACCCATCCCCCCTCCTGCCCCTACCTCTCATCCCTCTGCCTCTCCCTGCCCACAACCCCTCCTTCTTAGCTCACCTATTCCTCCCCCTCCCCTTACCTACTCCACTGAAAACCAAACATCAAGCCTAGAGTCAGAAACCAACAATTCAGTTAAAACCCTATTCCTCCTGAAGGAACTACCCACCTTTAATAAGAGTGGAGAAGTAGTTTTCCTTAGGCACCATACACCATTCACCCCACCCCAGAATATTGAGATTCAAGGAAAATATTACTTCCTTTGAAGATAAGCCTATTGTAGTTATTAAAAAAGCTAGAGAACATTTACTAGATATATGACCCCACATGGATTGATATTGAAAATTTGCTACAAGCTTTTTTGACAGAGAGAAAAATTAAATCATCTCTCTTGTCAATCAGACCCAGGGAAGGAAAGCAATTCATTGGCTATGTGAGGACCCAAAATGGAACCCTAACAATGTACAAAACTACTTAAAACTATGCCAGGCTAGAGAGACATTATTGACAGCAATGAGAGCTTGTTCTGACAGGCTGGGCACATGGATGAAGTTTGAGAATCTTAAGCAAAAAAAAAA
>NC_058132.1:246819122-246834162 GCF_016433145.1 Gracilinanus agilis
ATACGACATGTAAAACCCAGTTGAATTGCTCCTTGGCCAAGGGAGGGGGTGGAAGGAGGGGAGGGAAAGAACATGAATTATGTAACCATGGAAAAATATTCTAAATTAGTTAATTAAATAAATGAACTTTTAAAAAAAGTTTTTAAAAAGGGCGGTATAATAGTCCAAGCATGAAATGATATGGGCCTGTACTAGAGTGGCAACTGTGTGAGGAGGCAAGGGTTTGTATAGGAAATATGTTGACAACATAGAATCAATGGGACTTGGCATTAGATACGATACCAGAGGGGTGTGAGAGTGAAGGGTCAAAGTTAATACCCAAGTTGCAAGCCTAGGTGACTGAGAGAATGGTGTTACCCTTGATAGTAAAAAAAAAGAATTTAGGAAGACAGAATGGTGTTGGGGAGAAAGAGCTTTGGATATCTTGAGTTTAAGTTGTTTATGAGAGACATTCAGTTTTAGATATCTAACAGGTTGTTGGAGATATGAGATTAAAGATTAGAGCTTTAGAGATAGAGATTAAGGCTATATCAATAGATCTGAGAATTATCTGCATAGAGATAATAACTGAATCCACAGGAGTTAGCATCATCAACAGTAAATAGGAAGAAGAGAAAAAGATGTAGGGCAGAGTTTTGAGGGGCACTGAGGTTAGCGGTCAACTTGAGGATGCAGCAAAAGAAATTGAGAAAGAACAATTAGACAGGTAGTTGGAGAACCAGGTGAGAAAATAGTCATAAAAACGTAGGGAGAAGAGAATGTCTCAGGGAGGAGAATGATAGGAATGTCAAAGGCTAACAGAAAAGTCAAGAAGGATGACTGAGAAAAATCCATTAGATTTAGTCATTAAGTAATCATTGATAATTTCGTAGAGTTTCAATTGAATAATGAAGTGTTTGCCAGACTACATAGAATTTAGAAGAGAGAGAGGAAAGGAAGTATAAGAACCAATAGCAGCTTTAAGAAAGCAAGAGACATGAGTTTGTAGATAGTAGAGGCTTCCCATTAGCCATTAGATAGTGAGAGTGAAGATAAGTGAGATAATAGAAATGATATAAGGGGCAATCTGCTGGAGAAGTCAGTTTGCAATAAAGTCAAGGGTGAAAGAAGTGGGTTAGCCTTGGCAAACAAACAGGCCACCTCATCGTATGAAATGGGTAAAGATGATGAAGTGAAAGAAGACAAGTGCTAGTTCCGCAGTTTTACTGTATGACTTTTTAATTGCCTTTTCGGGTTCTAGGTTTCAATGTCCTTATTCGCAAAATAAATCATTAACTTCAGCCATTTACGGGTAGGAAAATTCTTTTTTTTTTTTTAAACAAATAGGGACACTGAGGTCTAAAGTCTAGGGAAACTGAGGACAAGAGGAGCAAAAATGACTTTTCCAAAGTCAAACAGCTATTTAGTGACAGATGCCAGTCGCAATGGGGAGCACTTTCTCCCTCCTTTGTGCTGGGTAAAGGGGAGGGCAGGACATGACCAGCACTCCAGGTGAGGAGGGGTACGGCGCTCGGTCTGGGGGGTGGGGGTGGGTCAGGCCCTGACACTGTTCACCATCACTGCTCTAAGGCTTTCATCTATTCCTACTATTGAAGCCTCAGGCTCTCTAGATAGGTCTGTAAAGAAAAAAAGATCTTGATTTAATTTTTTTTTTTAACTCTTGTTTTTCAGGAACTCTGGCTAGTGAAGAAAAGATGCATCCTTAAAAATGTGGACTAAGGATTAGGTGAAGGTAGATACTCTACTTTCCTCATATCCTAGCTAACTCTATTCAGCTACTCTCTCTTTTACTCTTTTCCCTCCCCTTGGTGTAGTCAACCTCGTTGTCCTTCCCAGCTTGTTACTAATAAAGTTGTTACAAAGTGACCTTGAGCGTCTATTTCCCCAAACCCCCACCCACTTCCATTTCCCCCGCCTTCTCTGCCATAGCCCCCTCCGCCTTCTCCATCCGGGTGTTGGAGTTGGGATAAGAGTTTGATTGCGCCTGCGCACCCAGCCCCACTTGGTTCGACCTCTGCCGCAGCCGCCGGAGCAAGGTAAGCCCTAGGCGCGCTGAAGTCCGACCCGGTCCAACTCATTCCCTCATTCATTCGGGCTGCGTCCTGCCCCAGCCCCAGGTGCAGTACGGAGAGAAAGGGGAGCGGAGCCGCGTGGGCTTTAGGTTCCGGGAAGGGGAATCGGGGGAAGCAAGCCCCGAGCGAGCATTTGACCTTAGAACTGTTTCCTCCCTCCGCAGACAGAAGAGAAAGCGGCGCTGAGCCGAGCCCTCGCCTCCCACCACCTGATCCCTTCTTCTGTCGCCACCGCCCCAACCGCTCCTAAGATGTTCGCCTGCGCCAAGCTCGCCTGCTCCCCGGCGCTGGTGAGTGGTTTCGGGGAGGGAAACCTGGCCCCAGGAGCGTCCACGTTGCATGACAGGGAAGCAGGCCGGACCGGGCCCAGTGGATCCACTGTGCAGGCCTTGTGTTCCCTTTACCCTTTTTTCCCCATTGCTTTCTGAAGCACTTAGGGCCGAGGAGTCCCTCTTTTCCCCTTCCTAGCTAAGGGGCTGCAGAGCTCCTCTTCAGGCGAGAGGATGGAGGAGGCCGGCGGGGCCTAGCTGTCAGGCCTCATTCACCCCTAGTGTAGGTCAACCTCCCCACCACCACACCCTGTCCTTTTCCTTATCCATTGGCCACCTTTCTCATGGGCCTGACTCAGCCGTGAGGACCGAGCTGAAGCCCCCCTCTCGGTGTCACTGCCCTGAATGTAGGGCGGGGATGTTTGCGGGGTTGGGGGCCCTAGTGCGGGCGTCGCGGATCCTTGCCTGTAGGTCAAACTCTCCCGCATCCCCGGAGGGAGGGACTTCGCTTCCCGAGTGGGCGGGGGGAGGAGCTGGAGAAGGTGCTACGGAGCAGTCAGCGGGGCTCCCTGCTATCAGTCCGGGTATTTGTAAGATCCTGTAGGGCTCGTCTGGGAATAGGGACAAAGTTCTGTTAGGACTCTGTTAGTGACCTTAGGCCGGTGGAAACCCAAGGACATAGGCCGAATTGGAAGAGATCTCTCTTGACTTTTGCAATAATGAGGTGCTATGTAACTGGAATACAGTTTTTAAGAGCTCATTTTGATTTAATGAATAGTATTTCACCCGGACTTTGGAAATGGAAGTTGTAATTAAATCTAATATTCACCTTTTTAAGAAGTGTTATTTGTTCAAAAAAAATCCAAATGCCAAGCACAGGATAGAATGTTTTGAATGACAAGTACCAGCTTTAAAGATAACCATTCTAATTAGGATTGTCTTCTCCATGTATCTAGTCTTTTTTTTCTCACTTTTACAGTGTGTTATTTGGAATTAAAACATTGGGAAGTTTTTTGGTTTGGGAAAATGCATTATATAGTATGATATGCCACCTAAAACACCTCCAAATTAGTAAACAATATAAAGCAGCAATTCTTTTCCTTTTCTGATCTTGAGAATTAGCCTAGTCTGGTTTTAAACCACTGGCCTCAGAATCATGGGTGCAAAAAATTTCAAAAATCTTTGCATTTCTATGGGACATATTCTTGCTTAATACTTATGGGACTTAATTTATTTGTTCTTTTTTTTTTTTTCCAGATCCGTGCTGGATCCAGAATTGCATACAGACCAATTTCTGCAGCAGTGTTGTCTAGACCAGAGGTCAGGACTGGAGAGGTAATTGGTTATAAGAGAAACATATCAAACTAATAAGTCTTATGTATTTTATATTTTTTATAGTGGTATCTTTTTGCATCCTCTCTTATAAAGATAAAGTAAGGAATAAACAGATCTAAGTTCTAAAGATTGAGCCATTTGGGAAAAAAAAATCTTGCCATCAACATATGCAACTCAGGTGAAGATCATATTTTAGAGCTGGAAGGAAACTTAGTACTAGTACTTAGATTCTGGTTCAACTTTCTTATTTTACAAATGAAGAAACTGAGACCTAATGAAGACAGTCAACCTAGGATTTAAACCCAGGTCCTCAGACTTCAAATGATGTGCTGCACTATTCCTAATTAAAACACACACACACACACACACACACACACACACACACACACACACAACCATTTTTACCTACATCTCTTGAAACTAAAATTATAGCAATATAATGAAGACAATAGTTTGACAGTACTAGCATTTAAATAAGCTAATAAAATAACTGATTTGACCTTTGTCTTTTTTTTTTTCCCTAGGGCAACACAGTATCTAATGGGGCCCAGAACAGGGTGTCTCAGCTAGCACTAAGGGAGTTCCAGACCAGTGCTATCAGCAGAGACGTTGATACTGCTGCCAAATTTATTGGTGCAGGTGCTGCCACAGTAGGAGTGGCTGGTTCTGGTGCTGGTATTGGAACTGTCTTTGGTTCTCTCATTATTGGTTATGCCAGGTAACTTTTTCTATATCTAAAAGAATTCATGGTCATTTGCATTTCGTGCAGGCTTCTCTATGTTTGAAAATGATTTTATAAACTTAACAAAGTCATTAGTTAATTTAGCTATCAAAAACCATGTTGTGTTTTTTTTCCCCCTCCTCAGGAAGAGGGGTACCTAAAGAGTAGTAAAGTCTTGTTTTAGATCTGGAAGTAATTTTATTGATGAACATACTTATAAAAATCTCCTTAGTAGGAAATGTTTCATCTATATTTCTGTTTTTCTACTATCTAAGACCTTATTTCTTAACCGTATCTTTTTGGTTTCACATAATTTATTATATAGCCTTTCAAAATACATGAAATATCTTTAACCACATGTGTTCACACAGGTATAATGCTATAATGGCTCTGAAAAATATTTTAAAAACATTTGTCTTTCTCAAAATATTCTGTTTCCCCTTCACACCTTATGTGTAATATACTTTAGATCTTGCTTTCTAGTAATTTGGTTTGAACTCAGTTGTAAATGCCTATCTATAGAAGTGTTCTGCATTAATTACAACTATCCAAGAAAAATTGGCTCCAAGGATGGAAGCCTGGTGTTTTTTTCAGATTATATTGTTTTAACTTGGAAATAAAATGGCGAAGTATACTCTTCCATGGAGAAGTGGTTTTCAAAATAAAAACTCAAATCTCAGTTGTCAGAGTTCATCTTGTTAGACATGCCCCCTTCCAGTAAAAGTGAGAACATGTATTTGCATTTAAGCAGTTGTTTTATGGCAACATCCTAAAAATAAGTTTAAAAACCTAAAACTTTGACATTAGCCCTTGGCAGATATTGAAATTTATTAATTTATCAAAATAAGATAGTCATGTTTGCTGTATTTCTTTTTTAGAAACCCATCATTGAAGCAGCAGCTGTTCTCATATGCTATCCTGGGATTCGCTTTGTCTGAAGCTATGGGTCTCTTTTGTTTGATGGTTGCTTTCTTGATCTTGTTTGCCATGTAATAAACTGCTATTCGAAATGTTGACATTTAATACAAATTACGGATGTAATTCTGTGTATCTTACTGTGGTTCCGAAAACTGTTCTGTTGGTGTCATGGAAATGTACATTATTTCCAAAGTCATTTCATTAAAGATGATAACTTTAATTTTTGCTGTCACTTGTACTTATTATGTTGAACTTTAGCACATGGGAACACATGCTCTGATATAAGCTGTTCTGTTAAGCTGAATGAACCTATTAACTTTTGATTTATAGTGGTATTTGAGTAAAGTAAAATGGAGATTATTGTATATTGCCTCTGTTTTTCATGTTTGCCTAAAGGAAATATGTATGTATAAATGATTCTTCCATGAGAAATACTGGGAGCTGTATTTGGTAATGTTATGACAAAAGTTGATTCAAAAAACAACGTAATATGAAATTGAGACTTTTCTAAGTTAGTTCATTCATTTCAGCACCCAGCCTGCATTTTTAAAGTCCTTTGCATATGAGATTGATTGGCTTCTATCATGACTTAATCTGTAGTTAGTGCCTACTTATATGTGCAATAGCCATGGTAAAGATTCTTAAAAATGAACCACATTAGATGTTTTAAGTACTTTTTAGATGTTACAACCTTAACCTATAAAAATCTGATTTAATTTCAGGTTTCATCTTAAATTCCTTCATATATGTGATATGTTATATAGGAAGCAAAAATAATTAGCAAAGCTATTTTTTGGTTTGAGTTTGGCTTTTTCATTTAGTCTCATTCATATTATATATTCCAATAAAGTAGCTAAGCAATGCCTCTAGGTGTCACTGGTATTATATGTAAAAAAATGAAGAATAGGATTGGCTAAGAATCTTTCATGATTGGTTTCAACTGCCATAGCTAGCCCAAACCTTGACCACTGGCAGGAAAAGCATTACTACTATGTAATGAAGCAAATAAATGGCAGTCTCCTATATGAAAAAGCCTACCAAAGGATAAAACCATGCTCACAATCATATAACGTTCATGTAATTTATAAAAGTATTTTCAGTTATAAAAGAATGTAGAAATGGCTTTTCCCCGTTTCTTTGTTTCTGGTCTCACTTGTTGCTATTCTTTCTCTAACTTTATCCTAGTTGACTTAGGGACATTTATAGATAATAAGAGTTTAAGGATAAGTGAATAATAAAGGCTTTCTTACCTCCTTCACACTTAAAGAGAAGTAGCATGAAACTAAAGAAATAAGGTATTTGTTAATTTGTCAGCAATTTCTATAGGGAAAGTAGTTAGCACCCTGTTGAATGACAAATAATGTTTTCAAAAGCTTCATAAAATTTGAAACTTGAAAAAAAATTGAGGGGGTAAAGCAGTATGTCTGTCATTGGCTTACTATTAAAATTTGCCAATGAAAGGAAAGAAATGAATAGTAGTCTGAAAAGTTTTTAGAATTGCAAGACCAATCAAGATCCCAAAGAGAAAAAGAGAAGGATGTCTTGAATTAGAAAGATTAAAGAGAGAGGAGATAATTTTTGGAGCAAATTTCTGAAAGAAGTAGATGATATTATGAGGAGCCCAGATGGGTGAGGTTAGTCTTGGAAGGGATACTTCTTCATTTGATAGAGGATGATGAGAAAAGAAATTTCATTTTGAAAGATAAATTTCTGCAGATTTTAAGACTAAGAGCAGAATAGGATCTTGGATATCATCTAAACCATTCCACTTAATTTAGAGGATACAGAGGCCCAAAAAGGTGAAAAGGCTTTAAACGTGTCACTTGTGGAAAGAGTAGCACTACAACCCAGACTTCTTAGTCCAGTGCTCTGAACAATCAATATACCTGAAAGGTGGGGGAGAGAGCAGGGTGGGATGCAAAGCTATTCAGGAATAAGTAATACATGTTGAGCTCACTGAAGGGGCACATGCCTGGTTCATAGAATAGCCTCTACTGCTTCGTGGATATAAACTGTGGTCCAGCTAAAGTGATATGGCAGCCTTAGAAGAGCTCAGCTCTGGTGCCTGGGCCAAAGCACTTCATAAGGAATCAGAATAAATTGTGAGAGCTAGAAGGGAACTTAGAGGTCATCTTCAACTCCAACTTACAAAATCTCTATTCTACATTGATTCCACAATCCAATTTCTGCATGAAGATGTCCCAATAAGGGGAATCCATCACTTCTCAAGTCAGCATAATCTACTTTTGGATAACTAATTGTTAGGAAGTTGTTCTGAATGTTGAAATTCTTTTATTCATTCATTCATTTATTTATTACCCTTACCTTCCATCTTGGAATCAATACCGTGTATTGGCTCCAAGGCAGAAGAGTGGTAAGGGATAAGCAATAAGGGTTAAGTGTCACATAGGGTCAGAAAGCTAGGAAGTGTCTGAGGCCAGAATTGAACCTCTCTCCCATCTCTTGGCATGGCTCTCAATCCACTGAGCTACCCAGCTGCCTCTTGAAATTCTTGATAGGAAGTATTTCTTAATTTTAAATTAATTTATTAATTGACCAATCAAGACATCCTATATTGGTCAGTTGACTCCACAATCTGAATGGGCTCAAAAGAGGACAAAAGAGACCAAACTCCTCTTGAGCAGGAACATATGTCCCCTTGTGAGCTCACCACTCAGTCCCTCCCTTAAATATCCCAAGACTTCATTGATTAGTAAATAGTCACTGAGAAGGTGGACTTAGAGACTTCAACTCCTCCCTCATTACTTCATCTTAGGAAGACAGAAAAGGAAGATGCCAACACATTCAGCCAAGTAGATTTCGGTGGACTTCCCTTAATCTTTTAAAATGTCGGGGTGTTCACCATGGCTGGGCCAGTCTTGCCCTTAATTCTCTTATCCTTAACAAAGGCAAAGATCTCAACCCACTTTCATAGCCTGGGGGGAGAAACGAGGTATAGTCTCAGCTTAGAGTCAGATGCTTCATCCTGGCCCTGAAGAAGGGTTAGGAGAAAAAAAATGATTCCAAAATATTAGTTTTCTATACTAACAAATCTAAATTTGCCTGTCTGCACCTTCAATCCATTTTTCCTTGGCTTTGTCCCAAGTCCCTTTCTTTTGTCACTTTTCTATATACCTGTGATGGCAAACCTATGGCACTTGTGCCAAAGAGGGCACACAAAGCCCTCTCTGTGGGCTCATGCACCTGCTGACATTTCACTTCACCTGCCCAGAAGCCCAATGGAGGACACCCATGTGTGTGTGTGATGGTATAAGGTTCACCATCACTGTAAACTCTTTTGCTGGCCTCATCTACAGCTTCTTTTGGTTTACTTATCATTTCTATCCAAGTGATTCCCAAACCTACACAAAAAGTTCCAGTCTCTTTTCTAAACTCTAATCCTATATCACCTATTGGACATTTCAAAATGAATGTCCAAGGGGGCAGCTGGGTCGCTCAGTGGATTAAGAGCCAGGCCAACAGATGGGAGGTCTAGGGTTCAAATCTGGCCTCAGACACCACCTAGCTATGTGGCTCTGAGCAAGTCACTTAACCCCCATTGCCTAGCCCTTACCATTCTTCTGCCTTGGAGCCAATACGCAGTATTGATTCTAATGTGGAAAGTAAGGAATAAAAAAACAAAATGTCCCAGACAAACCTCAAACTCAATATATCCAAAACAACTCATTACTGTCTCCCCCAAACCCACTGCTTTTCTGAACTTCCCTATTTCTGAGATTTGTAACCTCAATATTATTGACTCCTGCCCCTTCCTCACTCCACGTGTATAATCAGTTGCCAAATATCTTGCCATTTCTACCTCTCCATCTCTCCAATCCATCCTCTTTTCACTCCTTAACAGCCACCACTTAGTACATACCTTCATCATCTCACACCTGGACTACAGCAACAGCCTCCTACTCCCTATCTCAAGGAGCTCCCCACTCAAGTCAATTGGAAAGTGTGATCCCTACTCAATAGAAGGATAAAAAAGTTTACAGAAAAAAGTGCAAGACAGAGAATACCAAGAAAGTTCTAAAGAAGTGACACAACTCCTCTGATCTTGGGAGAATATGAATTCAGGTGCTCTTTGGGTCTTTAATCTCACCAAAATAATTTCTAAGGATTAGTCATTTAGATGTTAGATTTTTGAGTGTAAGACTCTGAAAGATAATTACAATTCTTATACATTGAGGAAAAGCAGTAATATATAATTTCAAAATAGAAGAATAAAATGAAGTCCTGCTTCTACAGAGCCTTTTATTTTTTCAAGAAATAAAATGTGGTGATTGCCTACACAACTAAAATGGTCAGATGAAATTCTGTATGGTATAATTTATTTTTCCTGTTTTAGAATTTCTTTTTTTTCCTGAAAATGTGGAGAATTAAAAGAGTCTTCACAAACACTCTAGTTCAAAATATGAATCTTAGATCCATATCTATGTATCCTTGAAGTCTAGTCATTTAGCCTCCACTTGAAGATTTATAGTGAAAGGGAACTCTATTCTAAAGATGATTGTACTCTTGGAGTTTTTTTGAGAGTTAAAATTATTGGGAAAGTTTTCCATGTTTGCCTCCCTACAACTCAGATCTAATGGTCCTGTTAAATCTAATTCTGCCCTCTGGGACTAGCAAGCCTTCACAACAGAGGTGCTAGCTCTCGATAAACACCTCACATATCCCAATGTGTTTAAGTATATAAATATGTGTATATAAGAATATGCAGAATAGAGGCAAAGTAAAGGCAAGATAGTTTAATGTAGTGAAGAAAGGGCCAGGAGCTTAAAGTAAGAGGTGGAATTCTGTAAAATAGAGGTGAGGAGGGAGTACTAGCTTAATCCTTCTTTGATGTTACAACTCTTAAAAGTACTTAAGGACAGCTATTGTGTCCTTAAAATTTTTTCTTTTCTCTGGACTAAACTTTTGTTTCCTCAATAACTCCTCATCCAAAACCCAAAATTATCATAAAAATGTTTCTTACAAATTTCATTTTATTAATTTAATCTACAATGTGAATACTTTGAATCCCAATTTTGTCATTCATTTCAACAACCATTTATTAGGCCCTTATAACTTAAAAGACAGAAAGGTTCTGGAGATACAAAGACAAAAATGGAATAGTCTCTGGCTTTTGAACAATTTACATTTTGCTTAGGACAGCAACATACACAAACAAATGCAGACTATATACAAAGTAATTAAAAGAAATTTTGAGTGACAGTAATGGGGGAATTGGGGAAAAGCTTCATGTAGGAGGCGACATCTGAATGGTACTTGGAGGGAATGTGAGGATTGTATAATGTAGATATGAAGACAGTGCAAAGGCACAGAGACGAAACACAGAATATCTTCTCTTTTTCTAACACAGCTTTTAATAAATCTTTTTACTGTTGTTTTCATTGTCTTCTTTGGTATTTATCACAAGTCTCAGCTAATTTTCCTGCAAACAAATTAGAGCCTTCTCATGAAATTACTGCTACAGGATCTAGTCATTATTTTGTTTTCTTCCTCAATTACCTTCTTTCTTTCATCTCTCTTCCTTTAAAATCTCAGCTCATCACTGAATTTCTTATACAGTTTAAAGATTTTTTTAAAGACAACTACCTCCTTTTTTTCCTCATGCTAATCAATGACAACTACATTGTCAGAATTCCCTGCTTAATTTTATCTCTTGAGACAATTTCCCTTTTAGTTTTTGGCTATGAGATTCCAAGTCCAGGGTATTTCAGACTATGGCTAGCATTGCCTTCCTAATCAATCATCTTCTCTAAGATAGCATATTTCCTGTCTTGTATGGTTTCCATTGTCATTTGGTGCAATGGATAAAGCACTAGACTTGGAATCAAGAGGACCTGAATTCATGTTTGGCCTTAAGAAGCTTAATAGCTATGTGACTCAAGGCAAAGTCACTTAATTTTTGTTTACCTCAGTTTTCTCATCTGTAAAATGGAGACAACAATAATACTTAAGCTCCCACAGCTGTTGTGGGGATCAAATGAGATATTAGTAAAATACTTAATACAATCTCTGTCACATAATAGGCACTATATAAATGTTAGCTGATATTATTGTTATTTGTCAGAATCAATTTCAAAATAGCAGTTCCTCTCATTGTTTCTCTCATTTTCTAAAAGATTAAATTAACAAGACAAATCAAGAATTCAACATCTTTGCTTTTAGCAGAGATAGTCCTTCAGTATTATTATGGTTTCCATGACAGTTTTGTGATCTATGCCAGGAACTTAATCAATTCCTGGCATAGGTCAGGTGACCAGTAATATACTTCCACTGTGCTATAGCTTTGCTTCTTCCTTTAGTGATTGTTGACCAAATATTCTCCCGTCCATGCTTTATTCTCAAGATTTTGGCTTTTCAGATAGGTCTCTTCTTGATGCATATTATTATACCGCCTCCTGGCTTCCTTCAAATCTCAGCAAAAAATCCAATGTTCTTCAAGAAACCTTTCCTCCTCTTTCTTACTGCTACTGCCTTCCTGCTGCTGATTTCCAATTTTGCCAATATGCATCTTATCTGTAAATAGTTGTTTATTTGTTGTCTCCCCCATTAGACTGTGAGTTCTTTGAGAACAAAGATCCGTATTTTGCTCTTCTTTGTAGTCCTAGTGTTTAGCACAATGTCTATTGACTGGCTGACCTATATGGTTTTAGGATACAGCCAATTCATATTATAAATACTCAATTACTTAAATTAACAGTCAAATGTTCAATTTGGTCAATGGAGAAATTCTGTTCAGGAATATTCCTTGCTGTTACCTCAGTCCAACCAGCCAGAGAGTGCTAAGAGTCACACAGTTTTTGCATTGTTAACAAACCTGAATTTAACTTCTTATAATCTAAATAGGAGATCCTTGTCCAATGACTGATGAGTAGACATATTGCTGAAGCAGCTGAATCATAACCAACTTTGACTCCTTGCTAAAAGTATCATCAGAAGAAGAAAGTTACAGTTAAATGGAAGGATGGCTCACAGGTACTCCTAGAAGAGAAAAAGAAAGGAATTGGAATAGGTGTTATTATATACTCAAAAGCCTAAAATAAGAAACGTTATTTTATAGGACATCTTTTGATTACGTACTGAACTACTAATGATAAGTATCTGAGCAGGAAAAAAAGCCTTCCATGAAAATAATGGTAATTTACACACCAACATCAGTTGTTAAGGACAAAGCATTAAGGAAATTCCATGAAAAACTTGATAAGACCCATTAAATCAAATCAACCTACTCTGATACTTGATGACTTTGATGAAAAGCTGGAAAAAAGATGAGGGTGAGAGAAATATATGGGAAAATTTGGTTTAAGAGAAAGAAATCAAAGAGGCTTTCATATGTAATACAGTTACATAATGTAAGTTTCATGTCTCTATATCATGAACCCTTTCCAAAAAAATAAATGCATTGGTAGGAACTGGATATGGTAGGCACCAAATAGCATAAAAAAGAATGAAATTTACTATATTTTAAATAAGTCATATGAAAAAACATATTATGGATGGGAAAGTTTTCCCTGAACCAGTTGTCCCTATAGTCAGACCATCAAATCATCAGAGCTGAGATCAGAATTTATAATAAACAAGAAGAAGAATAATGAGAAAAAGATATGGCATACTACTGAAAACATTTAACCTTTAATTATTTGAAGAAAAAAGCTATTGAAAATTAAAAATGGGAAATGATCAATAAAAACAATAAACAACAATTAGAATAATTTCATCCAGAAGTTAAACCAATTGCCACAATAAGGAAAACAATAGAGCCTGAAAAGCCTAATAGTAAATATTTGATTTATTTGCCAAAGGTAAAAGTACGGCTGACAAAGGCAGTACCAGATTACAATATAAACTCACTTACAACATCTGAAGAAGTATGATAGATGATTATGAATAACATCATGTCATAAACCAGAGAGAAGCAGTGGAGGGTAAAAACCATTTAAAGAAAGCTTGGCAAGATATCTGAACAAAGTCATCCCAAGGATAAAAATGGAAAGAGACTTACAAAGAGGGAAAAAAAGATGAAAACAATGTGAAAAAGTGAAGGCTTATAGCCTATGTGTCAAACTTTTGGAAAAGGTTGTATAGGAATGATTGTGCTATAATTAACATCATTGGAGGGAAGTCCCAAATGGATGAGATCACCAACACATTTGAGCATTATCATTTGTTCTCACATAAATAAACAGAAGATTTGAAAATTTTCAGGAAATTTACCTGTCATCTCACTTTGGAGACAACAAACATAATGTGTGACTGCTTATAACAGGTTACCATAAGGCTGCCATTGTATATATGTTAATTACTACCCTGATACATCTCTTCTTGTGGTCTATAACAAACACTCTTATTCTTGCTTAAATGCATTCCCTTTATACTTCTATGGAACTTTGGGAAGTACTTTATCCTCCTGAGGTTCAGCGCTATGTTCTGGGAGAAAAACATCTTAACTGCTATGTGGTTTCCAATGCTCAGAGTTTCTTCTCCTACTCTCTCCTTTGTTAGATCCTTCTATACCATTGAGATTCTTGACTCTCATGACACTTGTCTGGCTTCCTGATTTTATATCTTTGGAGTTTCCTTCTTTTCCTTTCTTGCTTTCTTCTTGAGATTTTTCCATCCTGTGAGGGTATATTCTTTTTCCTGCTAATCTGGAGAGTAGAGAGTTTTCCCAACTTTATTATCTTCTCCTTAGCCAAGGAGACCAATATGCAACTATCAACCTTTGTTGACTTTATCAATATTTGCTTGACAGTAAATTTTAAAAACATCCTATCTTTGGCAATTTGGAACTATGCCCAAAGGACTTTAAAAGACTGCCTACCCTTTGATCCAGCCACATCACTGCAGGGTTTATACCCCAAAGAGATAATAAGGAAAAAGACTTGTACAAAAATAATTATATCTGCACTCTTTGTGGTAGCAAAAAACTGGAAAATGAGGGGATGCCCTTCGATTGGGGAATGGCTGAACAAATTGTGGTATCTGTTGGTGATGGAATACTATTGTAATAAAAGGAATAATGAACTGGAGGATTTCTATGTGAACTGGAATGACCTCCAGGAATTGATGCACAGTGAAAGGAGCAGAACCAGGAGAACCTTATACACAGAGACAGATACACTGTGGCACAACTGAATGTAATAGACTTCTCTACTAGTAGGAAAGCAATGATCCAAGACATTTCTGAAGGACTTATGAGAAAGAATGCTATTCACAACCAGAGAAAGAACTGTGGGAGTAGAAACACAGCAGAAAAACAACTGCTTGGATCACATGGGTCAATTGGGGATGTAGACTCTAAACGATCACCCTAATGCAAATAATAATATAGAAAGAGGTCTTGATCAATGACACATGTAAAATCCAGTGGAATTGTGCGTTGGCTATGGGAGAGGGGTGGGAGGAGGGGAGGAAAAGAACATGAATTAAGTAACCATGGAAAAATTTTCTTAATCAATAAAATTTTTTTTTTTTAATCCTGTTTTTCTTTGGTAGGAGAAACAACACTGGATAGCAAGTTTAAAGACCTGTACTGATTAGCTTTGACATTGACTAGCTTTTTGATCTTACTGACATAAGCTTCATAATCTGAAAAATGAAGGGGTGGACTAGCTGATCTTTATGATTCCATTTATTTCAGCTTTAAAATTTAATGGCTCAGTAATTCATTAATTCTATTATAATGTTAAAGATTGTCTTTTTTTTTTTTT
>NC_058132.1:246834537-247012776 GCF_016433145.1 Gracilinanus agilis
TTCCTGGAGGTCTTTCCAGTTCACATGGAATTCCTCCAGTTTATTATTCCTTTTAGCACAATAGTATTCCATTACCAGCATATACCACAGTTTGTTCAGCCATTCCCCAATTGAAGGGCATACCCTCCTTTTCCAGTTCTTTGCCACTACAAAAAGCGCAGCTATAAATATTTTCATAGAAGTCTGTTTATCTATGATCTTTTTGGGGTACAAACCCAACAATGGTATGGCTGGATCAAAGGGCAGGCATTCTTTTATAGCCCTTTGAGCATAGCTCCAAATTGCCATCCAGAATGGTTGGATCAGTTCACAGCTCCACCAGCAATGCATTAATGTCCCAATTTTGCCACATCCCCTCCAGCATTCATTACTTCCCCCTTCTTTCATTTTAGCCAATCTGCTAGGTGTGAGGTGATACCTCAGAGTTGTTTTGATTTGCATTTCTCTAATTATTAGAGATTTAGAACACTTTCTCATGTGTTTATTGATACTTTTGATTTCTTTACCTGAGAATTGCCTATTAAATCAGCAAAAATTAAGAGATGACACATTAATATCCTAGTGGCTTGCAGCTCCAGTTACAACAAAACTTAAACACAAATGTAAATTAAAACAGTAAATTTTTAACTGTCTGAATAAATTACACTTTTCAGTATACCAAACATGATAGCATACAACTTGACAACAGTCACATGCAGCTAGTATTGAGGTATATCTGGACCCCTATATTCCTGATTCCTAGTCCCGAACTCAATCTTCTCTGCTATGTTTCCTTTGAAATTATAATAGCAAAATATTGATGGAGTACTACCCAATATCATTGGGCCAGATCTCCTTTCTTCATTTAAAAGCTTTAGGTTGAAATCATAGCACAATTTTTTCCACTGAATCATATTTTACCTTTTAAAATTTGTCCGTGGAAAATGGCCAATATGTTAAATTTCATTTAATACAAATTTTCAGAAATTATCTACTGTTATGAGGACACAAGAGGAGCTTTTTGCACCTACAGAAAATGGCTGAGTATGTCTATAGATTACACTACTTTGTAAATTGAAGGGTAACTGTATTATTACCTTCATTTATAATGTGGTTCATATATTGTAGAGCCTCAGAGTAAGAAGGCACTTGTCTTTTTGAAAGCCACAATAAACAAAAATCCCTTACATCATTTGTTCACTAAAGGGTCCTTCAATTACGTCTGGAGTTCTCCAAAGAGGAAACCTTTTGAAACAGCCACTTTTCTATAATGTTAATTGTTAGCAAGTATTTCTTTATAAAGAATTGATTTTTAAAAATATTTTTTACTTCTATTACATTTTTTATTTTAATAAATTTCCACATAAGTTTTTCAAAGTCAAATGATCCATATTGCCTCCCTCTCTTCTTCTCTCACCCCTCCTGGAGCTGATGAGCAATTCAGCCTGGGTTATACATGTATTATCATGCAAAACATATTTCCATATTATTCATTTTTTAAGTGACTAACCTTATAGAATCAAAAGCCTAAAATACATATCCAAATAAACAAGTAATAAATCATATGTTTTCATCTGCATTTCTACTCCAACAGTTCATTCTCTAGAGGTGGATAGCATTCTTTTTCATAAGTCCTCAGAATTGTCTTAGATTATTATACTGTTGTTAGTAAAGTCTATCAGGTTTGATCATCCCATGATATTGCTATTTCTGAGTATAATGATCTCCAGGTTCTGCTTATTTCACTCTGCACTGATTCACGTAGGTCTTTCCAGCTCTTTCTGAAATCATCCTGTTGATCATTTCTTATCATCACCAACATATACAACAATTTGTTCAGCCCTTCCCCAATTGAGGGACATCCCTTTAGTTTCCAATTCTTTGCCACCACAAAAAGTATAGCTATAAATATTTTTGTGCAAACAGGTCATTTCCCACTTATTTTTATTTTCTTGGGACAAAGGCCCAGCCCTTTGAGCATAGGAATTGATATCTGTTATTCTGCAACTTCCTCCCACTGCTCCCAGTTCTGCTCTCTGGGACCAAGTGGAAGTCTAATACCATTTCTGCGTGACAGTCCTCTGGATACTTGAAGAAAGATACTTAAAGAAGATTATGTCTTTCCTAGTATATCTCTTTTCTAGGCTATAAATCTCTAGCTTTCTCAATTAATTCTTATATGTCTGTTATTATTATATCATAATTTTATTATTTTTAAAACCACGTACTCCCCTTTTCTTCCCATACCTATGGTTGGCCTGCTCTGAGCCCTTCCTGGCTTCTCCATGTTCTTCCTAAAATGTGGCAACCTAAATACAATACCTGAGATATAGTCTGACCAGGAGAGAGTACCAAGGAACTACCACCTCTTTCATATCTGAAGAATAAACAGTGTTATCTTAGAAAGATGTCTCCAGTAAAGTACTCCAGGGATTTGTACTTGGCTCAATGCTTGATAACATTTATATCAATGACTTGGATAAAGGCAGAGAAAATAACATTTCTTAAATCAGCATATAATTCAAAGCTGAGATAGCAAACACAGGAGATAATAGTAAGGGTCCAAAAATACCTCAACAGGTTAGCACATTGGACCAAATCAAACAATATCAGATTTTAAATGGTCTTTTATGTAACTTGTGTTCCAAAATATGTCCTTAAGCTAAGGGGAAGATATGGTTAGCTATTTATTAAGAAAACATTTAGTTAAGAGAGTTCAGAAAAGTACAATCGATATGATGAAAGGTCTCAAGTTCATGTTGTAGAGAATAGGTTGAAGGAATTAGGAGATGTTTTACTTGCAAAAGAAAACATCTAGGAGGACATGATAGCTATATATCCAATTATCTGAAAGGCTGTCACATGGAAGAGGGGTTAGATTTATCCTGCATAGCCTCATGTATCACAACTGGAGATTTGGCAAGTAGCTAACATGGTCCTTCACCCTGTCTGGGGGGCTCTCCCCAACCACAAGGAGTTCTGCAATGAATCTGAGAGTAATGGGGAGTCTCTTCCCAAATTGGAGGAGCCAGACAATTTGGATCCATGAGTTGCACCACCCTCGGGCCCAGCTAGTCCACTCTGTGGGAAGTGAAGAGACAATCAATAAGGCCAAGTAGAGCTGTAGTGAGAAGAAAGCTAGAAAGGCCATGTCAAAGGTAGGCCTATGGATCCATGGAGTCACCTAAATCACCATTTGTTAGTCTAAGAACATCCTCCGAACCTGATGTCTTCAAAAGTCCTGCTTTTGAAGTCTTTGGGGAGTCTAAGATAGAGGATGTATCCCTACAAGTGCACAAGGTAGTAACAGAGAAGTTAGAAGAACCCTCAGTCGTCATTACAGAGATACACCAGGCCTCAGCATCAAAGAGGAGAGTGAAGAGGAGAAGGTGGATGAGTCAGGGCTGTAGGTGTGTGACACTGAGTTGGAAATGGCTCAGGCCAATGTGTCTTGAGTAAAGGATGTCTGGACTCTAGACAACATTAATGACATCGTCAATGCCATCATGGCATGTATCAGAACTAGGAAAAATAGGTAGACGCTTCAGAGAGATTTAGGATTTAGGTGATGGAAAAATTTGACAATTAGAGCCTTCAAAAGTGAAAGGTATTAGCCTATAAAAATTTCTTTCACTGGAGCACTTTAGTAAAAAGGATGGATTAACACTTGTTATGGTATTATGAAGAGATTTCTTTTCTAGGTATGGATTGTATTAGAAGACCATTGAGGTCCCAACTCTGTTTATTTGAACATCAGTCCACTTAAACCTAGAGTTATTGTTTCTGAACAAGAAAGGAATTCAGAGCTCTGGAGGCCTTATCAAACCATATAGTAATGTCTTAGATATTACCTGTGGACCTTAAGGTAAAAAAGTCCTATAACCAAATATCAAGACAGGATACTAAGCCCATCTTCTAAACAAAATCTACCCCTTGAGGAAAATCAGATAAAACAAATTTATTGTACCAGTTAAACACAAATTATGTACAATCACATAACATTAGAAAGAAATCTTGGACATTACCTTCCATATCAGAATAAAAATAAATAGGTTTAGGTAAGGGGAAAATTTATGTATATTTTTAAAAGGAAAAAGCAAAATGAGAGGCACAGCATATAACATATCTATAAAATCTAACTCCTTAAAGACAAGGTGTTATGTGGTCTTACTGCTTCATATCTTCTCTCTAAAATTCATCCTTCATTAAGCTGCTAAAATGTTACTTCTAGAGCACGTTTTTCCTCCATCAATTCCCTAATAAAAAGTTCCAGTGGATCCCAATTAGGATTCAATATATATTATGGGTATCCCTTGCACATGGTGGGAGTTAGGGATGTGGTGACCCTGAGATCCAGAAAATCTGAGTAAAAATTTTCAGCTCTCCCTTTTCACCAAAGAAGTCTAAATTTTTCCTTTTTCTTTTATGGGGTGTTTATAGTACTTTACTGTAAAATTTAGGTTAAGTATTTGGTCATAGGCTACATAGTTTCTAAACTTTTTCCTATGTCATATGCTGGCCTTCATGTGTCCTCTGTGGCTTCCATAAAACTTTCCCCAAACTCCCATTTAATTTCTTATGCCAACCTGTGATATATCAAAACTTTGCTGGGGAAAGTCACCATGTGGAAGGGATACCTGTACTTTGGCACTAAAAGCTATTCCCTACTGTAGGCTCAGTCTTCAGACAAGCAATTCTTCCTCAAATATACTCTTCCCTCACTTTTTTTTACCTCTTTTAACCCTAACATTGTTTCAAAGTTCAGCTCACTGTCTACCTCCTACTTATATGAAGCTTTTCTTGCCTAAATACAGTTCCATCTCCATTTTATATATTATGTACATTCATGCAGCAAGGCAAACCTTTTATTCCAATCAAACTGATTCCCTTTCTCACCCCCCCCCCATTAAAGCTATGACAAAAGCTTTTCTTCTCCAATCAGTCAACTAGCATTTATTACGCTCTTACTATGTATCACATAGAAGAATGGAGATATCTCAGTGGATAGAGTGCCAGGCCTGGAGTTAGGAAGACCTGGATTCACATATAGCCTTGGATGTTTCCTAGCTGTGGGACCTTGGGCAAGTTAACCTTTGTTTGCCTTAATCCCCTGGAGAAGGAAATGGAAAATTATTCCAGTATCTTTGCCAAGAAAACTCTATGGACATCACTCAACAAGATTATGTCTGACACTATCATTACAAATTCCCTGCTTTCAAGGAGCTCACAGTCTAATGGGGGAAACAACATACAAACAACAAATATATAAAGGAAAAATTCAGGGTAAATCACAGAGGGAAGGCACTAAGATTAGGACTAAGAAAGATTTCTTGCAGAAGGTGGGAAGACCTTTACCTGAAACTTGAAGCTAGGAGACACAGATGAGGGAGAAGACTCCAGGGATGGGGAATAACCAGTGAGAAAAAATGGAAAAGGGAGATAGAACGTCATGTTCAAGGAAAAGCAAGGAGGCAAGGGTAATCGGATCACAGAATATTTATAGGAGAGTAAGTGAAAGAAGACTAGACAGGTAGGAAGATCATGAGAAACTTTAAAAGGCAAACATTTTAGAAGTCAATGATGTTTACTGAATCAGAAGATAATTTGATCACTGAGTGAAGAACAAACTGGAATGGGGAGAGATTTGAAGTAGGAAAACCAACCAAAAGGCTATTTCAACAGCTAGGCATGAAATAGTGAGTGCCTGAACCAGGTTGGTGGCAGTGTCAGAGGAGAGAAAATGGTGTGAGATGTTATGAAAATCAACACTTGAATACTGACTGAAAAATGGGAGGGGGAATGAGAATGAGGAGTCAAGGGCAATACCTAGTCTGTGAGGATGTCTCTCTACATAGAAATGATAAATGAAAACACGGAAACTGTTGAGATCATCAAATGAAACAGTAAATATAGAGAAGAGGAATCTGCCTAGGACAGAGCCTTGGGGGGCCCTCTCAATTAGGTGGTACGACAAGGATGAAGATCTGGCAAAGCAGACAGAAAAAGAGAGGTCAGAGAGACAGAAGGAGAATCAGTAAAAAAAAAAAAAAAACAAAAAACAAACAACGTAGAGAGAAGAGAATAGCATAGAGAAAGAGTATGATTAACAATGTTAGAGCTTTGAGGGAAGTTAAGAAAGATGAAGCCTGAGAAAAGGCTTTAGGTTTCATCTAATAATAATAAGTCATTATGCCAGAGTATTGGGCCAATACTCTGTCAAACAACTTTACTTAGAATAGGAGGGATAACTGTGCCTTTTATAAAGCAAACTTATTTGATTCTTCATAATTCTTCAGCAGTGAGTGGGAACAGATTAAGACTAACCAAAAAGTGCTTTAGAAGTTATGCAGTTCCCCCACCCCACCTCTGACCTCTAACTACAGTTCTATTGCTCCAAGTCCAGCATTTTGGTACCAGGATTATTATTATGGATCAAGATTGAAAAAAAAAGAGGGGGTGGTCATAGCACAAAGCAGGGAAAATAAGCTTTCTGAAGAGTTTAACTATAGGTGAAAGGAAGTCATTAAGAGGAGATATGAGTTATGAAAATTAGAGACTAAGGAAGCAAAAAGATTAGCTGATGAACTGAAAAATGATATTGAGAGAAAAAATTTGAAGAGATCTTAAAAAAAAAATTAGGAAAATGATTCTGACACTAGTGTCTGCAACCTAATTGGCTGCTACTTGGGCTTTTTCCTCTCACAAACTGCATATCCTTATTTTCTATCATTATTCTAATGTGCCATAGTTTTCCTCCTTTTTAGAAAATCTGATATTTATGAAAGAGTCATCATGAGGTGATTATTCACGTTATGAAAATATTCTCTTTTTGAAAGGATTCATGGAAGAGTTCCTTTAAATAGAAAGCTCCCCTAGTGCATTTAAGTAAATCATTAACTACTTGGCAGGGAGGTTGAGTGAGTCAGGAGAGTAAGAGAATTTTAAAGCCAAAATATTAGGAGTCACTGCCAATTGAACATAAATCAGAAATGAAGATAAAGCATCTCAAAACTTTAATGTATGTCAATGAGTAAATGATTGACTTATAAAAATTAAATGCACAAGTATTCAGAACATGGCCATAATGTAAAAAGTAAGATGCACTTGTGTTATTTCTTTGTTGAATTATAGTTTGTAAAAAATTTCTCTTCCTTATTGCAAGTGCCTATATCTTATATAAAATGTTGGGGAGGATAAAGTGGCACTATTTTAATGATTCATCTATAAATACTCTGCATTTTATCAGTTTTTTTACATGAATACTTTTAATCTCTAAAAGATGAGGGTTGTGGATATGAGGTTTTTTGTTGTGATGGCTTTAACATTCATTTTAATGATATGCTTTGGTGTTTGCTATTAAATTTGGGAAGTTGCCATAATTTTAATTTTTAATGTTCAAGCATTAATAATCTGGCATCCTTCTTGTCTTTAGTGTATTGAAAATTAGTTTTAAAAGAGGATTGAATTGGCTCATGTACATGTATACATGCCAGAAATCTGTTAAAAGGAAGGTCCAGTGCCATTACAACCTCTTTTTTAATGCCAGATAACATTATTGAACTGCATATTCTTTATCTTTGAAATCTAATCTATGAATATCTATATATCAGTTTAGGTTTTACTTTGGTACATTTATATACAAAGATAATATTAGAGTGTATATCATATCAAACAATAATTTAATTTGCTTTAAATGGCATAATAAAATTGTAGTGATGGATGGGGCTCTAGAAATCAGTCTTACTCTTCACCTTTCTCATTTTACAGATGAATATTCTGTTTGACTTGCTTCAAATCAATTATATTGGCTAAGTCAGAACTAAAGCCCAACTCTCCTGCCTACCAGTCCAATGTTTTTTACATGCCATTAAAAATTATTTAAAATGTGAATATTAAGAAGAAAACTGACTAGAGAATACTGAAATAAACTTGCCCTTCTAGAAAATATAATTTATAAATGGTTCAGTGGATTCATTAAGGAGACAATTTATCATATTTTTCAGACCAGTGCCAATGTCTCTAATTTATTTCATTAAAATAATCTTAGACAAATAGACTTGGCTAACTAATATTACTGAACACCACTGAAATCCATATATAGTATAGAATTTGGGGCTTATTATTAAGACATCTAGGTACATCTGCTTTTCGTGATCTTTTAGGAACACACCTATGATTTAATGATAGGGCTATAAACCACTGTTAAGGGAATCTCATTTTAAAAACTGGCACTGGGTTCTTTTATGTGGAGTTGATAAAATATTCTTTATAAAGGTTTCTACAAAGGTGACATGTTTCTTTGTCTATAAGTGATATCTGTAATCTTCACAAAAATGCTAATTTTGGCATTATTTTAATGTATAATTTTCCAGAATTTTTTTCAGTGATTCAATCATTTAATTGTTTCAAAGGGTCGAAATTAATAACTGAACTTTGTTGAATCAAAAACAAGCCATATTTTAAGTGCCCAGTACTCATTTCTAACGCTATCATTAGAGAAACACATTGTACAATGCATTAGATCCTGTATTTAAACATATTTAGAAAAAAGTGTTATACACTAAGAAGAAAGAAAAAACTGAGGTAATTGTTGATTTCTAAACATGAATCAAATTACTGTATGGGAACTATTTCATAATTCATATTTCAACAATTTAGGAAGAAAACTTGAAATGTTATAATGCTTTCTCCATACTCAAATTACCTGGCATTACACATATCTGTGCAACTAGTTTATTCTTCCAGGAGAACATAATCTTCTCGGGGTGTAGAGTTGATTTTTCTTTTTGCATGACTAGGACCTGTTAACTTGTAAAATAGTAGATACTTAATGTCTGTTAAATTAATAGTGGAAACTACCGAACACTAGATTTTGAGTTAAAGGACCTACATTTGAATCTCAGCTCTACTCTACATTTGAATCTCAGCTCTACTCTTGTATGATGTTGCATAAATCTCTCAATGACTTTGGGTCTCAGTTCTTCATCTACACAATTTTTGGGGGGGGCGGTAATTTTAACTGTGTTATAAGAATGTGTATGAATATTTTTCAGAATTTAAAGTGATTTTCTCCCTTTTGGAAACACTCTTAAAAGCTGGGAGAGCTGTCATTCACAGCATCACAGAATTTGGGCTGCAAGGCACTTTAACGATGATCTCATCCAACCCGGTTCATTTTTGCGGATGAGGAAATTGAAGGTAGGAACGGGAAATAATTTCCCCAAGGTTACACAGGCAATAATAAATGAGTCAAGATTCTTGGACTCCAGAAAGTCAGATGCAGTCCTACTTAAAAAAACAAACAAACAAACAAACTGCAACTAAGGAGAATGAAAAGCTAGATTAGCATAGCCTGAAAAAACAACTTCCATCTGCAAATAGGAATCCAAACTTATACTGTGGACAATGTAAATTTCAAATTCTTGTCATGAAGGGAAAAAACCAGTCCCATCTTTCCTACAGCACAGTCAAGGGTGTCCAGCGGGTAACCTTCACTTAAGATCAGGGAAAGTTCAGGCTTTTTAGGAAAATCCCTTTAAACTTGGGTCTCACGTGACTAACGTTTATTTAGAAACACAATTCATATCCTCAGGAATCTTACAGCCAAGTCAGAGGCATACGTAAGCAATCGATTATTAAGGCTATCTGCTTTTAAAACTACTTCTTACCTTGCCTTTTCCTCTTTAAAAATCTAAGTACTTAAAAAAAGATCCATTCCACAAACTAAACTCCGCCTCCTGCTGATGTGGTGGCAGTGGACTGAGCCAGTTCAAGTAGCAGAGACCTTGCGCAAGCGCGCAAGGGCGGGGGAAGGAGGAAAGGAGGTGGGTTGTAGCGTTTCTTTCCCGTGGGTCCTACGCGACCCCAGGAGTAACGTAAGAGGAGGGCAGCGCTTCCCAACTAGCAAGCCCCGCCCAACTGATACGCCTAAGAATGCAAGTGGCTGGGCTCAAGATCCACACTTCTCTGCTTAACCTAATCCTCCTCCCACACTAAGGACTTCAGCCGGTTGACTACCAAACTTCCTAACGCTCGCGTATCGCTTTACGCTCCTCCTGCCAATCACAAGCCGCCTCACTGTTCCTAACCAGAGAGAACTCTTCATTTCCTTTGTCTTCCCGCCTCCTTTCTACCCTAGCATTCCTCGACCAATTGCAGGAGCTGGATCTCTTCTTGTTCTCATCCTCCTTTACTCCATTCTCCTCCTCTTCCTTTAATCCCACCCCAAACCTTTTGCTGCCCCACCCTCTTAGTCTAGCGGGCCGGGACCACCTGACCAGAAGACGGTCCTGCGGCAGGAAGGGGAGGGGACGTGTGTGTAGGAAGGAAAACGTGGGAGGGGGAATATTAGGGAGAGGAGGGGTCGCTAGGAAGGGGCGGAGGAAAGTGTCAGTAAGATCTCGCGAGATCGGACGGAAGCCTGTGGGAGCCCGTGGCCTTTAAAGTGCGGTTCAGCCCTTTCCTCCGGGGGTAGTTTGTAAACAGCCGTGGGTGCCGGAGCTCGTGGTCACGGCCCCCGTACTCGGGGGTGGCGCGCGAGCCAGGGGAGCGGGGAAGGTGAGTGATGATGGGGCTCGGGGTGTCGGACAAGAGCAGGCGGGGGGCACTAAGAGAAGAAGGCGCTAACATGGCGACGTTGCTCGCTACAGTCCCCACCCCCCACCATCCACTCCTCCTCGGCCCGGGTGCCTGTTCCCTTGGGCTACGGTGGCAGTTCCGCCCCCGCTGCGGCCTGGGTGGCGTCTGCCCCTCGGCATTTGGAGGACCGGACCGTTAGGTAGGGAGGTAGGTGGCTTACTCGGTTCCAGCTCCTCCCCGCTCGCGCGCTTTCCTGAACCCAGAATAACGGCTTCCCTCCGCTCTCCTCCCCCCACCGGGGATCTTTCGGCTTTCGGGGAGGCCCCTGGGAGCGGTGTCCCTGCTTGTGAAGGTGGGCGTGACCCTTGGTTGAAGTGGGCGACCCCATCTTGTTACTCTCCTCTCTGACCTGGGCCAGGAACACCCCACCCCTTTTCCCCCTAGATCTGGCTGGTGTGTTGGGGCGATGGAGGAAACGGAGGCATGGAAGAGAAGGGGACCTCGGCCTGCTAACCTCATTGACCTGGAGTGTAGGCATCATCTTCCCCAACCACATTACTTCTAATAGTAATGTTAAGCGGGTCTTTATTCTTTTTCATTTCCCTCCTGTGTGAATGCAGGTTGAATCAGGTGTTTCCCCATCAGTGACCTCCACTGGTGTACAGCAAAGTCTTTGTCAGAGAATGATCTGTGGGTTTTTTTTCCCCCTTCCTTTTTCCTTTAAAGCCCTAGGGCACCTGTGGGGACTGCTTTAATATTCTCGTGTTTTCTGTGTTCTTAAAGAACCAGGAGGGGACTAGGGAAAGGGCGGAGGTGGGAGCCCCTTTTGTGTATGCCCACTTGTGTGTTCTTGAAGTCTGGTGTAAAATCCTCCTCTTAAGCTATTGAGACCAAGAGCAAAACCACCATGTAGATATAATGGAGTGACAAGGATTACCCTTATTCTTACTGAAGTCAAGCTTTTTATTGTAGCTGTGAAGGAACATAGACTCCAGAACTTGTTTAATGTAGGGGAGATAATTGTCTGAATTCAAGGAATATTTTGAAAGATAGCTATATTTAACCTTGGAGTATTTTGCTTCTCGTTAGAACATTTTTGTTACAATTGTTACTAATAGCAGTTTTAGGCAAGTTCTTAAAAAAAAACAACTAATCACTAATTTGTTTTATTAAAATAAGCTCTTATTTATAAAGGTTTATGTTAGAGACCAAGAAATTTATGGAATTAGGAGGAAAATTCTTCAAAGTTAGATCATTAGATCTATGTTATCACTTTACATCTGTGACTGCTTCCTAAAGAATCCATTACTAACACTAATGCATAACTTTTTGAGCATCCTTAAGTATTTAAAATGAGACATTTTTCTAATTTGAAGATTGAGTCACAGGAGTTTTTACTGATCTATTGATGCTTCATTCCTACTCTGGAATCATTTTTGTAGCTGTGTTTTTATGGTTTCCCCCAATAGAATCTTTGATTTGTGTCTTTTTATCCCCAACCCTTGGCATGTAGTAGTAACTTAATAAATATTTCTTAGTTGATCTTAGAAGACTGGAAGTGAATTATTTAATAGTATTAAAATACTGACCTAAATCACTGACTAATGAATTGCAGTGTAAGCCTTTCTCAGGTTTATATTGTTGCCTATCTTCATTTTTAAGAATGTAATCTTACATTATTTAGATGTTACTGCTCTCTTTATGTTGCTTGTTCCTAGAACAGTGTAGAGACTTAAAAAATATTTGTTGATTGAATGATACTTTTAAAATGTTTGAATGAATAAATGATACAGTGATTTTTCTTTTTTTTTTTTTTACTTGCTACTTGTTATACCCTGCTTTGAAGAGATAGAAATACAGTGATGTTATATTTCCTAGGCTTTTGGCTTAGAATCTGAATCAGAATGGCTTTCAGTACCTGTCTACTATGTCCCATACCTGAACAAGAATCCTCAATAGAGTATTGACTCCAACTGACTGTCCATTCTGATGACCTCTTAGTACATCTTCTCAGGCAACCCATTTTCCTTTTGGAGTATTCTCTTTAAGGATGTTTTTTTCCTATTTAAAGCCTAAATCTGCCCTCTTAACTTCCACCCACTGCTTCTAGTTTTGTTCTAGCCAAAAAGAACAAGGCCAATCTCTTTTCCACATGACTTCTCTTCATGTATCTCCCTAGGTCTTTTCTTCAGGTTGAACTGAATCTTATATGGAATGATTTTGAAAATCCTTCACAATCCTGCTTACTATCTTCTAGGTGTTCTTTGGCTTATCAACATCAGGAATTGAACAAAGTACTTCAGATATGGTTTGCTCTATGCTGAATACAGTTGAGCTATCACCTTCTACATCATTATGCCTTTGTTAACACAATTTAGTATCATTTTACCTTTTCTGACACCCATATCACTGTTCACTTAAACTGAACTTGTAGCCCTAGTGTCCCTTTCAGATGACATGTACCTATTTGAGATAACTGTTTTTTTCCCCATCTTGTACTTGTGAAGTTTATTTTAACTCGACTGACTTTTGCAATTCACCCCATATGTATTTGTACTGCTTGTCATCCAAGCAATAATGAGTGAAGTTTAAATATCAAATACATAATCCGATTTTCTTTATCAAAGTCATTTTTATGGAGGGGAAAAGCTGTTTGAAAGTAATTGTAGTAGTAGTATATTCTCTATGAGCTTCACATTTCTATAGATCTTATGATTTTTTTTTATTGAATATTTAATTGATTATCTTGGAGAAAGATCATTACCCTGAAAGTTGTGTTAGAATGTCTTCCATAAGTAATATATGATAGTCTTTCATAATAATATGAGGAGGAAAAACAATTGGTTATAAAATAGTATAGCATATTCAGGGGAATAGATTTTTGTGGGGAATACTCAACCAAACTTTTATTGGAAAGACTGAGTTATAAAATGTGAGGCATTGGTTCATTTAACTGTACGTCATTTGATAAATTTTATAAATAGGGACAAAAATAGAAATTTGTTGCTTTAGGTTCTCAGTGAAAATTCATATTTGATAGAACAAAAGCAGCTGTTAAAAACATTTCACTTAATTTTCTCAATTTCTTATCAAGCAGTCTTAGATTTAAAGAATATGACCTATTTTTAAGGTAGCAATAATTAGAATAGCTAGCATTGATATAGCACTTTAAAGTTGATAAAGCTTTAAAATTAGCAGAACCAAGAGAATGCTGTATTCAGTAACACTGTTCACAACTGTGAATGACTAAGCTACTCTGAGCTATATGAATATTCAAATTAACTACAAAGACCTATGAAGGAAAATGCTTTCCACCTCCAAAGAACTGATAATATGGAAGTATATGTAGTGTTGTATGGTTTTGTGTACATATCTATATCAAATATTAGCCTTCCCTAGTGTGGAATTGGTTAGTTGTATAACTACTTTTGGTAGAATTTAACTTCTACATCAGATGTTTAGTGCCTTTTTTTTTCTTTAGGAGTACAGCATATTTGTAACTTGCACTTTAAATGATGGATGTGACAGTTTTAAGAAACTTCAAAAATTTGTAAATAGAAAGTTACAATGTTTTATGTGATAGGTGCATGCTTATTCTCAAAAAAGGCATTTTTTTTTTTGTAAATTTTATAACTTCAAGTTTGTAGTGAAGATTTTTAATGCTTTTCTCTGATGGCCATAGACTTCATGAAGAAAGAAAACTGTGCTTCTGCCAGGACACGGGGATTATAATTGAACATTGTTTGAGTTATAGCCTCTTAATTTGGATACTATTTAATACTTTATCATTGCCTGCATATATCCTGCCATGAATTATCATTCAGGGTGTTTCAGAGAAGAAACAGCCCTTTTTAAAACTATATTCATGTTTCCCAATAATAAACGTTGGGGAATGTTGGGTGTGAAAAAAAGGAAAGCAAATTGGAATTCAAAACGTAACAAAAAATAAATATTTTTTTAAAAGAAAGAAAAAGTTCATTAAGTTCTCATTAGTGCTTCAATATTTCTTTGACATGGGCAATAATGGTATTGTGCAAATGAAGGAACTGAGTTTCAGAGAGAGATCGAATGACTTGAAAGAAGTCAAATAGTAAAAATGAGTCAGGATTTGGACTCAGGTATTCCAAATTCCATGCACAGAAATAATGTATGCACAATGATGTACTGCCTCTTAAGAGATTTTTTTTGGGGGAAGCAACAAATAAAAGCAACACAAACATTTAGAAGTTTGAAATATTTTGTAAAATCATTAAATTTGAAAATATACTTCATTTCCTTCAGGATCATGGATTTCAGACACATGAATACCATTTCACCAATGTAATTGGTGTTATTTTGAGTTGCTGTGGCCAAAAGAAAATCATTTCTTCTGGAGTTAGTCTCAAAAGTATGATAATAAAGTATAGGTACAACCTGTATCAGACTATTCACTGCCTGGGATGGGTAGGAATCGACATTTTAAAATATCAAAAAACAATTGTCAAAAAATGTTTATGTAACTGAAAAACATTTTTAACCAAAAAGCATTATACATAAAATATATTTTACAGCTTTTTCATTATTTCAGGTCTTTGGACAAAATTGAATTTTTTTGTTGTTTATTTAAATGGAATCAGTTCATGAAGATATGATTGTGCTACCAAAAATTTAGGTTAACTAAAATAGTTAAATAGAGAATCTGCTGACTCATTCATACAAATGAAGAATTGAGTGAAGTGATTAGTTTGATCAACCATCAAACATTTATTAAACACTTATTATGTAGAAGGCAGGCATCATGCTAGGTGGTGATAAGGAAACAAAATAAAAGTCTCTGATCTCAATAAATTTATTTTCTATAGGAGAAAGGTATGCACGCTACATGATAGATATCTTCAAGAATTTGAAGAACTATCCTGTTAAAGAGAGTTTAGACTTGTTCTGATTGTCTCTAGAATCAGGAACAATGAGTAGAAGTTACAAAGAGGTAGATTTAGGCTGCATGTTAGGAAAACTTGCTAAGATGAGCTATATAAAAGTAGAATGAGCTTTCTTGGAAGATACTAGATTCTCATTGGAAACCTTGAGAAAAAAGCCTTATGACCACCTTGTCAGGTATGTTGTAGAGGAGATTCATATTCTCTAGTTAGTAGTTGGACTTGAACTAGTTTAGTTAGTCTATTTTTACTAGTTGGACTTAATAATCAGATCTTCTAATTATGCGTTTCTTTGAATGTTGAACTACTGTGCCAAAAGTTGCATTTTAAAAGAAATTTTAAACCTTAACTATTCTTTTGGCAGACCCTTCCCTACTTCTAGTCTACTTCAGTCTTCTTTCTGTAGATTGTTTGGTTTGGAACAGTACTTTCTTCTTCCCTTACATTTTATGTAGTTGATTGTGGTGCCACCTTAGTTTTTCACCTGGTTTAGTTTTTATTTTTTTAAAAACAGATTTTGTAAAAGGACTTACAAAATCCATTAGTTACAAGCAGCTTTCAGTTCTTGGAAGCTGGATGAGAATTATACAATTTTATTGTGTATTATTTATATAAAAGACTGTACTAAGCAGATAGAGGGCTGGCTTTATATTCACGAAGAACTGGGTTAAGTACTGCCTCTGACACCTGCTAGTTGTATGATCCTGGGAAACCACTTAACCTAATCTTAGTACCCTAAGAAGTAGCTTCTGAGAGGCTCTTAGCATTTTTTTTCATGGACCCTTTGGCATTCTGGTGAAATAAATAAACCTCAGAATATTTTGAAATACAACATACATAAGATTACAAAAGAGGAGAAATTATATTGATGTTCAGTTATCTAAGGTTTTTTTTTTAAAGGTTGACAGGTTAAAGCATCCTAGTTCTAAGACTTTATGTTCCTGTCTATTAAAAAACTATATCAAAGAAAGATTCTATACCGAGTTCCCAATACTGATAAAATCACAGGTCCCAACATTCAAAAAGTCATTTTTATTGAGTATGCATATTTAAAGCCTTATTTATTGAATACCACCATGCAAGTATGTTTTTATGTGGAAGGACAAATTTTTTGTTCTTTTTATGATGTAAATTTTATTTATAATGTATAATTGTTATATAAATTATATATACATATATACATATACACATTGTTATATAAATATTAAATTTAATTCCAAAATTTCCATAATTTCAAATCCCAAATTTCCATAATAACAGATTCAGTTTCTTCCATTCATTTTATCTCTTACACTCCCAGAATGAATAGTCTTCTACTGCTTTTTAAACTAAAGGTTGTTTTTTTTCCATCAGTCTTATGTCTTTTCCTATTGTATAAAACTCCAAACAATTCTCAAAATAAGTACAATGGCTAAAATTCATATTACCTAAAATTTCTAGTGATTAAAATTAAACTAGTATCTTCTTGTACTTATTTGACTTCCTATATAAATATAGTAACTGTAGTTTTTGTTGAACTTTTGTTTCTACACATTTATAAAGCTCCCCATCCTGTGTTAGGCATTGGAATTGAAATGTGCAGTATTTGTTGATTTTCTGTTGACTATAAATTGTTCCGTTCAGTACATTCATTGTTTACATCTTCAGAAGATTGGATGCTTCCTGAAGAATGGTACTGGTTTAACTAAATCTCTGAAAATTATCTTAGACATTTCTAGGCAGTTGATTTATTTTATGAATGAGGAAATAGTTGTGGTGGTCTGGGAAAATCTGAAACAATTTTCTTCAATTCTTATATGCATTGTATAAAAAAAAGAATAGCCATTTGAATGATATTTTGGGTTTAAGGAAATTTTGTTTTAATTCTGCTTAATATATACCCCTAGTTTGGAAATATTTACATGTTCAAGAAATTCACATTGGTTTAGACCTGTGTCTCAATTTTCCACTCTGTAAAATGAGAAAAACTAAATGTATAGTATATATTAAATATTCTGTATTACTTTAACATGCATTTATTTACACCTGTTATATTGCCTGTGATTTATAATACCTAAAACAGTCATAGAATTCTCTGAACAGTTTATTTTGGCCTTGCCACCTTGGGAGTTTGTTATTGTCTTTCATGATATTAATTTCAAATGATTAGTAATGTACTTCTAAACATTTTTATCTTGTTAATCAACAAGCACTTATGCACCTACTATATGCTAAGCATTGTGCTGAGTCCTGTTATAGGGAAATCATGGGAAAGCAGGAGATACTGCAAAAGCAGAGTCAGAGAGATTCCAGAACTTCGAGATTTACCTATTACAGTGCTGGGGACATAAAGAACTATAAGACAGTCCCTGCTTTCAAAGAATGCAATCTAAAGGAGGAGATGACATGAACATAATGTTCAACCGAGCTATAGACAAGATAAATTAGAGATAACAAAAGGAAGACACTAGAAAGACTAGAACTTACATAGTATTTTGAAGGACCAACCTGCATCAGTTGACACTATGCATTTTTTTATCCTTAAGACAAAGAAATGAGAGAGGACAAACTTTTTTATTTTAAAGTAAAATGTTAATAAGATTTTTGTGTCAAGTGACACACTCGGCCTTTCTAGTGTTAAAGGGAAGCAGGAAAGTCTTCTTGTAGAAGGTGGGATTTTATATGGAATTCTAAAGAAGCCTGAGAAACCAGGAAGCTGAGATGAGAAGAGAATTTCAGGTATGGGGGATAGTTGATGAAAATGCGGAGTTGGTAGATGGAGTGCTTTGTTTGAGGAATAGCCCAAGAAAGATTAATAACCCAAGTTATTATGAATCAACTCTTGATGGTCATAGATTGGACCATGAGAAGAATTACCAAGGACAACAATACGGGCATTCAATGGACTCACACCAAGCAGCTCGAGGACCTTGACTTCGCAGATGACATCTGTCTCCTTTCTCACAAGCAGCAGGATGCGCAAGCCAAACTTGCACGACTCTCTGAAGAAGCGGAGAAGACAGGTCTGAAGATCAACAAGAAGAAGACCGAGGTGATCACAGTCAACAGCGGACAGGACCTGCCAATCCAGCTACAGGGAGAAAACATCAAGGAGACTGACCACTTCACCTATTTGGGTAGCATAGTCAGTAAGGACAGCGGAGCAGATGAGGACATCAGAAACCGAATCAACAAAGCCAGACAAGGCATTTAACACCCTGCGGTCTGTCTGGATCTCCAAAGCACTGTCCCTCCTCACTAAGCTCCGAATCTTCAATACCAACGTAAAGGCCGTCCTCCTATATGGATCAGAAAGCTGGAGAGTGACGAGCGCTAACACCAACAAACTCCAGGTCTTTGTTAATAGATGTCTACGTCACATCTTGAACATCAGATGGCCTGAAAAGATCTCCAATGCTAGTCTCTGGGAAAGAACAATCCAGTACCCCATTAGTCAGGACATAAAGAAACGTAAGTGGAGATGGATAGGACATACGCTACGAAAACCGGAAGACAACGTAGCCAGACAAGCATTGAGCTGGAACCCTTCAGGGAGGAGGAAAGTTGGAAGACCAAAACAGACCTGGCGAAGATCTGCTGAAAATGAAACAAAAACGGTTGGAATGACATGGGCCCAGCTGGGGGAAGTTGCCCAGAACAGAGTCCGTTGGCGTGAGATGGTTGCGGCCCTATGCTCCTAAGGAGTCACCAGGAATAATAATAATAATAATAATAATATTATGAATCAGCTGAAAACGAATTCATCTGAACTTTTTTCAAACTTGTATGACTATCTTCTTTGATTCTACCTATTAGATATCTTAATTTCTTGAGGTAAATATCTTTAAAGCCCACATATTTTATGTAATTTATCACAGAATTTATTGTGCTGGTTTAGTTCTTTAGAAAGTTTTAGAGTAGATATATCTTCCTGAATTTTTTTTCTTCTAAAATTCTATTCTAATTTCTCATTATTATGGTCATAACCCTGAGTGCCCTTGAGTACTATGTTAGTAGCACATAAACTCTGGCAGGTTTTATCAAACTGGAAAGCTTTTTAAGTATGAGCCTGCCTATGGCCAGCTTAGCTCATCACCTGATTGCCTGCAGTATAATTATTTTTTAAGTCACAGTATTTCTTGAAGAGTATTGATGTCTACATCAATGAAAGGAATATTTAATCAAATGAAATTACAGCTCTATAAAATATTGAATGAAATACACTTCTATTGGCAGGATCATAATTTTAGGAATATGATTTTTTGTCAAAAGTAGTACAAATGTTCCTCGGTAAATAGAATGGAAATATGTGTGTAAAAATATATTTGTATGTGCGTGTCTGTGTCCATGTGCAATAGATGTAAAGCTGAGTGGTGACTGAAATTTTTCGCTTCATATCCTTGGCATCGTATGTTTATTTCATCAATATAGCAATTTATACTCAACCCTTCTGAGGACCCCTCAGAATTCTTATGCCTTAGGTCTTATAATTTCTTACAGAAACACAAATCTAGTAAGTGACAAAGCATTTGAATATGTACCCATAGTTGTAGCCTATTACTAGCCTCAGTTAAGTGTGAGTAAGTCTCATTATCATAAATTTTACCCCTACTTAAAACATTTTCGAACAATAGCAACTCATGAAAACTACTTAAGGTATGGAATGTTTTAATATGTTATCAAAGGAAGTATCTATACCAATGAAATCATAAATATTTTGAAATATTGAAAAAGGGCATTTATTATGAAATCCAGATATAAATTAGCATTGTTACTCAGATTGGTTCAAATTTATATTTCCATTTATACAACTAATAAGAAATGAATCCACCCTTTACTTTACTTTGCATATATTGAAATTAAAACAATTTCTATCCTTTATTTCTTATCTCACAGAAGAAGAAACGGATGGGATAGAATCTTCATATTGGTGGTAAAATTAAAATAATCTACTTTTTTAAAATTTGGCAAAAAGTTTAACTTGTTTTTCCTCTTTTGTCAGTACTATTCAAAATATGAGTCCCACACTTTTTTTTGAGGAGTTTGATTTCTTCAAACTTTTTCCCCATATGATTATAAACTTAGAGAATGCTATAATGATTTGGGATTTCTTCTAACTAAAAAACATTCAGTATACCATGCAAATTTATGAACTGTCATTATATATTACCTAGGATATCAGTAAGGGATCAGAGTATGTAAGGATGGAATTCATGCAAGGGAGATGGGACAAAAGGAGCCAGAAAAGGAGTTGGTGACAGTTGAGAGATGAGAGGAATTCTGGGTAATTCTCTGGAGGAGGAAGGAGGAGGAGGCTTCCGGCTGAGGACTGAGAAAGGAAGGCATTGGACATTCCAGCTTGCATCCAGTCCTGAGGGCTTCCTGAGGATCTTTCTTTGGACATTGAAACCCTGATTCTTTGGTCAAAGACATCCCATTGCTTATCACCCAGCAAGACTTCAATCATCTTTTTTTTTTTTTTTTAATCATGCATTTATTTGATTATATCCTTTGTACAGCTTCTTAATACCTTCTTTGTAATGTATTAGAGCCTTTTCATGATGACCTGTTCTTGTTTTGCTCCCCAACATACATCTACATTGCCCTTTGGATGACCCTTTATTTCTTTAGACTATAGTGTTCCATGATTTGCATATACCACCATACAACTTTGCATGTATAGCTACTACACAAATTTGCATATACAGCTATACAACAGCACTAGGAAGATATTTATTACTCTTTAAAAGTTGAACCTTTATTTCTGAAAGAAGCTTTGAGTAATTAAAATAATTTTACAGATTTCAAAAGAGATTCCAGCTTATTCTTGTCACATTCAGTTTTGGACCCAATTCTTTGAAATGTTTGTATAAAATATACACAGACATTAGTATTATAAGTTGTAAATATAGTTGCATATTATAGACTGAATATTAGACATTCTTATCCACTTTGTTTTTTCCTGCATGTAGATAGCTTAAACTCTGGAATAATTATGAATCTCATTTAGGAGGCTGCTTTATTCTAGGGATTGATTCTCCTCTTTGTAGATGACATTGAGAAGATTGCATTGGGAAGATTTTATTATCTGTAGGAAATACCTACCTCTTTACCTTGGACTCTGCACTGGATCTCCTCCATGCCGGTGGCAAACATCTTCTGCAAATCTACTTCTCCGACTGTTTTATGCTTTTATTTTTTGAATCAAAAGGCCATCATACAAAGTTACTTATGTTATAGCTTTTAAAGACCCTTGTTTTATTTTTACATATGCCTGGAAAATAAGTTTAGTTTTGTTATTCATTCATCTCAGTTTTGTCCTCTTTCTGACCTCATTTGGTGTTTTCTTGGCAAAGATACTGGAGTGGTTTGCTGTTTCCTTATCTATCTCATTTTGGAGAGGAAGAAACTGAGGCTAATTAATTGGGTTAAATGACTTACACAGGGTTACATAGCTCATTAAGTGTCTTAGGTCAGATTGGAACTTGTCTTCCTGACTCCAGACCCAGAGCTGTATCCACTATACCATCTAGCTACCTTTTAGCATAGCATTTTGTCCTTCTAAATTGTTTGCTGCTTATTATCCACAAATAATTAGTATACTGTGAGATCCTATATTCACAAACCTTTTGGTCAATTTTGTGATTATAAAACGTCTACTATGGAATACAGTGATCCTCACCTATTTTGGGAGTTACTTTCTAGAGACCCCCGCGATAAGTGAAAATCTGCAAAGTAGTGGTGTCATATTTATATATATTTTAAAATATGAACCCTTCCCACTCTCCTATAAACCTTTCCTACACTCTTTTAAACACTGAGCCAATTAGCATCCAGGATATAGAACATAATGCTGTGGTTGGTTGCCTTTCATTCCATCAGCCTATATAGTAGGAGCACCTGCTTTGCACTCAACCTTGTACAATCTCTCACGTTGGCAAATTTGCATAAGTGGTAGTGGCATATTGCATTTCCATTGTGTACGGTATAGTATTCATCTGTAAAATCCCACGATAGAGCGAAGCGAAAACTTCATGATACAGAATTAGATACATATTTTTTTTAAAACCTGCAATATAGAGAAGCCATGATAACATAAACCATGATATAGTGAGAGATGACAGTATTACTTTACTTATAGACATTTGCTTGTTTACTTTTAATCAAGGATGCCCTGAATGAGTATGTAGATCAGTGATTCCCAAAGTGGGCGCTATCACCCCCTGGTGGGTGCTGCAACAATCCAGGGGAGTGGTGATGGCCACGAGTGCATTTATCTTTCCTATTAATTGCTATTAAAATTAAAATTAATTTCCAGGGGGCTAAGTAATATTTTTTTCTGGAAAGAGGGCGGTAGGCCAAAAAAGTTTGGGAACCACTGGCGTAAATTATTCTCATAAAAACTTTATATAGATGAGAAAGTAGGCATGTGGGTCTGTTATGTTCTTTTCGTTGCCTTTTGGAGTAGTTCTTTTTGTAAATTTTCTGGATCATACAAGTATTTTCATACATGATATATTTCCTTATTCATTTTTGTAAGTGAATAATCTTATAAAAGCAGAATCCCAAATCATATTCCCAAATAAGTGATAAATCATATGTTTTCATTGCCTTTTGGAGTAGTTCTTTTTGTAATTTTTTTTCTGGATTATACATGTATTTTCATGCAAAACATTTACTTATTATTCATTTTTGTAAGTGAATAATCTTATAGAAGCAGAACCCCAAATCATATTCCCAAATAAATTTATCAATCATATATTTTCATTGCATTTCTGCTCTAACAATTCTTTCCTTGGAGGTAGATAACATTCTTTTTCATAAGTCCCTCAGATTTGTCCTGAATCATCTGTTGTTATTAGCAAAGTCTATCACATTTGATTGTTCTACAATATTTCAGATCCTGTGCATAATGTTCTCCTGGTTCTGCTTATTTCACTCTGCATCAGTTCTTGCAGTCTTTCCAGTTCTTTCTGAAATCATCTTGTTCATCATTCCTTATAGCACAATAGTATTCCATCACCATCACATACCACAATTCATTCAGCCACTTCCCAATTGAGGGACATCCCTTTAGTTTCCAATTCTTTGCCACCACAAAAAGCACAGCTACAAATATTTTTGTACGAACAGGTTCTTTCCATTTTAAAAAAATCTCTTGGATACAGACCCAGTAATATTACTGAATCAAAAGGTATACATTCTTTTATAGCTATTTGGACATAATCCTTTTGGAGTAATTCTAACCAGACTAAGTATATACAGGGGAGTTACATGCTGGTGATGACAATTTTGAGGCTAAAGGGTTGGGATTTTTTGTTAATGTTAAAGAAGAGAAGATTCTGAAGGTATGGAAAAAGATCAGACCTTATAATTATGTTCGCTTTGAAAATCTTTTCCTTCTTTAGAGAATTTTTCTCCTAGTATCATTCTTAAATATTCTCAAGATAACTTTGCTTTTATTTGGTCTTCTTGGGAAACATTTAAACTAGTTTTCTCTATACTGATTCTTATTTTATGAGATGATAGTATTTGTAATTTTTACCATTTTTCTCAATACAATTTTTACACTTGAGTTTATATTGTAAACTAATGGTTCCTTTTGCTTTTATGTTAGGCCAAGTATTTTCTGACTAAGGGAAGTTTTAGGTTCTTCTGGGCAGTACATTATGGCAATTGATTTATATTGATTACAATACTGAATAAAGTTGTTTTTATAATTTATGTCCTTGTTGTTTTTAAACTTCATTCATTTCACATTTTTAATGTTAAGAACTTGTTTGGGTTAGATTAATAGAGTTTGTGTTTGTTTGTTTTTTAATTTCATGTCAGGAAGATAGGTGGCTCAGTGGATAGATACCCAGGCCTAAAGATGAAAAGTCCTGGTTTCAAATCTTATCTCCGACACTTCCTAGGTGTAAGAGGGGAAACTAGATATTTAAGGTATCATAACTAGGAATCCGATTAGCTTGATTCCAAATTTAAAATAGACCCAAGTCAGGATGGCTTTTACGGGAGTTTATTTACAATTAGGAAGTTTGAAGGTAGGGAAATAGAGAGAAACTCTGGCCTGGACCAGAGGTTCGGACAGGATGAGAATTTAGAGGGGCACAGAGGTTAATTAAACAAGGCTATTAGCCACAAGGCCTTTACCTAACCCATATTGCTCCTCTGCTTTGGAACCAATACTTGGTATCTATTCTAAGACAGATAGTATGGGTTTTAAATTTTTTTTTCATGCCATTTTTTTTTTTATTTGCTTTCTCTTTTAGCTTTATATTGATTTTGACAAGTTGGCTATCTGATTCTTTTTTTTTTTTTGGCTATCTGATTCTTAGCAAATACATCGTTCAGGACTAACTCCTAAATTATTAATAAGTAGTTTTTTATATTAGGCATTCCCATATCCATTCAATTTTATTTTTTGTGTTTGGTGCTCACTATAATAAAAATCTTGGGTTTTAAAACAAAACAAAACTATTAATGATGTACAGACATAAGACTTTGGTAGTCTTTTGACCTCTTTTACTCCTTTATGCCTCTGATTCATGTTTTCCAACACCTTTCCCTCCTCTTCTTCCTCCCCCACATAAACTTCTTTATTAAAGCCACAATATCAGAATATATATTGAATTTGGAAGATCTCACTTAGTTCCAAGTATATTTTCTCTTGTTTTTAATCTGCAGCAATTGTTGGGACATAAGCTACAGTTATATTTATGGTGGTCTTTTTAATAACGATGATAATAAAAATAGCTAGCAATGTGTTTTACAAGTACATAATTTTGTTCTCACAACAATCCTGGGAAATAGGTGCTATTATTCTGTTCTCTTTTACAGTTGAAGAAACTGCAGCACCAGCAGTTAAGTGACTTGCCCAATGTCGTACCAGTAGTGTCTAAGGCAGGATTTTGAACTGATTTTGAACTCAAGATCAATCCTGTCACCTGCATCATCTACCTGCATACCACACTCATGAGCACTACTAGTTACATTGAAATCTGATAAATCTCAATTTTACTAAATCCTTTATTCTCCATGAACTTTGCATTTTGTCTTTGGGATTTGTTTATATTGAGAAGGTTAAGATTGATGGGAATCAATTTGTGTATGTTACTTGATTGCTGGACAAGAATTTCACATTTAGAATATAAGCATTTAAATTTTTTTTTTTTTTAAACCCTTGTACTTCGGTGTATTGTCTCATAGGTGGAAGATTGGTAAGGGTGGGCAATGGGGGTCAAGTGACTTGCCCAGGGTCACACAGCTGGGAAGTGGCTGAGGCCGGGTTTGAACCTAGGACCTCCTGTCTCTAGGCCTGACTCTCACTCCACTGAGCTACCCAGCTGCCCCTTAAATTTGTTTTTTAAAACTACTCATTGCCTTATTTTCCCACTGCTTCACCATAACCTCAAAAGTAGAAGGGAAATAAATATGTTAGAGACCATTCTAAATGCTGTTTTATGGGTTGCATAGCCAAAGAGGGCATCACACTCCTGGGAAGCAGAGGTGATGTATTTTGGGGACCATACTGAAGTCTTTTGCATGGTTGGACCTGACTGAGCTTCCACTATACCTGTGTCATTTCCACACTGAGGAGGCTTTGGAGTAAGACTCTGGAGCCTCTAGTTAAATATATATTTAGGTTTGTTGTATTTGCTTCACTGAATCAAACCTTATAAAATACCAATAGTACTATTATGAAGGCTGCTTTAAAATTGAAAGCCTACAGCTTTTATTCTAAACAAGAATATAAAACAGGTCCAAGTTGCCACTTAATCTGTGAGCAACTTTGTCTACAAGGAGCTGCCTCCAACTTTAACTTCATTGGCAAAGGTATAATGAATGCTTTGAGTGAATGGAAACTACTCTCTTTTTTAACCCATACCGTCCATCTTAGGAGCAATACTGTGTTTTGGTTCTAAGGCAGAAGAACAGTAAGGACTAGGCCTTTGGGGTAAGTGACTTATCCAGAGTTACACAGGTAGGAAGTATCTGAAGGCAGATTTAAACTCAGGACTTCCCTTTTCTAGACCTGGCTCTGAAACCAATGCACTACCTAGCTGCTCCTAAAACTACTCTCTTTATTTTGATTTTATGTTTCTGGTTCCTCACTAAATATGAGCAGTTTGCTATTGTAGGATAGAGTATCTTCTTTCTTAGAAGCTTTACATATGATTCATCCATCGAGTCTCTCTTGACATGAGAATTGTCCTACTTTCATTCCATTTACTATTAATTTTGTAACGTTGTAGCATTCCTATTCCTAGATAATACCTTATAATATGAAGAAACAAACTAGAAGCAAGCAGTTGAATATTGGCTTGTCAGCATATTCTGAAGTTTTTTTCTTAAGCTTCCTATTAAAAATAGAGTCCATCCAGAAGTGAAATAACTAGTTGAGGGGCAGCTGATTAGCTCAGTGGATTGAGAGCCAGGCCTAGAGATGGGGAGGTCCTAGGTTCAAATGTGGCCTCAGACACTTCCCAGCTGTGTGACCCTGGGCAAGTCACTTGACCCCCATTGCCTACCCTTACCACTCTTCTGTCTTAGAGCCAATACACAGTATTGGCTCCAAGAGGGAAAGTAAGGTTTTAAAATAAAAAAAAAAAGAAAGAAAGAACTAGTTGGATGACTTTTCTATAAAATTAGTTTCTTAAAGGTAGTATATGTTTTAGGATGGCATTAGTTTTGTTACTACCAGTCAGATGACTAGCGTATAACAATAATATTTTAGTTATGGTTTTCCCTTATGATAATCTGTCAGCTTTCATTTTCTCATATAGTAGTATTTTCCTTTAATGGGTTTAATTAATTTAACATAAGTTTTTGCTTCTATAAGTTCTTTACAAGCCTGTTATTATCTCTTTGACAAATGAAGAAATAGACTTAGAAGTTAAGTATCTTGCTTAATGTCATATAGTAAATAAATAGCATAATCAGAATTTGATCTTACTTGTGTTTTGTTTTGTTTTTGCTTCCAAAGTTTTTCTTTTAAATTATTACTGCCTCTTACACTATAGGATAAGAAAATCTTCTATATCTCAAAGAACTTATTATTAAACATGAATTTTTTATCATTTGTGGTTTTGTATGAACACATAATAATAAAACATTAGATTAAATCAAAGGTTGGCAATGTTTTTAGAAGGCAACCATATAAGGGTACCAAGTTTTTGACCCTATTTTCCTGTTATGGAAGGAACGAAGAATGTTAGAATCAGCAATAGGCATAGAGCATTGGGAATGATTGTCTAGTCAAAAATCCCTTCTTCTTACCTCTCTGATATTCTATTAGTCAGTCATAGCATTCAGAGCTCTTCTAATATACATCTAGCCCATGGATCCTTATTTGAAAGATCCATCATTTATATAGTTGTGTCAGTTAATCTATTAGATACATAAGCACATATAAAAGAAGAGATGCATCATGGTACAATGAAAGAGGGTTGGATCCAAACTGGCATCTGAGGATCTGAGTTCAAATCACTTCTGTCATTTCTATGTAACCTTGAAATAACTTGATCTCTGTTTTTTCTCATCTGTAAAATGAAGGAATCAAAGGTATCTTCCAGCTCTAAATCTGCAGTCCTTTAATCTGGTGAAGTCGTAATAGAGATTTAATTTTCCTTTTTTCACATGAGAGTTTTCATGTAAGAAACCATGAGCTACTTCCCAGTTTCTCCATCCCCTGCTACTGTTCTTCCAGGGAGCTGCTTTTGCCACCAATTTCTCTAGAGCAACCTTTTGTTTATACTATGCATTCATAAATGTTCCTAGCTTGGGAATCAAAAGACTGAAAATCCTCAATTTTAACTTAAGATATATCTTAAGTACCAGCATTATTAGCAGGGTAGAGAATCCATTTGTTTTCTAGTAACTTTGGTAGAAATAACATAATTAACTATATTTCATGATTGTCACAGGTATTTTATAATTTGCTCCTTATTGCTTCAGTCTTTTTATTTAACATTGCAAAACTATTTTGTTTTTCAGTATCCTTACCATGAAAAGGTGGATGCGATAAGTTGTTTGCCTTATGAAATTCAAGTTACACGTGAATTCTGCCAGGTATACATTTAGTATTGTTAAGTGAATTTTTGTTTAAAATATTAAATACCATTGTAATGTGTAGAACATTTTTCATTCTTTAGCTTTTGGCATATTTGCTTTTAAGTAGTGTTAGGAAGGACACATGCTCTCCTCAGAATTTTTATTATTTGCAATTACAAATTCAACTCACAAAAACGTTAAAAAATCATTATTAATAACTTTAGTTTGGGCTAACTAATGTCAATAAAGTAGTAACGAAAAGATAAGACTGCTACACTTCTTAAAACATAAATAGAGGGTTAGCTGAGTAGCTCAGTAGATTGAGAGTCAGGCCTAGAGACGGGAGGTCCTAGGTTCAAATCTGGCCTCAGACACTTCCTAGCTGTGTAATCCTAGGCAAGTCACTTGACCTCCATTGCCTAGCCCTTTTCACTCTTCTGTCTTGGAGCCAATACTATATGCACAATATTGGCTCTAAGACGGAAGGTAAGGGTTTAAAAAAAAAATTAAAAAACAACATAAGTAGATGTAAGTGAAGAATGGTACAGTGAAAAGACTATTTTGGGACATGCATCTTCATCCCTTTGTAAATCACTTCTTCATAAAGCATTCATGATCAAAATCCATCCTTTGCAAAAAAGTAGTAGAATAAATGGTGCCAAATGGGACTTAAATCACATGGTTAAGGCAGGAAATGTCATACATATATGCTTAAAAAAGAATCTGACGATTTGAGATTCAGTTTAGGAAACTGCTATCTGTATTCCCAGACATAGCCATTCCTATTAACTTTGTGTTTAACTTACCTTGAATATATTGAGTGTGGGAGATATCCAACAAATGAATATATTTACACTTACAGGAAGGTGTACTAGTAGAATTAACAAAATTTATATACAAGATAATTTAGAGGAAACCAAAGTTCTGGATTTGCTCATTATTTTGTATATGAACTTGAATAAGATGCTTAATTTTTTAAAGCCTCAACAACTTCATTTGTAAAAGAGGTTGTACTAGATTTTTAAAATGCTGTGAAACCCCAAACAGAAGGGAAATTGAAAGCTGAAAAGTTAATCTGACATATATTTGTTAGACACCTGTTAAGTGAAAAGTACCACAAAAAGAAAGAAGCTTTGGATTTTATAGGAATAGAATCATTTCAGAGATTTTAAAATTTAAATATCAAAACAGAAAACTATTGATATTTATGTTTCATTATTTTTAGCTTTTCATTTAACAAAATACTTTAAAATAAGGACTTGGAAATAATGACAAATCACAGCACTTTGTGTGACTGCCAACAGCTAACCACTTTTGTGAAGCATACTCAAATGGCTACATATCATACTTTGCAAATGTAGATTGCCCCTCTCTTGTGGAAAGTGTGTTTGGCACTGAGCTCCACTAGAATTTTGTGATTATGGGAATGGAAGATCCTTAAGTGATCATTTAACTTTAGTCAGGGCCATAACCCAGCCATAAAAAAAAAAAAAAAAAAAAAAAAAGAATCATTTTTTTTTAAAGATCTCCAAAGGAAAGAAGTTTCAGGATTTTAGTGATTTCTTCTAGTATGTGACACATGTTCATAAACTTCATTTTTATCTAACTCATAACTCTTTTTAAAAACTTTAGCTTTCAACTGTAAATTAATAGTTGAACCCATGTTTTGTGGTTTTTTTTTTTAATAGTATATTAATCCTTTGTGCGCTTGAACCACCTGTCTTCTGGTTCTGTTTAGCTTTAATATCTTTAAACTGTGGTGCCCAGAACTGAATGCAGTACTACCTCAAATGTTTTCTAACCAAGACAGAGTAAAGAAGTGTTTTAATTCAGAGGAGTGAGAAGAGGAGAATTGTATTACCAATGTCATTATAGGAAGTAGTAGGCTGTGAAGCAGATAAATTGGGGGTACAAAAAACATAAAATGGTTATTATATTCCCAGGCATTGTCCTATGAGGGGGAAACAAGTACAAAAAGATACTGGGTTCCTACTTTCAAGAAATTTACATGTGTCATCTTCACAGTGAGAATATAAATTTGCCGAGAGCAGTGCTGAAGTCTGGGGACTGGACAGGGAAGACAGTTTTGTTCTGGGGAATCACAAAAACGTTGAGTGGTTATGTTTGCCACCCCTTTCTCATAAGTAATGATATTGTTGTTTTGATCAATGTGCCTTCAGGAAAAAGTGGAAAGTGGGGACAGAAGCAGGAAAATAGTAAGTTGACTTGGGTGGACAGCTTATTGGTATGTGAAGGAAAATAAGAGGCTCTGGTATGTTGGGCCAACCAGTAGATGGCAATTTTTACATTCATTTACTAGTGAAGTTGGCTGGGCCTTAGAGTAGGAGCTTCAAAAAGAAGTGAATTAGCTTCCTTGGGGACTGAGGACATGGAAGTAATTTGTGGGTTTGATGTTGTCTTTGATGTTGTCTTTCCAAATCAGTTACTAAATACTAATGTTATAACTCCATTTTAATTGAGTACTCACATAGTTTTTTCCTCTAGTGATAAACAAGTCAGAGCAGGGGCTCACACCCAATGCGTTTGGAGAACATGGTCTTCATCAAATAACCTCTGACAGGTTTTTGTTGTAAACCAAGGTTTCTCTGCAGTTCTTTCTCTGTGTGGACTATTGTGGCCCCTAATCCTATTCATGAACTTGGTACCCTTGTTTCCTCTTAACTCCCTTTCCCCAGCTAGGTCATAACCCTGCTTCAGAGTTTGTTTGAGCCTTCATGATATATGATACAAAATCTCAGCTACCTTTTTGGTAACAAATAGATTTTAATCCCCCTTCTCACCCTTTTACTGTATAGCCAAACATATATTTTACAAAGACCTACTCTACTCTTCCCCTGTACCAGCCACACTCTATTTTAATCTTAATCAGTAGATGTTGGTCTCCATTAAGAAACTAGAATGCTAAAGAAAAATAAAAATTTGTACTTGCACTTTGGAGTAAAGAGTTTGATAGGGCAGTGTACTCTTCATTTCCTTGGAATACAAAGCTACAGAGAATGGATTTCAGCAAGGAATTTAATAGATACACAAAGTCTCAGGATGTCCCTGTGGACAAATGGAGTGCAATGGGTTCAAAGATAGATTGATTTGTAGCTCACTAAATGACAGGACTCAAAACTACTTTTTATTTTTAGGCTGAAGAAGAAATGGTTTAGAAGTAAGAGACTTAATAACTGCTTTCAGATATTTGAAAGAATGTCATGTGGAAGAGTCAGATTATTCAGTTGTTCTAAAAGGGAAAAGACCAAAGAGTAGAAGAAACAGGGAGGTAGATTTTAGTTCATTGTTCCAAAGAAGTTCCTGATAATTAGAGCTGTCCAGGCAATTGAATGGGTTACCTCATTAGCTAGTGATTTCCCAGTCACTTGAGCTTTTCAAATAGTAATGGAATGATGATCTATGTATGATCTATTTCAAATAGTAATGGAATGATGATCTATGTATGTTATAGAAAGAATTCATTTATCAGAGAGATGGTGGAAATGGATCATTTTTAAGCTTCTTTCTAAAAAACAAATTTAACAATTGCCATTTCCATCTTGAAATTCTGAATGGAGTAGTGAATTACTTAGTATTCACCAAATGAAATCAGGCATATAATTTTAGAAGTATATAAAATATAAGATTTTATCTCTGGAATTTACGTATCATTAGTACCTATTGCCCATGGGGTCTTTTCCTCTGATTGGATCAATTGGAGTTGGAGAACTCCTAAAACCTCCATTCAAGGCTAGTCATCTATTCACCATTCTTCTGTCCTTCTTTCAGTTTCTTTTTATACATTGGACTGTTTTTTTTTGTTGCTTTTTTTTAATCTTACAGTAGATAAGCACCTTCAGGGTTGGGATTTAATTGAGGGACAGGGTTATTCCTATCGCTTAGAACTATAGATGCTTAATAAATGCTTGACAATCAGTTAAAATGCCATTAAAAAAACAATATTGATATCAGTTTTAATTTGTGATAGCACATTGGAAAGTTTTTGCTATGTGCAAATTTTTCCTTTTTGTAATTTTGTTAGTGATTAAGAAGACAATGACAAATGATGGAAAATTTCATCTGTGCCTATACTTTGAACAAGATGAATATAAAAGCATATTAGATGCTCTTGACTTTATCAAAGTGGACATAAACCAAAAATTTATTAAATTTCTCTTTTCAGAGCCAAGAAATAATAGGTATAGTTAAGAAATGGGAACTATATTTGATTGTGTTAATAACTAACAAAGGAGGTGGTGGTGGTACCAGCTTTAGAATCTAAAGACTAGGGGGCAGCTAGGTGGCTCAGTGGATTGAAAACTAGGCCTAGAAATGGGAGGTCCTAGGTTCAAATCTGGCCTCAGATACTTCCTAGCTGTGTGACCCTGGGCAAGTCACTTAACCCCCATTGCCTAGCCCTTATCACTCTTCTGTCTTAGAACCAATACACAGTATAGAAAATGGAATTTTAGAGCTTCAAAGGACCTTAGTAGTGTTACAAAAGCATTTTAAAGAATAAGATTTCACTCTACCAGAATCTTACAGTTGTATCTTAAAATTTCTTTACATAATTTTGTTCATAATTTAGCCACGAAACTTATATGTTATACTTAATGTTGCCTACCAATATTATGGTATCTTAAACAGTTATAGGAAGATTGTTGATTAGAGGAAAAAGAGAAAATCTTTTTTTTTTCTCTTTCACATTCAGATCATGGGGGGGGGGGCAGTTTTTTTTTAAACAAATATACTTTGCCAGTCTCCACTAACATCCTATCTTGGACCTTCTTCTCTTTTCTGCACACTCAGGCTTGACAATCTCATTATCTTCCTATGGGTTCAGTTATCATCTCTACAAAAATAACTCCCCTCTAGTGTCTCCCCGAAATTCCAGTTCACGTTAATAATTACTTGTGGGTATCAATCAACTAGTTTCCCATAGAACTTAAACTCAACACTTCAAAAATAAAACTCATTATTTTCTTAAACTTGACCTTCTTTCAGTTGCCCTATTTCTGTTAAAACTCATGCAGTTCTTCAAGCCACTCAGGTTTACAATCTTACAGTCAAATCCAGCGCTTCCTTTTCCCTCATCTCCAAATACCACTGTTGTCAGTTCTAGTTATATCACATCTCTTCCCTTCTCTGCCTTCACATGGTTGCTACCCTAAGTTCAGTATTTTTTTCTAAAAGACATTCTTAACCTTTTTTTGTGTCATGGAACCCCGTGTGGTGAAGTCCATCAACCACTGAACAGAATAAGATTATTAACTATATAAAATACTTAAGTAATCAATTATGTTTAAAACAGTTATCAGTACTTTTAAAAAACAAATTCATGAACCTCAGGTTAAGATCCCTTGCCCTAGAATATCATAACACTTACTATCTAATTGGAGTCTCATTTCCATTCTCCCTAAGATGCTAAAATAGTCATTCTAAAATATAGTCAACATATTTTTTCTGCTCAACAGCCTTTATTGAATCCTTGTTTTATCTAGAGTAAGTAAGAATTCCTCAGGCTGTCTTTTAAAACTCTTTGTAGTCTGCTAGACTTCCTCTCCAGGCTTATTTCAGATTACTCCCTTCATATACTTCTCAGCCAAATTGGCCCTCCTTGTGGGGATAAAGGAATTTCTTCTCCCACCACCAGGTCTCTACCTCATCCTTGCTTTTTGGCTTCATTCAAGGCTTAGCTTTCCTGATTACTTTAGTTACTAGTGCTTTCTCTGTCCTCAGAGTATTATGAATATACATACACACTTGTATTTTCAGTTTTTTATTTTTATTTTTATGAGACATCTTTATATACCATGTCTTTTTGTATAACCTTTTGTAATGCAAGATTGCTAACAGAAGCCTTTTGCTTCTGCAATTTCAAACTGTCACAAAAAGGCAGTTGGAGGTTTTAGAATCTTCAGAAAGTCAGTTGGAGCCTGAAACTATAAATAGGGCTGAAGTCCAACTGAAGGAGCTTTTGCCTTCTGGCTCTCGCTTTGCCTTGGGGGCTTCTGCTTTTTGGGCTTGGGCTTAGCCTGCTGGCTTTGGCATTTGCCTGTGTTTATTTTGTCTTGGGGAAATTTGGACCTATCTAATTTCTCTGGACCTCTCCCTGATCTCTCCATTACATCTCTGCTATTTCCTTGAATTTCTCTTTGGGCCCTGGGAGGAAGGGTGGCTTGGTGATTGGACATAGTGGGTTTAGATTCTATAGGCAAGTAGGGCATCCTAAACAAGTTAACCCCAATTTAGTGATTTGATAAATATTTATTTTACTTCAAAGGCAGTTAAACCCTCCTGACTGGGAGAGCCGGACTCTCTCAATCCAAACTTCTCCTGTGACCCATCCCCCACTATCCAGCCTTCTCCCTAGCAGCAGTTAGAAAACCTAAAACCTCTTTCCCTCTGATTATTCTTGACTTTAATAAATCCCCTTTGTTACTGCTACAAGTCTCTGGTGAATCATTGTATCGAAGATTAAGGTAAGGGCTAAAGAGGGAAGGAATTATTTTCTTTTTATTTCTTGAGGGAACTGCAAGCATCCATCTTGGCAGGAAGTATCTATCTGAGACTTCCTGCAGCCATCAATTTCACTGGCAGGGAGGAGCCCTTTTGTCTCCTCCCTCAAGGGACTTAGACATTAACAAGTGAAGCCCTCCAGCCAAATATAAAACATTTCTTACTGGCCCAATCTCCCTGTTACCTTAGAGATACCTTCCCTGATTGGAGAAACTCAGCCTATTTCCTCAGTATCCTTTATCTCTAGCCTTGGTGAATAAGTTTGTTTAAGCTGCCCTCCTGTATACTCCCTGTCATTCCCTTACCTTCCTATATACCACTTCATTCATCCCTTCCCTACACTCAGCTATCTCCTTCATTCCCCTTCCATTTCACTTCATCACCTTTTATCCCTCCTCACTACCCAAATTGCCTGAGACCTGCATAGTTTACCCAACTTTTTTATAACACCTTCTAGTGAGGGTAAATGATGAGCCCCAGGGTTGTTCCTAATTCTGGCACTACCAAGCTATATTACCTTGGCAGTTTTCTTTATACTGTTCCATGTTTCTTTTTTCTTGTAAACTAAGTGGAAAGAATAAAAGTTGAGTGACAGATTAATTTGTAATTTGAGGAACTCAAGTTAATTAATTGGTATGAATCATAAGGGGAAAAGATTTTCTGATATGTGTTCAAGACTGTCTCTATCTCCTGCCTCCTCCAGTCACATTGAGAATTTTTCTCACTTATTTGTATGAAAACATGAGCACATCATATTTCCAGAAAGTATAAAGCCCCAAGGGTTAACCAATATTTAAGATGTTGGTATTAAAGCTAAAATAATTAACTCTTATGTTTTACAGGTAAATTGATTCAGGTTTTATTCAGCAACTGATGTTTAAAAGGTATTTCATCTTCTGAGTAGGAGTCCAAACAGAAGTTTAGCACTTAACTATTTATACAGGCAAGTAAACAAATTGCTAAATAGTAGTTACAGGCTGAATTATGAAGAGATTAAAGGAACAATCTTGGATGGGATAAGGCAACATATTATAGTTGCAATTATTAACCAAACAGTTGGGAAACATTTTGCTTATCACCAGAATATGAACTTTTTTATGGTTGGGAATAAGACTGGTGTTAGGAGAAATATATGGGTATTGCTACTGAAATAGGTAAAAATTAGACAAGAGATTTTGAATTGGAAGAAACTTGGTCCTTGGTTGCAGGACTTTTCTGCCTTTTGAAGGCCTAGCCATTGAATTAATCTCTTGCAGGCAGGACCAGTAATGATTCCTAACATTCCCCTGCACTTTTCTGTTGCTCCTTAAGCCAACATGAAGTTTAAATAGACCCATGAAGTATTTGACTACCAAAAGCTACAAAGACTTCAATAGAGGGAAGGGGGACCAAACTTATTTTGATAGTCTTGGAGAAGAACAATTTGAGCAGGCTGTTTTTGAGGGGGGGACTGAAAATCATTTCATAGAAAATACCCAAATTTGATATTAATTTTCTGCAAGTTCATGCAAGATCAAAGGAAATATAGATTAAATAAATACTTAAAGGGAACTCGGAAATCATCTACTCTAACCCTCTATTCTGTATTTGAGGAAGTTTTCCCCTAACTAAATGAAGTGTCTTGTTACAGACTAGGGAAGATTCATATTCATACAGTTTGACTACATATCTAATATAGACAGTTCTTTATGTACATTTTCATTATACAAATTCAACTTTACAGTAAAGAATACTGAAAGAAATCAGCATTCCAATTCTGATTTTAAAATTATGGAGGATTTCATACTGTGCTGGAGCAAAGAAATTCCCAGAGTTCCTGCAAAAAATAATAGATGAAGGTCCTTACTTGCCAGAGCAGATCTTTAATGTAGACAGAATTGGCTTATTTGATAAAAGAATGCCATCTTGAACCTCTATAGGGATGGAAGAAAAAACTTAAGATAGAGCATAAAGCTTCAAAAAAATAGTTACTCTTCACATTGAAGGGAATGTATTTGACATTTGCTAATTAAAACCTGTTCTTGTGCACCATTCAGAAAATCTTAGAGCCTTTAAAGGAAACCGCCAGGTAATACTACTTATGCATTATTTTGCTAAGCCTAAGGCAAAATACTACCTTGTTATTACAACCTATGGATCCTGGAGTGATTGTGAACTTTTAAGGCATATTATTTATTCATGACATTTGCCTAAGCAATTGCAGCTTTGGAAACAGATAAAGAGGTGATGTTGAGAAATTTCTGGAAGTACTATAATATTTACCACCCAATCTAGAATATTGCTAGAGGATGGAAGTTATGTATGAAGAGAGTTTTGGGAAAAGTATGCCCTCAGTTCATTCCCGATTTTTGTGGATTTGACAAAGATGAAATGTTCAAGAATTGGAGCTAGAAGTAGATGAGAAAAATATTGAAGAGTTGATGGAGTCTCATGGAGAACTATCAATTAGGATCTACCTGCAAAGATTGTAGAAGAAAGGAAAGCTTCAGAACCCAAGGTTGAGTTATTTTTTTTTAAATCATTTATTAATATTCATTTTTAACATGGTTACATGATTCAAGCTCCTACTTTCCCCTTCACCCCCAGCTGTCCCCCCACCCATAGCCGACGCACATTTCCACTAGTTTTAACATGTGTCCTTGTTCAAGACCTATTTCCAAATTGTTGATATTTGCATTGGTGTGGTAGTTTCAAGTCCACATCCCCAATCATGTCCTCCTCAGCCCATGCATTCAAGCATTTGTTTTTCTTATATGTTTCCTCTCCTGTAGTTCTTCCTCTGAATGTGGGCAGCCTTCTTTACCATAAATCCCTCAGAGCTGTCCTGTGTCATTGCTTTCTGCTGGTACAGAAGTCCATTGTATTCGGATTTTACCACAGTATATCAGTCTCTGTGTACAATGTTCTTCTGGCTCTGCTCCTTTTACTCTGCATCTGTTCCCGGAGGTCTCTCCAGTTCGCCTGGAACTCCTCCAGTTTATTATTCCTTTTAGCACAATAGTATTCCATCACGAGCATATACCACAATTTGTTCAGCCATTCCCCAATTGAAGGACATACCCTCCTTTTCCAGTTCTTTGCCACCACAAAAAGCGCAGCTATAAATATTTTCATACAAGTCTGTTTATCTATGATCTCTTTGGGGTACAAACCCAACAATGGTATGGCTGGATCAAAGGGCAGGCATTCTTTTATAGCCCTTTGAGCATAGCTCCAAATTGCCATCCAGAATGGTTGGATCAGTTCACAGCTCCACCAGCAATGCATTAATGTCCCAATTTTGCCACATCCCCTCCAGCATTCATTACTCCCCCCTTCTTTCATTTTAGCCAATCTGCTAGGTGTGAGGTGATACCTCAGAGTTGTTTTGATTTGCATTTCTCTAATTATTAGAGATTTAGAACACTTTCTCATGTGCTTATTGATTCTTTTGATTTCTTTACCTGAAAATTGCCTATTCATGTCTCTTGCCCATTTATCAATTGGGGAATGGCTTGATTTTTTTATACAATTGATTTAACTCCTTGTATATTTGAGTAATTAGAACCCTGTCAGAGTTTTTCGTTATAAAGATTTTTCCCAATTTGTTGTTTCCCTTCTGATTTTGACTACATTGTTTTTGTTTGTACAAAAGCTTTTTAGCTTAATATAATCAAAACCATTTAATTTACATTTTGTAATTTTCTCTAACTCTTGCTTGGTTTTAAAATCTTTCCTTTCCCAGAGATCTGACAGGTATACTATTTTGTGTTCACTTAACTTATTTATAGTTTCCCTCTTTATATTCAAGTCATTCACCCATTCTGAATTTACCTTGTTGTAGGGTGTGAGATGTTGATCTAGACCTAATCTCTCCCATATTGTTTTCCAAATTTCCCAGCAGTTTTTGTCAAGTAGTGGATTCATGTCCCAAAAGATGGGCTCTTTGGGTTTATCATATACTGTCTTGCTGATTTCATTAACCCCAAGTCTATTCCACCGATCCTCCCTTCTATCTCTTAGCCAATACCATGTTGTTTTAATGACTGCTGCTTTATAGTATAGTTTAATATCTGGTACTGCTAGGCTCCCTTCCTTCGCATTTTTTCCCATTATTTCCCTTGATATTCTTGATCTTTTGTTATTCCATATGAAATTTGTTATAGTTTTTCTTAATTCAGTAAAAAAGTTTTTTGGTAGTTTGATAGGTATGGCACTAAATAGATAAATTAATTTGGGTAGAATGGTAATTTTTATTATGTTAGCTCATCCTACCCATGAACTATTAATGGCTTTCCAATTGTTGAGATCCAGTTTTATTTGTTTGGAAAGTGTTTTGTAGTTGTTTTCATATAATTGCTGTGTTTGATTTGGTAGATAGATTCCCAAGTATTTTATATTGTCTAGGGTGATTTTAAATGGCGTTTCTCTTTCTACCTCTTGCTGCTCTGATGTGTTGGAAATATATAGAAATGCTGATGATTTATGTGCATTTATTTTGTATCCTGCAACTTTGCTAAAGTTGTTGATTATTTCTACAAGCTTCTTAGTTGATTCTCTAGGATTTTTTAAGTAGACCATCATATAATCTGCAAAGAGTGATAGCTTAGTCTCCTCATTGCCTATTTTGATACCTTCGATTTCTTTTTCTTCTCTAATTGCTTCTTCTCTAATTGCTACTGCTAGTGTTTCTAGTACTATGTTGAATAATAGAGGTGATAATGGGCATCCTTGTTTCACTCCTGATCTTATTGGGAAGGCTTCTAATTTATCTCCATTGCATATAATGCTTGTTGATGGTTTTAGGTATATACTGTTTATTATTTTTAGGAAAGGTCCTTCTATTCCTATACTTTTCAATGTTTTCAATAGGAATGGATGCTGTATTTTGTCAAAGGCTTTTTCAGCATCTATTGAGATAATCATGTGATTTTTGTTTGTTAGACTGTTGATATGAACAATTATGTGGATGGTTTTCCTAATCCTTGCTTTCCTGGTATAAATCCCACCTGATCATGGTGGATGATCTTCTTAATTACTTGCTGGAGTCTCTTTGCTAATATTCTATTTAAGATTTTTGCATCTATGTTCATTAGGGAAATTGGTCTATAGTTTTCTTTCTCTGTTTTTGGTCTACCTGGCTTTGGAATCAGTACCATATTTGTGTCATAAAAGGAATTTGATAGGACTCCTTCTTTGCTTATCATATCAAATAATTTGTATAGTATTGGGATTGGTTGCTCTTTGAATGTCTGATAGAATTCACTTGTGAATCCATCAGGCCTTGGCGATTTTTTCTTAGGGAGTTCTTTGATGGCTTGTTCAATTTCTTTTTCTGATATGGGATTATTTAGGTATTCTATTTCTTCTGCTGTTAATCTAGGCAATTTATATTTTTGTAAATATTCATCCATATCTCCTAAATTGTTATATTTGTTGCCATATAATTGGGCAAAATAGTTTTTAATGATTGCCTTAATTTCCCCTTCATTAGAGGTGAGGTCTCCCTTTTCATCTTTAATACTGTCAATTTGGTTTTCTTCTTTCCTTTTTTTTTATTAGATTGACCAGTACTTTGTCTATTTTATCTGTTTTTTCAAAATACCAGCTTCTAGTCTTATTCATTAATTCAATAGTTCTTTTACTTTCAATTTTATTAATTTCTCCCTTGGTTTTTAGTATTTCTAATTTAGTTTTCATCTGAGGATTTTTAATTTGCTCGCTTTCTAATTTTTTGAGTTGCATGCCCAATTCATTAATCTCTGCCCTCCTTAATTTGTTAATATATGCACTCAAGAATATAAATTTCCCCCTGAGTACTGCCTTGACTGCATCCCACAGATTTTGGTAGGATTTTGGTCATTCTCTTCAGTGAAATTGTTGATTGTTTCTATGATTTCTTCTTTGACAGATTGGTTTTGGAGAATCATATTGTTTAATTTCCAATTGGTTTTTGATTTGCCTGTCCAGGTGCCTTTACTAATTATTATTTTTATTGCATTATGATCTGAGAAGGTTACATTTATTATATCTGCTCTTTTGCATTTGTTTGCAATGATTCTATGCCCTATTACATGGTCAATCTTTGTGAATGTACCATGTGCAGCTGAAAAGAAGGTGTATTCTTTTTTGTTCCTATTTATTTTTCTCCACATATCAATTAAATCTAATTTTTCTAGGACTACATTCGCCTCTCTTACCTCTTCCTTATTTATTTTTCGGTTTGATTTATCTAGATCTGAAAGAGGAATATTTAGATCTCCCACTATTATGGTTTTACTATTTCCTTCTTGAGCTCTGCCAGTTTCTCCTTTATGAATTTGGATGCTATACCCCTTGGTGCATATATATTGAGCAGTGTTATTTCCTCATTGTTTATACTGCCTTTAATCAGGATGTAATGTCCTTCCCTGTCTTTTTTAATCATATCTATTTTTACTTTGGCTTTGTCAGAAATCATAATAGCCACTCCTGCCTTCTTTTTTTCATTTGACACCCAAAAGATTTTGCTCAAGCCCTTAATCTTAAACTTGTGTGTGTCAGCCCGCCTCATATGTGTTTCTTGTAGACAACATATGGTAGGATTTTGGTTTCTGATCCACTCTGCAGTTTGCTTCCGTTTTATGAGCGAGTTCATCCCATTCACATTCAGAGTTACAATTATCAGTTGTGCATTCACTGACATTTTTGTATCCTCCCTTCTTCTTACACTATTTTCTTTCAAACCAGTGGTTTGCTTTGAGCCGGTATCCCTTATCCCCTCCCTTGATTGACTTCCCTTTCTGCCCCCTCCCTTGTTATTCCCCTCTTTTTGTTTTTTAAAGGCCTAATGAATTCCCTCCCCTTTCTTCTCCCCTCCCTTTTTTGACCTCCCCACTCCCCTTCTCCCTTTGGTTTGACCCTTCTGACTTTCTCAGTAGGGTTAGATAGTTTTTTATCCCAATGGATAATAAAGCTACTCTTCCCTCTCTGGGTTAATTACACTGAGAGTAAGGTTTGATTATTACCTCTTAATGCTCTCTCCCTCTCCTTCTTATATTATTTATCCCCTCCCCTTCCCATGCACTCTTTGTGTTTAATAGAATATCCTATTTTTTTTTATTTACTCATATTTCTCTTGGTGTTCCCTACTATTCCACCCCTCTTTCCCACCACCCCATATCATCTTAGACCATTTAGTATCCTGTCCTCTCCCTATGATTTATTCTTCTGATTGCTATAATAGTGAATATTATAATAGTGAATAGAGTTCACTACAGAGAATTATACATAGCATTTCTCCACATAGTAATACAGATAATTAGATCTTATTTAAGCCCTTAAAGAGTCAAATTTAAAAAATTATGAGTTTTCTTTCTTTTTCCTCTGTTTCTTATTTACCTTTTCATGTTTCTCTTGATTTTTGTGGTTGGATATCAAACTTTTCATTTAGTCCTGGTCTCTTTTGTGCAAAAACTTGGAAATCTTCAATTTTGTTGAATGCCCATACTTTCCCCTGGAAGTATATAGTCAGTTTCGATGGGTAGTTGATCCGTGGCTTAAGGCCCAACTCTCTTGCGTTTCTGAATATCATATTCCAAGCTTTGCGGTCTTTTAGCGTGGAGGCTGCCAGATCCTGTGTGATCCTGATTGGTGCTCCTTGATATTTTAATTGTCTCTTTCTGGCTTCTTGTAAGATTTTTTTCTTTTACTTGGAAGCTCTTGAATTTGGCTATTATATTCCTGGGCTTTGTCTTATCTGGATCGAGTGTTGAGGGTGATCTATGGATCCTTTCAATGTCTATATTGCCCTCTTGTTGTAGAACTTCAGGGCAATTTTGCTGAATAATTTCTTTAATATGGAGTCTAAATTTCTATTAATTTCTCCCTTTTCAGGGAGACCAATGATTCTCAAATTGTCTCTTCTAGACCGGTTTTCTTGGTCTGTCACTTTCTCATTGAGATATTTCATGTTTCCTTCTATTTTTTCAGTCTTTTGACTTTGATTTATTTGTTCTTGTTGTCTTGAGAGATCATTGGCTTCTAATTGCTCAATTCTAGGCTTTAGGGACTGGTTTTCCTTTTCTATCTGGTCATTTCTGGTCTTCAGTTGACTTGCCTCACTTTCCAATTGTGAAATTCTGCCTTTTAAGCTGTTAATTTCTTGCCAGATCTCTTCCATCTTCCTCAACATCTCATTTTTGAACTCTTCAATAGCTTGTGACCAGTTTTCATTATTTTGGGAAGGTTTGGATACTTGTTTGTCCTCCTCTGTTGTCTGGATTTTCTCTGTGTAAAAGTTGTCGAGTGTTCCAGAGTTTTTCTTGATAATCTTTTTCTTCTGGGGTTCTCGGCCTGCCATTGTTAGTAGCCCCGCCCCTTTTCAGCTTTGTCTTCACACTCAGGGTCTGCCTGCACTTTCTAAGCTCCCGAGAATTCCGGTCTCCTTGTCCTCAGGGTCAAGCCTCCTGGTCGTCCCAGGTCTGCCCCTCTGCCCGAGGCTCCTTCAGCAGTCTCAGGGGCTGCTTCCACAGCCACACTCCCATCTGCACCGGGTCCCCACTCAAGGTCCAAGCCTGCCCTCGAGATCTTTGTCTGCGCCCAGGGCAATGTCTTCACCCGCACAGATGCTCGGGAAAGTCCGTGGGCTTGAGATCTTTGTCCTCGCCTAGGGCAATGTCCCCACCCGTGCAGATGCTCGGGAAAGTCTGTGCACGTTCTTTAACCACTTGGGGTCCTACGTCCTGCAGCTCTCAGGTATAAGCCCTGGAGCTGCCAGTGACTCACTGGTTGCCCCAATCACGCTTTCCCTCTTGTGCTTTGGCCTTGGCGCTGTGCATGGTGTGGGGGGTGGTGGAGGGGCTTCTTCTTCTCGCGTTTTAGTGAGAGCTGTTTCACCCCTTCACAGCATGGAAATGCCCCGGTTCCGCGTACCTTCAATGCTGCGCCCCATTGTGGGGTTCCTTCGTCTGGATTCGTTTTTATGTCCCCTCGAGGAGTCCTGTATGCTTCGGTTAGGAGAGATCAAGCAGCTATTCCTTACTCTGCTGCCATCTTAACCCGAGTTAATTTTTCTTATTTTGAAAAGATGAGTCCAAATCCTCTTAAGATCTCTTTAAGTTCAAGGACTAGTGATAAAGATTAGGTACTATAGGTGGGGAAGGGGCAACATACATCAGATCTATGTTAATTTTATCTATGGTAGTATATATATTTTATCATTAACTTTACTTTTCATTTCATAATTCTGTTTATTATAGTATAGTTTTTAATATGTATGCATTTTAGTACATTTTATGATTCACACAAAGATATTTTTATGTATGTTTAAGTGATGAAATGGGTGGAGAAATTTACATTATATTAAAAAATGCTTTATGTAGAGGTCCACTTCAAGGATTAAGTAGTTCACTAATGTAAAGCAGGAACTGTATTTTTGGGAGGGTTGGGGCAACAGGTTACACCATCTCTTGAATGGATTGGTGTATAGAGAATGGGTTGTTGTATCAATCACCTTCTTGATTATTGTGTTGGGGTATTTTTTGTGTCCCTCTCTTCTATCCCCTTCACCTTCTAGGCTTTATTCTTTCTCTGCCTTACTCACATTCCCTGGATTTCTCCCTACTCCAGCAAAATCTCTTAAGCTGTTGAATTGCTTTGGATTTGTCTTCTGCCTCAATCTTTTCATTCATTTTCTGTTCTTCCAGATGAGACCTGAAAGACTCTGGTTAATATTTGTTAGTTACATTGACATGAGGACTAATGTAAAAATTATCTTAATTCTTTAGACTGGATATACTAGATAGCTAGCTACCCTTTTTAGTCATTCTGCTTTAATTAGGTTAACTTAGGAGATCATTTAATTGTTTAATTACCTTCATTGCCTTCATTTGGTATCCAAACTTTGACCAAAGACTCTGTTTTCACAACTTTTATAGTATTCTAGTTGTTAACTGTGTGCATTTTGGCACTATAATACCACTACAATACCTGTAGTGATTTATTAATAACATAATACTCATCATTCTAGTGGTATTGAATAATATAATCTTGGTAGCAATGTGCCTTTGGAGCCTAATGTTTCTTTCATATTGTTATGCTAGTAAGAATATACAGCATGTCTGAAAAATCTTAGTACAAGTTTTAAGCTCCAAGCTATTAAAGCTTGAAACTTCATTTTGACTTTTGGGACACCTTATTTTAATGATAGGAATTTAGTTGTCAATATTATTTTCCTAGGTAACTTCAAATGTTTTCTCTCATAGGGATTTGTTGAATGTAGATGAATTGTGATTTGGTTTTGGTTTTGTTTGGTCTAACACCTTGTATCGTCTATTCCTTAAATCATGTCTCTAACAAAAGAACCGCCACTTCATCTGGAATTCTGAATTACTGTTGCTTTGTGCAGATATACCCAGTTATTGTAGGAAAAAGTGGTGAAATAAGATGACAATACCTCATTTATTGAGGATGACCTAAGTAAAATTTCTTAGACTCCTCAAAAACCACCAGTTATAGAAGTATAAAATTTCTTGAAATTTTGGAGAAAATTAAATTGTATTGCTCTATTTTAGTTCTCTTTGTAAGAAATGAAATTCTCTGGAGGCTATTTCTTTTTAATTTCAAAATGCTAATTTATTAATAGACTGCTCAAGATTTCTAACCAGCCATTGGATTTCCTTTTCATCCAGAACAAATACCAAGAGAACTGGGCAGGAGAATTGGGCCAAAGAGCCCAAGCAGTAAGCACCTAGACTGTGAAGAGAGGTATAAGGATGAGAAGCTGGATAAGAGAACTGGACCAGAGTAGAAGACTTCCTGTCATGCAAACCATTAGATATCCCTTCTGATGTCATCCAATTCTTCCCCTTGACATCTCTGATTAGAAAACAGACATGTAGGTAGGAAGTGGCCTCAGAGACCTTATTGGAAAACAGGCAAGTAGGTAGGAAGTGACCTCAGAGACTTACTCATTACTTCATCACAGAAACAGGCAAGTGTCAGGAGGATGCCAACATACCCTTTCCTCCTTTCCATGTGATTAGATCAACTTGGTGGCTAGAGCTTACTGACTTTATTACCCTGAGAGTTCTTGTTTACAGATAAAAAGCAGGTCTCCACCCTGCCTGCAACAAAAGTCAGCCCAGTCATATGCCTTTAATCCTATTATCCTTCAAAAAGACAAAAGATCTAGACAAAAAAAGGGAGGACCCAAACCATTTCTTGGTCTGGGGGAAAGACTGTTAGCTTTAAAATCAAATTGTTTTTGTGGGCCAAGGAGGGAAACCAATACAGTATTAATTTTCCACATCTTTATACAAATAAAGTCATGCTTTATTTAGGAATATTGAAACATAACTTGGCTTATTCACCAAATAATCATATTTAGCATATGATTTTTATTCATATGATTGCAAATAATGTTGAACTTTAAGGAATTCTGTTTTCTTTCTTTTTGTGCTCATTTGAAGAAGCAGCAACATTTTAACCAAAAGAAACCATGAACATTATAGTCAACACTCTTTGTCTTATTGAATTGGGATTTCTTTCTATACAGGGATTGCTCTTAACATTTTTCCTCTCTTTTTAAACTACAAATATATCTTCCCCACCTACCTCCCAAACTCAGCATCCTTTCAGTTCATTGAGAAGACCGAAGTCATCTGACAATTACATTCCTTAAAACTTATTGGCATCGTTATTCATTCTCTCTTTTCCTTCAGTCTCAGAAAGATAGTTTTTCCTGTTCTTTCATCTTCCACTTTTTCTAGAGTCTTGAACTAGTTCCTCCTCATCTCTCTTTCTGCCCCATTCATTTACTTTTTCTATCACTCTTTCCCTTGTGACAAAATTTTTTTGGAGGGGGAAACGTGTTAATGTTCATGTTTTTATACCACCTTCTTTCTTCAATCTGACTTCTGAATCCTTTACTAAAACTGCTTTCTCAGAGGTCGTCAGGGATTTGTGCATTGCCAGATATGATGACCATTTCTCAGTTGTTTAATTGACTTCCTAAAACGGTTGGACCAATTCACAGTCTCATTATCACTCTTATTAGTGAGCCTGTCTTCCATAGAGCCCATTCAGCAACTGCCATTACCTCTTTTGTCATATTTGCCAAAATACTGGTATGAGGTGGCACCTCAGAGTTGTTTTCACTGAAATTTCTCTTAGTAGTATTTTTTTTTCAAATGAAGAATTGAAATTTCAGAAGCCAGAAGTAAAAAATCATAGAATAACAGATTTTAGGAATAGAATAGATTTTAGGGGGCCAGTGAGTTTGACTGCCTCACAAACCCTAGGCAGTAGGTGAAAACATCAAAAGGAAGAAGTGAGCAAAGCTATAGAAAGACCTTAGACAAATGCTGCTCCTCTGTTTAGTGGCCCCTGCTATATAGTGACACCCTCAATGAGACAGGATTAGGAGGGGATAGGTGGGAGCCTAGCATGGAAAAGAACCCAAAACACTGCTTAGTAAACTTCTGCTGTGATGTACCTACCTGGCCCAAGAATGGCAACATAGTACAAGAAAATGTTTACTCCTAGAGAAGTTTATGAACTAGGAAACTATTGAAAAATGTTTATCAACATTTAATCTCCCCTCACAAGCATAGTGTGTTCCTAGGATGACCTAAGGCAGGACTACATGCAAGGTCTCCATCTCCTTTCTCAGAACATCTCTCTCTACCCATAGGGAGTGCCTCAGCAGCACTCCCTCTCACCACCAAAACAAAGCTTCCCCCCTTTTACTCCCTTTTCAGTCCTTCCCACCCTCTACTCTCCTGCAGACTTTCTTCTTCAGAGACTATAGGAGTCATCTTCCCATGCCATTCCTCAACCAGAGCATACCCCTTTATTTTCCTCATCCCCTAATTCCCTTCCATGCACCATTTCATTTTATGATTTAGTCCCACAAAAAAAAAAAATACTGCTTTACCGAGGTTTGCCTCTTAGACATCACTTGGACTTCCACCTTTACACACTGTCACCTTGTGAATATTTATTTTAATTTTTTTTATTTTTAAATAATTTTCCATGTTTACATGATTTATTTTCTTTCCCTCCCCCTCCTCCCAGAGCTGACAAGCAATTCTACTGGATTGTAGAAATGTTATCACTTGATATCTATTTCCATATTATTCATTTTTGCTATAGAGTAATCTTTTAAAGTCTAAACTCCAAATCATATACCCATATATACAGGTGATCAGTGATGTCATATGTTTTTCTCTTGCATTTCTATTCCCATAGTTTTTTCTCTCAATGTGGTTAGCATTCTTTCTCATAAGTCCTTTAGGAGTGTCCCACCTTGTTGCATTGCTACTAGTAGCAAAGTCCATTACATTGAATTGTTCCACAATGTCTTACTTTCTGTGTATGGTGTTCTCTTGATTCTGCTCATTTCACTCTATGTCAGTTCATTGAGATTCTCCTAGTTCATATAGAAATTCTCCAGATCATCATTCCTTAACAGCACAATAGTATACTATTACCATCATATACCATAATTTGTTCAGCCATTCCCCAATCAAGGGACAATCCTTCATTTTCCAATTTTTTTGCCACCACAAAGAATGCAGCTCTGAATGTTTTCATGCAAGTATTTTTTCTTACCTCTTTGGGGCACAAACCCAGTAGTAATATTGCTGGATCAAAGAGTAAGCATTCTTTTAAAGCCCTTTGTGCATAACTCCAAATTGCCTTCCAGAATGGCTGGATTAATTCACAACTTCACCAGAAATGCATTAGTGTCTCAATTTCCCACTGTGGTTGTTGCTGTCCTTGGTTATGCTGCCCCTGCATTTATCACTCCATCATTTCTTATGTCTGGGATGATTGAGAACCAAATATTCTGGCCTAGCATGGATGAACAGCAGGTCTGACTATATGGGGTCATTAAAGATCATTAAAGACCAGCCCTGTCTGCTCCATCTCCAGCCACTAGCTTTTGATCACCTCAACTGCTCCAGACAGTAGAGGGTTTTTCCTTGGCCTAAACTTAAATTCCTTCTTCTCTCCACCATTTGTACAACTAAACTGTAACTTTTCTGTGTGTGTGTGTATGTGTTTTTTAAGAATGTTTTACATACTTCTGTTTTCTGTTTCTCTCTTTTCTCTTAACTGGCCCCTGCTTCAGTCATGAACGAATAAACAAACAAACAAATAAATAAACAGGCAGCTAAATAAATAAATAAATAAACAAATAAATAAATAAATTGAATCATAAATCATAAATTATTTCAGGAAATAGTATGTCAACTTACTTTCCATATACCTTCCCTGGCTATCACTCTGTGTTGCCTTTCTCTATTAGAAGATAAGTTCCTTGAGGCCAAAGATTGGATTAGCCTTTATAAATTGTATCTTAACTAGAGGTTAACACAGTGTTTGACAAATAGGAAGTTCATACTAATTGCTTTTTCATCCATTCATGATGAATATTTGTCAAGAAAACAACTATGAAAGACTTAAGAACTCTGAACAATTTAGTGACTAGTGGTGACTTCAGGAAATTGATGCTAAGACATACTTTCATCCCTTTTGGTAGAGGGGTCAAGAATAAGACATAGGTTTTCAGACCTAGTCATTGTGTTGATTTGTTTTGCTTGACCATACTTAGCTCTTCTTTAGGAGGAAGGGGCAGGAAAATTGGTAGATAGTAATAAGGCTACAGAAAAGAAAGGAGTGTTATTGAAACCTTAAAAATCCATAAGAGAGGAGAAGCCAATTCAAGAGACACTGGACAAGCCAGGCACTTTTGTGGCTACAGTGTTAAATGTACTATAATAATACGTTCTTAGAAACTCATCTACACAACTAAAGCTCAGTTTCACATAAAACTTATTTCTGTTATTTACACATTGAAATGTTCACTTTCTTATAATAAAGATTTAAAAAATAAAATAGATTTACATTAGGATGAATGTAAGTTCATTGTAAGTGGAGAGTTTTTTACATTTTTTTTTTTAAATCTTTACCTTCTGTCTTGGAGTCAATACTATGTATTGGCTCCCAGGCAGAAGAGTGGTAAGGGCTAGGTTGGTACCTAAAAGGTAGATACTGTGTAAATAAAATTTTATACATATGTATATATACTTATAAATATATTTATATATACCCATATATATAAATATATATTTATATATACTTATAAATACAATTATTTAGTAATAGTTGTTGATGGATTGTTATGTGGAGCCGGTTTGCAAATGAGACTGGTGAATTTTTCAACTAAGAAAGAAGGGAAGAAAGAAAAGGGTACCATGTTGTTAAAAATGACTGGGTCTTAATTTGTTTCATAAATTATGGTGTTTAAGGATCTTCTGGAAAGGTTCAGAGCAGAGATATTAGGAACTAGGATATTTACATAGCTCTTCCTTCTGCCCCATCCATTCCCTTTTCTTTTTAAGTATACATGAGGAAAAGAACTCAGCCAACAACAGTGAATGTGGTAGAGGGGTTCTACTTCTGTTCCAACCAAGTGGTACTGTGCAGTGCTATATACCTTTTATTTAGATAATGATTTTAGAACTATATGAGATCTTTCAAATTATTGTGGTAAAAAGATGCAAACTGATAAGAATAGGAAAAATGAATCACACACATTTTCAGGTAAGGTTCTGCCCAAAATGCCAAGTGCTAAGATATTGTTAGACAAAAAGTAGACCTAGTTTCTGATTATAAATCCTTCTTATGTTAGAAATATGTAGTTATATATCTTTTCAATATGGAAATTAATAGAGTTAAAATACTTTTAAAAATTGTATATTTCTGTGCTAAGAATAGCACATTGTTAGATAATCTAAATGATCAGTTCACATGTTTAGCTTTGAATTAAAATAATTTTTCACTGCAAAGATTATTTGTGTACTATAAAGGTTTTTAGACATATCTTATCCTTTCAATACAGGCAATTCAAGGACCTGTGGAATATGAGTGATGACAAACCCTTTCTATGCACTGCCCCTGGATGTGGCCAGGTAATGTAATCTCTTTGTCCATTTGTGTATGTGCAGGTCATTTGGGGGTTGAGTAAACATACAAGAATAGTAGGACTACCCTAAGAAAATTTCTGAGAAAAACTTAATAATTTTCATTTAATAGTAGAATATTCCAGTTTGGGGCGAACATAGTCTAAAGGAGTTTACTATTCATGAAAGAAAATGTTCCAAGTATTGTAATTGATTAAAGCTACTATGGCAGAATGATAGAAGATATGAATAAGGGAGAATAGGAAGTGCCCACACCTATAAAATTATTTCATTGAAGTATATCATAATGTGGAGGTAATAAAATACAGTATAATTTTTAAATGTATCAGACGATGAACTATAGATTAAAAATGCTGGTTTATTTTATACTATTGTAGAATTAGTTGGTAACCAACTAATGGTATCTTTAACATAATTGTATTTCCCAAGTCTCCTATGTTATAAAGCAAAAAGGCATATTTGGTTGAAAAGTTTCAGAAATTAATTTTTCAGTTTTTTCAAATATAACATTTAAACTATAAACCTGTTAACCTAATTACTATTACATTCATAATGTGAATGTTATAGAAACACTGAGTCAGAATAAATGTCCAGTACTTGTGTGCGATGTCTGTGTATGTATAGCTAAGTATATATCTCTACATTTGTGTATATACATATCTATATATCTATATCTATCAATCTACATATACACACACATTTGCACAGTTATATATTTTATAACCTTAGGAAGCATTTTTATGCCTTAATCCATGGCAAGTCAATAATTATTTTAACCTGCTTTTCTTTTCAAAAGAGATTTCCATGGTGTGGTAAGCAGGAATTAAATAATCACTTATGTTTTCTCTAATAACCCGTTTTAAAATTAGGCTTTTCTATCACTGTTATCTTAAATAATACAGAGAAGAAATATTACGCTTCTCCCTTTTTTCCTTTTAATGAAAACAGAAGCATTTTGACTTATTGGATTAAAATATCAGAGGTCCATTTCCATCTCTGTGTGACCCTGAGCAAATTATTTGAACTCATAATACTTCAAGCAAATTGGGTCTATCCTGTTCCATCCCCCTCTCAACTCCACACACACTGCCTCCCCACTTCCCCCCCTCCAAAAAAAACCCGCTAGGGCAGAGAGATATAATAATGAAAAAAATTTTCCCCCTACCAAGTTTTCTTTTTTTCTCCTATTTCCCTTGAAGTGACCTTTTACAAAAACTTACCAGTAAACAAACTATGTCACATATTAGCATTTTGCAGTTTAATACTCTGCTATATTCTGGGAGAATAGAAGGAAATTTCCTAAATCCTTTGCAATTGTGCAAGTGAATCAGAAATTTTTTTTAATGATAATCTCTAACAAAAACAGATTAAATGAAGTATTTATATCACTTTTCATCTATTGGCCTTTTGGTACTCCATGTATTATCAGTAATGAAGTGCTCCCTGTATTCTTAGTATTGTATAAAGAATACTTTCTGTTAAATTTTCTGAGAAAGGTAGAACCCATACCCTGGAAAGGGCTACAAAATACATATTTTAAGTTACCGTTATTAATTGCTGTTCTTCAATAGAACATAAGCTCTCTGAGGGACAGTTTTGGTTGTTATATTCCAAATACCTGGTCAGTGCCTCTCTTAGAAGATACTTGATAAATGTTTGTTGAACAGAACTGAGTATTTGTCAAATCCTTGGGTTTCTTAGTGATAAATTGTTGGGTTTTGGTAAGCTGTGAAACAAGGAAAAATGTGAAATACCTCCATTTGACCCCTTTACACTTATGTGTTTATGATGTCATAGTGATAGAAATGGGAGCAGATGATCCCAGGAATCACAGCTTTTGGACAACTATAAACTTATCTTAGCTGTTAATACATTATGAGATCCTCATCCAGACAAATTATAAGAGGAATGGATTCATGTTTTGTAATTCTCTCATCTATTCCCTCCTTGTCTTCTCTGACATTGTTATTACCCTCATGCAGACCCTCATTACCTCACCCCTGTACTATTAAGAGTAGGCTGCTGGTTGGTCTCTCTGCCTCAAGTGTCTTTACACTCCGATCCATCTTCCACTCGGCTGTCAAATTGAGCTGTCAAAGTCACAGATCTGATGACCATGTTGTTTTTTCCCCTTTTTCCCTCCCCTATTTTGTCTCTCTTCGATTTAATAAATTCTACTGGTTCCTTAGGATCAAATAGAAAATCTAGTGTGGTATTCAAAGATCTTAATAACTTGGTTGCCCTCCCATCTTTCCAGTTTTGTTATTTGCCTTCATATTATTGTGATCCAATGACACTGACCTCTTTTCTTTCTCTCTTCACACATACTTTTCCTGGCTGGGCATTTTTACTGGCAGACTATGCCTGGAATTCTCTCCTTTTTTTAAGACTCCTGATATCCCTGACTTTCTTGAAGTCCCAGTTAAAATTACACTTCTTTATAAGAAATCTTTCCTGATCCCTCTTAAAGCTAATCCCTTCCACTTTTGATTATGTCTAATTTATCTTGTATATATTTTGTTTGTACCTACTTTTCATGTTACCTCCTCTTTACACTGTGAGCTCCTTGAAAGCAGGAACTGTCTTGTCTTTTTATTCCTAGAACTTAGCATAGTACTTGGTGCATAATAGATGCTTAATAACAGCTTCTTGAGTTATTGGTCCAGTGATGGGCAAACTATTCCCCTAGGGCCAGATCCAGGCCATAGTTAGCCCACCACTGCCTTAAGCAATTCCCTAATCACTATGCCCCCACATCCAGATGTAGTGATTAGGGAATTGCTTAAGGCAGTGATGGGCTAAATATGGCCTGGATCTGGCCCTCGGGGAAATAGTTTGCCCATCACTGGGTTAGACAACCAAAGGAAAGTGCTACTAAATGGAAGGATAGCTCCTAGGCCTTTTGAAAAGGTTAAATTTAATGGTTGGACTTAAATTATGTGAAATAATGTGGTCGCCAGAATTATTATATCTCAAGTCAGAAGTTTATTTACAAAATAGAGGGGAAACAGCAAAGTAGGGAAATGTGAGAGAGGTTAGAGAAAATGCCTATACTAGTCCTCAGCCAGGAGGCCCAGTAGTAAGTAACTACAAGTCCTCCTCCAAGATGGAAGCTAGTCTCTTAAGAAAATAAGAAAGTAGTCAGCCCTTTTCACTCACTCAAGGAAGAAGTCCAGGAGTCAGGATCCAAGTTGATGCCATCATCCAAGCCGTAGTCTCCAGTGAAGTTCACTTATCTCCAGGAGTCACTCTCCACTAGACTCAACTTCACCAACCTCACTGCTCAGGGGTTTTGTGGCTTTTTTGGTGGTTTCCTGTTCCTGCCCCTCTTCACAGGGGCCAGTCACAGTTTCCAAATTGTCCAGCCCTGCTCAGGGGCAGTGTCTGTTGGATTGACTTCCAGTTTGGATTCTCAAGTTACTGAGTTATTACCCTGTTAGCACCTGGGTTGCACCCACTTAAGGTTAAGTGTGGGTGTATTGCTTTTGTTGATTGATTCAAAAGTAGACAAAGAAGAGCTAATCTTGTCCTCACAATCTAGTGAGGTACTAAGTAGGAGTACTTAAGTTATTGTTCCTTTTTTTTTTTTTTTTTTTTTTTTAATTTTTTTAAACCCTTAACTTCTGTATATTGGCTCCTAGGTGGAAGAGTGGTAAGGGTGGGCAATGGGGGTCAAGTGACTTGCCCAGGGTCACACAGCTAGGAAGTGTCTGAGGCTGGATTTGAACCTAGGACCTCCCGTCTCTAGGTCTGACTCTCAATCCACTGAGCTACCCAGCTGCCCTTCTTAAGTTATTGTTAACCAAAATTATACTAGGCAAAGTGTAAAATCAGAATAGACAAAGAGAACCAAGAATTTCTTTTTACACTTTCTTAAAGATAAATAAAAGAGTTGGGGAAATTGATTGTTTATTATGCAAAAGACAATAAGAAGCATAATTCCATAGGATGTTTGGTGATCTCATAAATGGCAGTGTGTAGGATAAGCATTTAATTCCAACTCATGCAGCTTTAGCAGAAAATGAAAAAGTATAAATATTCTTTGAAGAACTTGATAAGACTTTCCTTAATAAATCATCGTATATTTGAATATTTAGTGACTTTAATACAAAAATATAGATGTCAAGATGTCAAGAGAAGTTGGAAAAATATGACCTATTTAAGTTAGTTATTCAAACTTAAAATTTCACTAAGGCTGAAGGAAACTTCAAAGCAAAAATGAGAACGTATTAGATATGATGAGAATGTAATAGTATGATTAAAAATTAAACAGCAATCAATTAGCTCCAGTCATTCTTGAATCAGTTATATGTATACAGTCAGACTGTTGTCTTGTTAACACCAAGATCAAAATTAATAAATCTGGAAGAATAAAAATGAGAAAGAAGACATAATGTATAATAAAGCAGTTCCCACATAACATATTTACAAAAATTACCAATGCCAAAAATGAGAAATGGGTGGAGGAAAGTGTATCAGTACAATTAAAATATTTTCATTCAAAAATAATAACCAATATAAATTTATTGCCACAATACAAAGACCAAAAAGAGGCCCAGAACTGCCTTAGTTAGTAGGAAACTTGACTTGCTTACCAAACAGAGAGGGATGATAATCAAAGACAATATTGAGAATTGGAAGATTTTTGTAAAATCTCATGAACATAAAGAATCATGGAGGGCAGATACATTTAAAGAAAAGTTGGGAAACAGACCCAATGAATCAAAGTCATTCCTAGGATCTAGAAAAGATGAAACCTAAAGGAGAGAAAACAGAAGATGGAGGAGATATACAAACAAAAGAGATATTTGTTTTTAATAATAGACTTTTATTTTAACCAGCAATATTAGAGCACCTCTCAGTTGAACTACACTCCATAGTCCTAGATATGCTCATATTTGTAGAGGAAATGGTGTGTAAGAAAACTAAATGGAGATATAGGTTTGTCTTGGAATTAGCACTGTTGTAGTGTCTGGAGGAGAATATATATATCATCTAGTGATAATAACAAAGGTGTAGAAAAATATTAAGCCATATTACTACGTTTCAGAAAAGGGAACCATGAGAACTTTAATAACTACCTACCGATGACCCTTTTTTTTTAATCTATACAACATTTTAATGGAAAAATTACACATGCATTAAGAACACTCTTGGAAGTGTGAGTGGGGAACAGGTAGACTTTTAGATGCTATATTCCACAATACATTAAATTTTTACCATCACTCAGCTAAAAAAAGTAGATATATAAGATCTCATTGCCCTTACTCTCTGACTTATAAATGCATCTGACAAGGTAAAGCAAAACACTACCATATAGGCTTTCCCATAATGTCTTCCCTAATGTAGAAGCAAAAAGATCACCCTAGTGCAACTATCAATAATATGGAAATAGGTTTTGATCAATGATACATGAAAAACCCGATGGAATTGCACATCGGCTACAGGGAAGGGAGGGAGGGTTTTGGGGGAGAGGGAAAGAACATGAATCATGTAACTCTGGAAAAATGCTCTAAATAAAAAAATAATTAAAAAAATAATGTCTTCCCTACATATGTGAGTATGCAAAATTTCTTGAGAGGTAACCTTGATTGATTAGCCTACAGTTATTCATATCAAAAGCTATCTTTCTCATGAAGGAGAGCTAACACAGATCAAGTTGAAGAGAAGGATTTTTTTGTAGATAGTGAGGTCCGAATACTTTTTTTTTTTTTTTAAATATGAATGACATTGTGTTGAATGCATTAATTCCCAGAACATTGAAGTACACCCTGAAACCTGTAATCATGCATAAGAGTTTGGCCTATTGTCTGGACTATGACATGCTTTTGGATGGCCAACCTATAGTGTTCTTTGAGCAGTGTATTAAGCTTGTACAAATTACGCAAATGTACAGTTTGATTTCCCATAATTTAACAGGAAGAAGAAAGTGGACTAGATTTTTGGAAAATTACAGAGTTCTTCAAGCTTCCCTGAAGCAAAGACCTATCTTTGTAATACTGAATTAGTGTGGATGTAATAGCTGTGTCAAGAAGATGAATTTGAGGATCACCCAGAGGGCAGTGGGCCAGGTACATGGTGGAAATGAGCAGATTATAACATACTACAAATAAGGAATTATGAAGAAGTAAAAATCTGAATTACTGAAAAGAAGTGCTAAAGTCTTATCTTAATGTTATTTTTGGATCCTTATTATGGGACTTGGAATCAGATTCTTTTACACCTTGTTAAATAAAAAAATAAATTTTATTAATTTTATTATATATTTATATTATGTATTTGCCTATATAATATAGACAAAATTTATATATCATATAATTAATTAAATAACTTTAATTAGATCCTAGCCCAACTAATCTTGTTTTAAAGTCCATCCTATAGTTAAAAGTCATAATGAGGATTCAGGGCTCGTGCTTAATATCTGATGAGAAAACCATTGACAGTTTTGCTTTCTCCGTGTACCAATATCACCTTGTTGACTAATCCCTTTGACAAAGTATTAAAGTAAATTTGAGTCTTGATGATATCAGTGCTGGTCAGGTCTATTTTATTCTTCTTTTATTATATTTTCAAATGTCTTTTAGTTTAAATTTTTTTTTAAATCTAAATTGTCTTATTGGGACTGGATATTTTCTCTAAGATGTAGGCTTTCTAAGAAAGCATTTTTCTGAAGTTTTTGTTTGGAGGACCACATTGTTTACCTGACACTTTCAGTAGTTTTTTACCCTTGCTATACTAACAATGAGTCTCATTATTTTCATGTATATATGTAGTATTGTTGAACAGCATAATTCCAGGTAGCAGATTGGAGTGGCTACTTTTCACTGTGTGATAATAGTAAAAAGCTTTTGGCATCAAGGTGTTATGGTGCTCATTATCTATTGACTTAAAATTGTTCTTTGTGAATTAGACCATAAACTTTATTGTAGTTTCTGTGTAACTTTCTTATTGCTTTCTAAAGATATTTGTAGCATGTTGTATTGAAAGGCTATTTCAGGAGATTAGGAACATTAGTTAACCAGAAAACAAATTTATTGTTTATTATATTTTTAACATGGTTGCAAAAATGAGTTGAATAAGGCTGTCTCTTGTTTCTTTGGGGGGATAGAAATGGGTTGAGCATGCAATGTTTGAGTGTTTACTTCAACAACTTATAAATGTCAAGTCTCTCAAAATTTGCTAATAGCTCAAAATTCCATATAAACTGTGGAACTGAGGCAATTGGCATAAGAAAATTAGACTTGGATTCTACCTTTTTATTTTTATTTGTTATAAAAAAATAAAAATACATTTTTATTTGCTAACATCTACAGTGTTCTAAATACTGCCACTAAATTCATGAGATTGGACAAATAACAGTAGTTATTTTATGAAAAAAAAAAGTATATTTCCAGCTTCAAATTTCTAAACTAAATTGGCAGTGGAGGGATGTAGGGGAATAAATTTATTTTTAAAAGTTTCATCCTTATCTTAATGTTTTGTGAATCTTTTGGTTTTATTAAATTCACAAATATAATAGTCTTGGTACATGTAGTCATGTATCTACTATGCCATGAAAAACAGTACATTTCAGCATAAAACTACAATGATGCTGAATGTCAAACTTTTCTCATTGTGGCTAGTGAGAAATATCTTGATTTATTGACAGTCATCCTGTGTTCCATTTTAAGATTTTGGTAATCGGGTTGTCTCTGCCATATTCTTAATGTCTGACTACAGTTTCAATTTTCTTTAAAAGTTAGACAAGAGGGGGCAGCTGGGTAGCTCAGTGGATTGAGAGCCAGGCCTAGAGACAGGAGGTCCTAGGTTCAAATTGGGCCTCAGACACTTCCCAGCTGTGTGACCCTGGGCAAGTCACTTGACCCCCATTGCCTACCCTTACCAATCTTCCACCTATAAGTCAATACACAGAAGTTAAGGGTTTAAAATTAAAAAAAAAAAGTTAGACAAGAATTAATTTTGTTCTAATGATGTATACCATGAGTCAGTTGCTATATAACAAGTTTTGCTTTAACATCAGACTATTTTTAGCCTGAATTTTTTTTTTTTCTTTTTGGCTAGCACGTAATAATGCTTTGCAAATTATAGTTACTCAGTGTTGAATGAATAAACGTTAAACTTGTTGGATGAACTAAAACACATTTTCCCATTTTCTCCCTTTACAAATTTCTGAAATTCTAATCTGATGGATTTTTATTTGGCAGAGGTCACTATCATTTAGTTTTAAAGGCTTCTGTTCAATAGAGGCAAAGGAATATTTTCTTTGAGAAATAATAAGAACAGTTTGGCTGAAGTAGAGAGAATAGTGTGCATTGAATTTAGGAAGATAAGATAAATCTTAATTGTGAGGGATTTTAACAGCCCAGCAGGTGTTAGTATTTCATCTTATAGGCAAAAAGAAGCCAATGGAGCTTCTTGTGCAGGGGAATGATATGGTCAGACCTGTGCTTTGGGGATATCATTTTGGCAGCTAAGTGGATGAAGTGGAAAAGTCAGTGATGCAGGAATGGAACTCAGGAGCAAGACTAGTGTTAATCTAGAGATAAGAAGATGGCCTGGCCCTCACAGAGTCCTGGGATACCTTCTTAGGGAATGAGACAGAGCTGTTGATGTGGCAAAGAAAGTATGGTTGGTTAGCTAGTGTGACAGTTAGATTAAGTCTACACCTGCCCATCTTTAGATTTAATCACCAAAGGTGAGAACACCTCCAATTTTGGGAGGTCCGTGTGCTAGAGTGGGTGATGAATCAGAATCAACTGACTGCCCCCTAGGCAGTCCTAAGTGAAGTGTCTGTTATGATTGGACATGCAACTAGGAGGGAGGCACAGGAAGTGACGCATAAGTGAACCCTTTAAAAAGAGACCTCACTTAGCTGGGCTCAGTCTTCTAGCTTTCCTGGTTTGTGGAGGAGTGCTGGCTGGGATGCCGAGACCTTGGTGAGACTGCTCTTAATATCTTCTTTGGAATTCCATGTGATGAGTTTAAAGATTGAATCTTCCTGAACTTCTCTTAAGGAACTTCCCTTTAATAGAGACTCTGTGAATGAAGCTTTGCTTCATTCAACTCCCAGCCTCCGGCCCTCTGACTCTTGCCTTGGGTTAATTAGATCTACCTGGATTAATTAGAGGATCGTAGTAATTTACCTACTGTGTTAGATTCTTATTTCTTCTACCTCTTCTCAATTGTAAATAAATTCCTATAAAAGTCAATTTTGACTTGAGGTTATTCCTTAATCAGGGAATTTTCCCTTGGCAACCACCTTTTAATATATTTGACCAAAAAACCCTTTTTCCCCCTTACACTGTTAGGGTTCAAAATGGGTGGTCTCCAGAGGAACACACGAGACAATGCAACCAAAGCAGGAGAAAGCTTTATTGCCAGCGCGCGCTGGGGGAACTCAGCAAAGAGAATCCCGAGTGGTGCATTCAGAAGAGGGAATATATGTTTCTAGGATATAGGTGCCTTTGTTTTAGGGTTAGCTAATAGCTAGACAGAGGGAGTAGGGATGCTTCCAGGTGCCACAGGATATGATTCTTAATCTTCAAGGCTGTTCTGCCTAGGAATCTTCAAGGCTTTTCTGTTGTGGCCCTGGGGCTGTCAGCCAGAGATAATTGCCCTGCTTGAGCCGGGCATGACGTTATCCAAAAAACCCCCTGCTTAATTGCCAAGTTTAGCTTTTTGGCTATAATATTCTTATAAGCTATAATATTTCTATAAGCTTTTTTGGCTATAACAACACTAGTTAAGGGGGAAAATTAAAGTTTAACCTCAAGGTGATCAGACCTTAGGAAACCACTTAAAGCTGACTTTATAACTGGAATGTCATCTTAATTATTTGCAGTGGAATGAGTTATGCCTTTCTAGTAAACAGAGTATTTGGGTCTGCAAAACAGAGCATCCTTTTCCTGGCATTTAGCCTAAAAAACAATTTGATAACCATAAGATTGCTTAATGAGCATGGAATCAGAACCAAGGGAGTTGGAAAATTTTATATTGCATTCAGGACTGTGAGAGTCTAGAGAATCATGCGATATATCTCTGTCCTTTTAAGAGAGAACACCTTTTTAATAATTTGGATATCTTCCAGATACAATGTAGACTTTCTCTGTGACAGATAAGACAAACACATTGATAGCTCAACTATCACCCCATTAAATTGTGAACACCTTGAGAAAAGGGACTGTCTTTTGCCTCTTTCTATCCTGAGCCTTTAACATAGCATATTAGTAAGTGCTTAATAAATGTTTATTGCCATACCGGTTGACATAGGCTCCATTTAGACTACCATTCTTCTTTTTGCATTTGTCAGGAACTGGTTTTAGTTAATCTTTTAAATTGGTAATATTTGGAAGAAATCCTAACCTTTTCAGCAGTTTGAAAAACAACCTAGCATTAAAAAAATTTTTTTTTAATTCAATTTAGGTTGATACTGAGTAACTTTATTTTTTCAGAGGGTTATATTTTCTGTCATTGTCCCCAGATTCGGCAGGAGGGGAGTGCTAGCCTCAAATCTACTAATCCCAGAATCTAAGAATTACAAGAAGCCTTGAAAGAATCATTCTCTGGGGAGGCAGCTAGGTGGCTCAGTGCATTAAGAGCTAGGCCTAAAGATGAGAGGTCCTAGGTTCAAATCTGGCCTCAGACAGTTCCTAGCTGTATGACCCTGGGCAAGTCACAATCTCCTTTGCCTAGCCCTTACCACTCATCAGCCTTGAAAACAATACTTAGTATTGATTCTAAGATGGAAGGTAAGGATTTAAAAAAAAAAGAAAGAAAGAAGAATCCTTTTCTGCTTTAGTGTCAGGAAACAATCTTCTACTTCCCCTTCACTGGGGAGAATGAGAAGAAAAAAAAGTAAAGGGAGAGGGAGCTTTTTAATTACATCAAACCTAAATTTACCTTACTACACAACACGGATTATTTTGAATTGAGAATATTCACTCAATATTTTGCTTTAAATTTGAATTTTCCTATGTAATTTTCTAACTACCATATACCTGCACTTTACCTGTGTGTCCCTTTAGGAGAGTTAAGTGGTATTTGGTTCTATTGTTTGGTAGAATTGTTCTTACCAAACTTTTCCAAGAGGATTTTGAATGCTGTTATATTGATGGATGTGTGTATTCCAAGCACTTAGTGTTAAACAGTCTTAGCTCAGCAGTCTTAATATTTTCATGAAGTGTGCAACAGTGGGTGGGAAGATGTATACTAAGAAGGAAATTTCTAACTAAAATCCCTTGAGGGTAGTGGGGAATTGATTATGATGGCTTCCCAAGGTGAATTTCAGTAAGCAGTCAAACATTCTGGGACAGTCACTTAGAAGAGAAAATATAAAAAGATATTTGTAAATCTAGCATGAGAAGGAGGCATGATCACTGGATTTGCCAGTAGAATGAGTACTTTCAGATCTTTTAATATATTGTGACAGTTTCTGGAAATTCCTAATAAAAGGTAGATGAATTCAGGTGGACTTTTATGTTTGAATTAAAGCTTTTGGGAAAGTTTGGGACATTATATAATGATCTCAAAATATATAATTGCAACAACTTGAACAGCCCCAAATTAAGTTGACAAAATAATGTAAGATGCCACAACTTTGAAAGGTATATTAAATTAGACTGCCTTCTAAAAAAGTGAGCTATCATTTGAAATATTCAAAGAGTGGATAGATGGCTGACTACCAGGTTGAAAGCCAGAAGAGATTCCTAAATTGGATGAGAAGTTGAACTAGATTTACCTTCAAGGTACCTTTTTAGTCTAAGATTCTATGATATCAGGTAATAGATGATGATTAATTTTTTGTGGTGTTAACCATTTTGTCAAAGGCCTAGGAACATTAGTGATTAAGAGATGTTATTCCTATTTGACCCATTAACACTTAGCACAATACATGTATACTCTCATTTAGTTAAGAGTAATACTTTTTGGGTTAATGATTGGATTTGTTTTTTTTGTTTGTTTGTTTGTTTTTAGGAAAAAAGTTAATTTGGTGGATAATGAAAGATTGATTCTTCAGATTTTAAAAAAAATTTGCAGTTGGGCAGATAGACAAAGGCAATTGCTACATCTATAAAATAAATTCATTAAATTAAATAAGAATAAGATCTTTTCAAATTCTCAAATTCAGTGATTTTAAGAGATACTCCTGTTGAGGAAAGAGGAACATTATCAAAATGAAAAGGGAAAGGAGAAGTAGATGTATTCATATGAGTATATAAACTTAATGAGAAATCTAAATCTAGGAAAGCTGTGAATATGTACTCTGCATTCCTTTTCACTCATCAGAATAATTGCTAAAAGTTTTGTACTACCTTTTTCACTGCACAAATAGACGTTGCTTCCATACTTTTTTTTTTTTTTTTTTTTTTTTTAATTTTAAACCCTTAACTTCTGTGTATTGACTTATAGGTGGAAGAGTGGTAAGGGTAGGCAATGGGGGTCAAGTGACCTGCCCAGGGTCACACAGCTGGGAAGTGTCTAAGGCCGGATTTGAACCTAGGACCTCCTGTCTCTAGGCCTGGCTCTCAATCCACTGAGCTACCCAGCTGCCCCCTGCTTCCATACTTTTGACAACTTAGCAGCATACTAAAAAATGCTGTCTATCTTGAAAGGATTTCATAACAGTGCTATTGATAGATTGTGATTCATTCTATATTTCATAGATTTACATTTGTGATTCCAAACTTGTAAAATATATTCTCTATTATGTTTAGTCTAATATTTTAGGATTCTAGAGAACAGTGGAGCTATATAGCTCTCTATTCATTAAAGAATTCTAGTTCACGATACATTTTTGGAATCAGTAGTTTTGGTAAAGAGGTAAACTATATGTGATTATTTTATTATAGTTCCTAGAGAAATTATTGCCCCTAACCAAAAGGTACTCTACCACGGAGGTATTACATTCAAGACTTGCAAAACTTTAGTAAACCAGATTAAGATGTAATTGGGAAATGTTTAACAAAATACAACACAACAACATAAATAATATAATTTTGTAGCTTGGAATTTTCCTAAGTCAATATCCATTTTTATTTGAGTTTGACACTATTGAACTAGTGCAATATGCATCTAAACAGGTATCCTTTTCTTTGGTTTAGTTTTTAAAAATGATTGCTCTGGAATCCTAATTGTATCATTAAGTGGTAAACATTGCTTGTTTTCAAATACAAAACATGTACACTTAATAAAGTGTAAAGCTTTCTGAGGAGCAAGTTGATATGTTGAAGATAGTAGGCATAAAGATTTATATTTGTGTTCTCTAAGTGAGCATATAAACAATTTACATTAGCACATATAGCATCTGACACTCATCAAGTAGCATAGAAAATACACGTCCAGTATTAGGAGAATTTGTATTTTTACAATTATAATAAAGTGAATTTTAAGCGAATTTGAAAATATCCTCCCATTCCATTTTCAAACATTTGTTATATTGTGTTCAAAATAATTTAATTTAAATAATTCAGTTTTTTAACTGCATTCAAACTAAGGCTGGTTAAATTATTGATGAAACACGAGGAGGGGTGTGTGTGTGTGTGTACACACTCATCTCCATGGTCTTCTGTAGAGTTATAAATCAGTTACCCCTCCTTACACAAGTGCAAGTCCTTTCATGCAGATCTTATTTTATGTGTGTGGCCCATTATGTATATATATTTTTATGTGATAACATAAAGAATGTAAATTATTTAACAGTTAGTCTAGGACTAATAGTTTCTGAAGAACTTCTCAAATTAAGATTAGTATTTAAGCTAGTTTATTTTAACTTAAGATGGTAAGTATTTTTAAAAATCTTTAAAAATGAATTATTGTCTTCAAAGGTCAGTTATTTATAATGTGTTCATTTGCTATTAAAATATAGAATCATAGGATGTTAAGTCATAACATGGAAATTAATGCAAGCCTATAAATTTATATTGTTTACTTAACTTGATATTTTCTTAAATTTGCTCATCAGAAATGGATTTTGCAGAGTAAGGATACATTTTTGTATTGTTTATTCTTAGGGTAACTCTTTCTGATCACTTGGTATCTACTGGGTTGATATCTATACTAACAAAGATAGTATCTTTTATAGTTAACAGATAAACTGCTACTTCAATGTTAATGGTGGTTTTACATGTGGAATTGAATTTCCATATCATATTATTTATTTTGATCAAATTGAAAATCTTAACTGTATTTTAAAACTTTTTGCCACAGCGTTTTACCAACGAGGATCATTTGGCTGTCCATAAACATAAACATGAGATGACACTGAAATTTGGTCCAGCTCGTAATGACAGTGTCATTGTGGCTGGTTAGTATATGCTTTTATTAATAGCTTATATACATCGTTCTCCTGGAATGTGCACAATTTTTGTGTATTTTCTGTACATATATGTGATATCCTTTACACTGGTGAAAAATGCCAATGATTTCATTTGCAATAAATGTTTGCAATATGTATTTTACCCATTACATATCCATTTCCACCTCTGACCATTCATTCACTTTTTTATGTGCTTTTAAAAGTAGATTTCTTTTTTAAGTATTGTTGGAATTAGTGGGAACTTTGTGTTGAGCATGCATAAAAAGCACAAAGGTTGCTAAAATAATTGAATTTCTGTGGTATTAAGTTAAATGTTACTTCCAACTTTCTTGAACTTCATTTGCTAAGTATTTTAGAAATTACTTAGAAGGACTAAACATTTGTTTGCTATTAGGAAGAACAATTAGCAAATTCATAGGTTTGGATTCTGTTTATATTTAAGGTTAATTTTGTATATGAAGTAAGTTTAAGTTACCCCACCTAGATTTTAAACCATTAATTAGCCTGAATAAGAGAAAAAGAACCTGGAATTTGGCTATGTTTAAATTAATCATCATTCATTCAACAGTGTCATTAAAATTAGTCAACACTTTACTAAAACATATTAACTTACCGCAATAAGTGAAAATAGAGACAATGAATTTGCTGATTGTTTCCCCCTAGTCTTGACACTAGGTAGTAGAATTTTTTTTCATATTTTTATTTACAAATAAAGCTTTGTATCTTTATTGCAGTTACTATTATGGAACTGCTAACTGTTGTGGAAAAAATAATCATGAAAGTTTTAATTCAGAATTTTTCATAAATTATAAAATACTCTTTGCATTGCCATATAAAATTAACAAAGTTACATTCAGATTTTTAAAATGTTTCTGAATTATTCATTTTCTTTTGAAAATTTGTATTCATTTACTCAGAGCCTTAAATTGCTTCACTTGCTTTGAATCAAGTTCAGAAATTACATATATGTCAGTGGCGAGACCTTGCATTGCCTTCAGTCATGAAAAAGAAAAAACAATCACATATAGTTTAAATAGTTCTTCTTTTAGTAAACCTCCAAGGGAAAATATTTCCAAAAATGATCTTTGTACCTTAAAGAAACTACTTGAAAATGGCTATATTGTTCAAGAGAATTTTGAAATAGTGTCATTTAAAATTTTTTGGATGTGCAATATATTTGGAGTGCCCTTAAATACATATAGGGAAAAATAAACTTTTTAATAGACCCACAAGGAAGAACAAAAAGGGGAAAAGGGAACAGAATTTCTAGATTATCTTGGATATTGTAAATTTAGCTTTTTAGGAGTTTACAATCCTAGTATGGCAAAAATTCTAATTATTTACTCAGAATCACATAATTGCTAAAATGGAGGGTTCTTCAGAAGTCATCTCTAATCTAATATGGATCTGAACTATAAGAATCCTTTCTACAACATACCTGAATAAGTTATCATTGAGACTTTGCTTGAAGACCTCTAGGTACAGGCAGCCCATTACCAAAAACAAGTGAGCTTTAGATTTATTTTTTAGATGTAATTTTTTGTCTAAATTTAGGCTTGAGGCTTTTTGTTTGTTTGTTTGTTTGTTTGTTTTAACCCTTAACTTCTGTGTATTGGTTCCTTGGTGGAAGAGTGGTAAGAGTGGGCAATGGAGGTCAAGTGACTTGCCCAGGGTCACACAGCTGGGAAGTGTCTGAGGCCAGATTTGAACCTAGGACCTCCCGTGTCTAGGTCTGACTCTCAATCCACTGAGCTACCCAGCTGTCCCTAGGCTTGAGGTTTTATGTAAGGATTCATTTCTTATCAATTGGTGGCCAAAAACTTAATAACTTACTTCAGGAACCAAGTAGATGACTACTTAGAAGGCATTTTGTTAAGAGATTTTTTTTTCAGACCTGTGCTGTATTAGATAGTTACTGAACTTACTTCCAACTTAGAAATTATTTAATTCTATGAATAGTTTTTGATGACCAAATATTTTAAATTTATAATTTGATTTACCAAGTCAAAGAAAAAGAGAGAACATCTGAATTATTTAAGGAATCTCCAAGTTATTGAGGTATCTAGGTGGCACTGTGGATAGAGTTCTGAACTAAATCAGGAAGAACTAAGTTCAAGTCCAGCCTCAAACACTTACTATCCATGAACAAATCACTTAACAAGTCACTTAATCTTGAACAAGTCACTTAATCTCTTTCTACTGCAGTTTCCTCATCTATAAAATGGGTTTAATAATAGAATCTACTCCCAGGATTGTTGTGAGGATCAAATGAATTAAGATATGTAAAATACTTTCTAAACCTTAAAATACCATGTAAGTACTATTTTGTTTTAAATAATATCTTACCTTAACAGCCTTCTTTAAAAGCTGCTTTTCAGACAGGCTAATATATACCTTTGAACAGTTACATTGGCATTGTGTTAAATAGACCCATTTTGACAAATAATCTTAATTTGTTGGAATAGTACTAACTTAATTTGCCCTTTTTTTAGAGCAATTGGGGAAAACTAAGGAGAAGAAACATTTTTTAAAACCATAAATTCTCTTCTCATTGGACAACTTCATACTTCCATAAGATGAGACTTTTAATTTGTATTTAAATTTGTAATTCATGGAATTTGCTATATTTAAATATCAAATAAAAACATCCATGTATACATATATGAAATAATCATTTAGATTATATATATATATATAGTTTTTACTATTCATCAATGTTTAGCACATTTATGGTTGTACATAGATTAACATTTGAGTTCTCAGTCTTAATGGTTTATTTTGTTTTATGTCTTTTTCACTTATGACCATGTAAGTAAATTTATTAATAAAAATTGATCAAGCTAATCCTTTTTAAATGAAAAACTGATCAGTTTTTTCCTTTTAATACTCCTTAAGAGTCCCTGAAAAGAACAATTGAATAAACAAATCATTAGGTTGAAAAAAGATGCAACTTAGATATAGTGGTGGATATGAGATGAAATTCATACAGTTACATTGGAAATTAGCTATATAACTTTCTTAGGAGTATGTTATAGGATTATTTTATAGATAAAATAGCAATCATAAAATAAGAAGATAATGAAATCCTTTCAAAACTTTAAATAATTAACTCTGTCTGGGACCCAGGACTCCTGATTTATACCAAATTACATACACGAGTCACAACATACTAAAGATATGTTATATTTCTACTAATGTGTGTCTGTATCTATAGACATTATAAAAACTTGTGTATATACATATGCATATATATATATATAAATATACAAGTATTTTCTGTAACTGCAGTTCAAAACCAAATAGTAGGAAATTATGAATTATCTGTCCACTTATTTGAATTTCATTGATATGCTTGAAATTTTTAAATCCCGTTTTTCACATCAGAGAAACAGCCTCAGAAAATACTTTGATCAGCTGCACCTGGCTCTCTGGCTCAAGGGACTTGCAAGATACATTAAAAGTTAAACATAATTTGATGAGATAATAGCTTTATTAAATCGAAAATTATATAAACTAATAGACATTGGAAATGAAAGGCAAAACAGTTGTAATGCATAAAGCTATTATTTGTTCTCTTTTAGTACACCTAGTAGTTGGCATTTTTACTTTGGCAATATTATTTGTATATGTATTACTGCATATAGTATATACACACAAATCCAAATAATGATATATATGCTATATTTACTAAAGTTAGGAAGCACTCAAGAATATTACCATTACTTGTAATATACATGGCATGGAAGGTATATTTTTGACATAGTACTCTTTGCTTTATACAGACAGCATTAAAATTAAAAATTAGCTTCAGAACATGGTAAGTAGGTATTTAAATTTTTTTTAGCTTTTTCTTTATGGTTTTAACACGTTGCCATTTGGCCTGTCTATTGAACTTTATTTTGTTGTCCTTCCAAGTTGGTTTCAAGATAAATTACCAAAAGTATGTGAGAAAGGAAGTTTTATAAATATGACCATTTCTTTCATTTTTTTTTTCTTAAAGCTTATTTGTTTTCAGCTACTTCTATTTTGTATTTTCTTACAGAGAAACCTAAAGTGACTGTACTGACATGTCGGATAGTAGGGATGTTTTTTATTTAAAATAACTGATCCCTGAGCACATTGATATAGCAAGCTATCTCACTGATAAGCTGTAGGAAGACTTTTCTTAAACTTATTTCTATAAAGCTAGAGGAATCTTTTTGTCTGATGCAGAAATTTAACTAAATCTTGTTTGCTTTAAAGGAAGAGTTCTTTCCAAAGAAAAGATATGCAACTGACTGAATCAGTTATTTGCTGTTGTGTTAATAACCAAATTTTAGAACATCTTTTCTAATACTTAAAATGATATGTAATTACTTCTTTGCATTTATTTTCAGATCAGACACCTACACCAACACGATTTTTGAAGAACTGTGAAGAAGTGGGTTTGTTCAATGAGCTAGCAAGTCCATTTGAAAATGAATTCAAAAAAGCCTCAGAAGATGACATTAAAAAAGTATGTTGGCAACATTTGCAATTTAAAGGCTTCATAGGGATATTGCTGGCTATTATTGCAGTATCTTGGACTCACGCGTTTGTTACCTTTATTTTTGTTTTGTACTTAATGATTTTATTTTAATAAATATTGCATTTTAGATGCCCCTAGATTTATCCCCTCTTGCAACACCCATCATTAGAAGCAAAATCGAAGAGCCTTCTGCTGTGGAGACATCTCACCAGGATAGTCCTTTACCTCACCCAGAATCCACTACCAGTGATGAAAAGGTTAGAAATTGAATATTTATTGGGGGAATTAACAGAATCAATTAGTTAACAATGTAAAGCTGCATAATCTGAAAAAATTACATATTTGAAATTAGTATACTCATTATACCATCTCATTAAACATATTTCAAGAAAAGAAAGATATATGTCCTTTGAATAATAGTATCATCTTTATTGTAAATAAAGGAAAATTATAAATAAAGGGAAACAGTTTTAGATATTAATTTTAGGATATTAATACCAAACATACAATTCAAACTTTTGACCAAATTTCTTCCTTTTTTCTTTCTTCTTGATCTTTCTTTTTGGAGGTTCTTGGGCATGGCTTGCCATTATTATTTTGCTCTTTATCTTTCTCCGTCAGAGATCTGGGTGAGGCAGGCAGGCTCTCTGTCAAGCGGTGGAGCAATTTTTGCCTCAGTCACAACATAGTGCTGCCCCTCTCAGTTTTATCCTCTGTGCTCTTTAGGCTCCTGGGGTCTCAAGTCTAGCTGTTCTCAGGGTCAAGCCTCCTGGTGGTCCCCTTGCTTGCTCCTCTGCCCAAAACTCCTTTAAGAGTCTCAGGGTACTGCTTCCACAGTCAGGCACCCCTCCGCACTAGGTCCCCACCCAAGGTCCTTGCCCAGAGTCTTTGCTCAAGGTCTGCGTTCTTTAGTCTCTTGGGGTCTTAAGTCTTGCTGCTCTCAGGAGCAGGTCCTAGTGATCCCAGATAGCTACCAAGAACTTAATGAATGCTCCAAGGTTGCTCTAACTCTTGTGTGCTGGCTTTGGCACTATAGGTGGTGTGGGGGGAGGGGGTTGATCAACTCTCATTTTAATGAGAGCTATTTCACCCCCTTATAGCATGGAAATGCCCAAATCCCACTTACCTTCAATGCTACGCCCTATTGCGGGGTCCCTTTGCTCATGTGGATTTGTTTTTCATGTCCTTTTGAGGAGTCATATGTAGGTGGGTTAGGAGAGATTAAGCACACTGCTTCTACTCTGCAGCTATCTTAACCCGGAAGTCTCCCTTTTTTTCTTTAAACCCTTACCTTCTTTCTTAAAATCAATACTATGCATTGGTTCCAAGGCAGAAGAGCAGTAAGGGCTAGGCAATGGGGGTTAAGTGAGTTGCCATGGGTCACACAACTAGGTAAGTAACTGAGGCCAGATTTGAACCTAGGACCTCCCCTTTCTAGGCCTGGCTCTTAATCCACTGAGTGAGCTACATCTTACCAGATTTCTTTGATAGATTTTTTTGACCTGCTTATTTAAGGAATGTCTATATAATAAGAAACAAATTGCCGTATCATTAATGTGTAAATCTATACATGCAGTCCACATCCATCCACGACTACATAATTTTTGTTTTTGTTTCCTTTTCTTCTTATCTAAACACTTGCTTTTAGCTTTAAGCTCATGCCTTTCTATTCTGGTCTATGTTTTCTTAACATATGATACTAATTCAGCATACTTTGAATTGGATTGTAACTTGTCTGTTCCTCCTGGGTCCAGTAGAATGTTTCTTACTTTTTTTTAAATACCTTTGAATTTTTTCATTTTTTTCTTTGGATCATATAATGTTGCAGCTTCTTTAGAAGGCCCATATTCATTTATAGAAATGGTATTTGGCATGTAGTTTCAGTGATTCAGAATTCTTTTTACATTCGAGTCAATAAATTAAGTTTCTATTCTGTTCAAAATTGTTGTTGTTCATCCTTTGTTTTAGAGGACCATTGATATCATGGATGATGTCTTGACTTGTGCACATCTTGCTTTTAAGTTGCACAGAGTCATCAGACTTTCTTCCAGAGTCAGAGTCCAGTGGCAAGACAAAAGTCAGTATGACTGTTTATGGCCCAGAATGCAGTGGATAACTGTGGCATCCTGAAAGGTTGTCCAAGCTCTAAGCACTACATAGCACCTGCTTCAGCCCCTTTCATGGCCTTTGGAACAAATTGTTCTCATCTGCCAGAGGAAGTCTTCACATGCTTGGAATAGACATCCCCTAATTCACTGACAAGTTTTGAGATCTGTGAGTTACCCTCAACCTTGTTTAGCTTGTCTGCCAAAATTATTTTATTGGAGTTTAGCTGCTGTGCATGTTGTTATAGCTTCTTGGAGCCACAGGCAAGAGTTGAGTAAAAATGTAGATGAGCAGCTCTGATTAGTAAGCCCTCACACCAGATGTGCTATTCTCTCCAAATACTCCATACTATCTTCAATATACTAAAGCAATAAAGATGAAGAACTATATAATCCCTGCTTTTAAAGAGTTTATAATCTACTGGAATTTATAATGAATAATTGGAAATCTTTGTCATTCTTTCACTTATTGGCCTCTACATGGTTTTGATTTCTCTCTTCCCCTTCAGAATCTGCTTCTACCTCACTTCCTTAAAAGATTATTTTCTTCCATTTGATTTAGTAACCCTTTACTGTCTCTGTGATAAGCTGGACTATAGAGATCAGTTTTTCTCAAGTCCTTTAATCTTCACATACAGGAACATCAGCTTGCATTTATCACATATGTATTAGCAGACCCATTATCCCTCGGGCTCACAGCATAACCATAATGTAGCTTATTTATAGCTGCCACACATCTCTCCCTTGATCTTTGGTCCATCTAAAACTTTCAGAGGTCACAGCACTTCAAGATTCATAATCATGCAGCAGCATCAGGAGAATGTGTCTAAAAAAATAGGCTTTTATGCTGGGCAGCAGCATGGGCTCTTCAAAAGCACTATACAATTTTCCAAATTTAGTTCACTGTGCTCTCTTCTTTCTATATTCAGTTTTAATCCTGGTTCATTGGTTCTTCTCTGATGCCTGTCCTAAATATATGTACCCCTGAACTAAATCATTAGACTGGTCTTCCAGTCTTATCTCATAATCTAGACCACTAATCTCCAAATTTTTTAAATTGTAACATTATTTGCAAAAAAATTTGAGTTTGAATTTCCAAAATATATTTATTTGCAAAGTTTATACATTCACTACCACAATAATATATATGTCAGTAGTATCAAATACAAATAGAAACAGGACCACTAAACCATACATAAGGAAATCTTCAGGTTGTATGTTGACTTAGACATATTAACATTATCTATGTTATGTTTTACTTTTATTTTATTAAATGTTTCCTCCCAATTACATATTTATTCTGGTTTAGACTGTGCTTAAGAATGTTGCAAGCTATAAGCCTGCACTCTTTTATACTTGATATCTCTGACGTACATTATAAACTATATACAAAAAATAACAAATTTTAAGGGATGAGCTAAAGCTGAAATAAATAATATTTTAAAGTAATAAATACTCTTGTTCTAATTGTATTGGAGAGCCAGCTTTACCAAGAGAGTTTTATGTTTCTATGGACAATATTCTGATCTAAGAGAAAGGGATATATGAGTTTCCTAGGGCCATTTGACATTCAAAAGGTTTTGGTTGGTGGTGGTGTAGAACCAGAGATTCTACAACATGGCCATAGATTGAGAGCTAGAAGGCACATCAGATGCCATGTAATTCAATGTCCTCATTTTAGAAAAACCAAGATGCAGAAGTAGAATTTTAAGTCAGACCCCTTTGATTTTTAAATCTACTCTCTCTCCATTGTACTATGTTGTGCCATAGATAAAGCCAATTCTCAACAGATAATGAAGTGCTTTTATCTTTAACCAGAATGATGAAATTGGGCAGGGCCATTTTTATAATTTGTGTTGCTTTGGCCAACCCTGTACTGTCTAGATGGCTAGTAGGTGCTAGGGATGTGCAGGATGTTAAGGCAGCACTAGAACTTTTGTGTGATGGCTTACTAAGCCCATTTCAGGGCTGGTCATCCACCTTTCACCTTTAGGTGAGAACCTAAAAGCTGTAGCATGCACAGAAGTCACATTCCAGTAAAACAGATTTTGGCAGACAAGCTAAACAAGGTTGTTGAGGGTAGTTCACAGGCCTCAAAACCCATCACTGAGTTTGGGGAATGTCTGTGCTAATCATGTGAAGACTTCTGGCAGAATGGGTGGATAAGAACAATTTGTTCCAAAGACCATGAAAGTGATTGAAGCAGGCAGGTGTTGTGCAGTGCATAGAGTTTGGTCAGACTTTGAAGATGCTAAGGCCATTCACTGCATTCTGGGCCATAGCCAGTCATTCTGACTTTAGTCTCACCAATGGACTTAGATGACTCTAGAAAAGTGATGACTTTGTGCAACTCTGCCTTGCTTAAATCCAATTCATGTACAAGTAAAGACATCACCCTGTAATGTCATTGGTCTTCTTCAAAACAAAAGGATTGGAGCAATTGGGGTGCTCAGTGGATTGAGAGCTAGGTCTAGAGACAGGAGGTCCTAAGTTCAAATCTGACCCCAAATACTTCCTAGCTGTGTGACCCTAGGCAAGTCACTTAACCCCCATTGCCTAGCACTTACTGCTCTTCTGCCTTGGAACCAATGCATAGTATTAATTATAAGATGGAAGGTAAGAATTTTTAAAAAAAAGATGAACAGTAGGTACTAACAAGTGACTAATTATTGCAGCTTCCTTAGTATTACACTGTTTCCTTCTTTCTCTACCCAGAGTTATTGTTTAAGCTATTTTAATGATCTTATTTAAAGTAATATATGCACTGTTAATAAAATTGGACATGTGCTGGATAATAACCTCAGTCTGCCCAGTAGATATAGTAGATACACAAATTGGTTAGAGACCAATGTCCTTCCATTGGTTGTAGTTTCATGTCACTAAAAAACTTCGAATAAATATAAAAATTGTTTTCTTTTATCCTGCTGTTTAATAGGAAGTATCATTGCCACAGACTGCACAACCCACATCAACTATAGTTCGTCCAGCATCATTACAGGTTCCCAATGTCCTGCTTACAAGTTCAGACTCAAGTGTCATAATTCAGCAGGCAGTACCTTCTCCAACATCAAGTACTGTTATCACCCAGGCTCCTTCCTCCAATAGGCCAATAGTGTAAGTAATATCATTTAGTTATTAAATGACATTGTTTTACTCTCACTGAGGTTTTTTTGTTTTTGTTTTTTTTGGAGTTTATCATTTTTTTCATTCATTTGGGTGTTGAGGATGGGGTGGTCAGGATAAATTTTAATTTTAAAGAAAATTATTTACTTTTTAGTGATAAAAAACATATACCATAACTCCCAATACAATGTAATTTTGCCTTCCTGTCCTCTTTTCTCCTACCCTTAAAACAAAAAATTAATTTGCAAGCCTACATTATAAAGGACTTTAAACACCATGAAATGTTGTGAAGGGCATTGAACACCAAAGACATGATTTTATATGTGATCCTGAAGGTGAGAAGAAGCCACTGGATTTTTTTGAATATGGAGTTGTTTTAGTTAGATATACACTTAAGGAAGATCATTTTGAGTGGAGGATGAACTATAATGAAGAGAGTATTGGAGCAAGGAGAGAGACTTAATCAGAAACCTATTTCAGAATTGTAGGAATAATATGAGGAGAATGTGTACCAGGATGTAGTATTATGGAGATAAGAGATTTTAGGAAGAGGAAACAACAGGATTTGGCAACTGATTGGATATAGAGTGTGAAAGAGGGGAGAAATGATGCTAGGTAACATCTATGTTAAGAGTCTTGTTGGCAAGCAGGATGGTGGTACCCTCAAATGTATTAGGGACTTAGAAAGGAGAGGGGTTAAGTTCCATTTTGGACATGGTGAGTTTAAGATGTCTATAGGTCTTTGAGCTCAAAATATGAAGTAGGCAATTGGAGATGTGTGACTAGAAGTCAGGAGGGATATCTGGGAATAATCAGCATAGATAATGATAATGAAATCCATGGGAGCTGATAAGTGAAATAGGATAGAGGGAGAAGAGTATGAAGAACAAAACCTTGAGAAATGAAAACCTAGTCAGAAAAGATGGAGAAAAGGATGATCAACTATATCAGAGGTTGCAGAGAGATCACAAAGATGAGGTTGAGAAAAGATCATTTTGATATGCCAGTTAAGAACTTGTTGCGAACTTTGGAGAGAACAATTTCAGTTGAATGAAGTCAGAAGCCAGCCTGAAAAGAGTTAAGAAAATTAGAAGGAAAATGGCAACATCAATCATAACATCCTTAAGTTTAGCCACAAAACAGAGAAGTATGTGGAAATAGCCAGCAGGTATAGATGAATGACTTTTTGAGAGTGGGAAAAACATGAACATATTTGTAGGCAGTAAGGAAGCATTCAGTACATAGGGAGAGCTTGAAGTACATAGGGAGAGCTTGAAGTTAAGAGCCTGAAGTGAAAGTGGGGCTGATTAAAGAGAAAAATCTACCAGAGAACACTGAATGAAATCCCTTGTGCATGGAAGGAGAAAAACAAGCCATCTCTTCATATGAGAACAGGAGGAAGGAGGAGATGGATAGTAGTCAGAGGCTTCTGAGTGAGGTTTGATTAGAAAGAGGGGATAAGAAGGAACTCTTGGTAAAAATAACTTCAATTTTTTTCAAGTGAAATTGCAATCATTTCAAAGTCTTATTTTTTAAGGTTGAAGTATGATAGTAAATAGACAGACTAGTCATGAAGCTATTTTTTAAGACAAGATTACCCTTTTTTCTTTGCTTTTTATTTGTCCTTAAATTCTCTCCATTTTATTTCTCAGTCCCGTACCAGGCCCTTTTCCTCTATTGTTACATCTTCCCAATGGACAGACTATGCCCGTTGCCATTCCTGCCTCAATTACAAATTCTAATGTACATGTTCCTGCTGCAGTTCCAGTAAGTATGAAATTAAAATATTTAATTTTTTTCTTGTAAACAAAGGAATGTTAGTAAAATAAACAGAAAATGTGTTTCAAGGCTGATCATTTTTATTAGAAAGTTGCATCAATTATTTATTTGTTTGTTTGTTTGTTTGTTCGTTTGTTTGTTTGTTTGTTTGTTTGTTTGTTTATTTATTTATTTAAGCCCTTGTGCTTCCGTGTATTGTCTCATAGGTGGAAGATTGGTAAGGGTGGGCAATGGGGGTCAAGTGACTTGCCCAGGGTCACACAGCTGGGAAGTGGCTGAGGCCGGGTTTGAACCTAGGACCTCCCATCTCTAGGCCTGACTCTCAATCCACTGAGCTACCCAGCTGCCCCTGTATCAGTTTTTTAAATAATTATTACGTTGTATGGCAGGGAAATTTGGAGATAAATTTTTTTTTTAAGAGTCAACTAGGTAGTAGGTGTAGACCTGAAATCAGACAGGTCTTAGTTCAAATCCAGCTTCATATACTTACAAGCTATAGTCATTCAATAAATATTAAGCACCTGCCATTTGCCTGACATTGTGCTAAAGACTAGGGACACCAAGAAAAGCAAAAGATAATCCCTGCCTTCATGGAGTTTCTAATGAGAAAGACAACCTGCAAGCAACTGTGTAAATAAAATAGAAATAGGAAATGATCAACAAGGGGAAGACATTAGAATTAAAAGGGATTTGGAAAGGTTTCTTAACTGTAGGATTTTAGCTGGCAAGAAGAAGGAAACCAGAAGATGAGGAGTGAGGGTACTCAAGGGTTGGAGGGCAGCCAGCGAAAATGCCCAAGTCAGGATATGGGGTATTAAAGTTGAGTAGTTAGGATTCCTCCATTCAAAAATATTAAGATTCTTAACAAGGTCTTAGAATATAATAGAACAAAACATTTCTTTTAGCTTTTCCTTCAAAAGTAGGCGGTATGGTAGAGAATAGAGGCCAGCATTGGAATGGGGAAAAACCTTAGTTCAAGTCCTACTCATTCTCAGACTACAGGCAAGTCTCATGCTTCAGGCAGCTCACTAGATGTGCTACCAAGCTGCATTGGTGGAGGCAATTTTTATATAGGAAGAATCATGTACTGCTACTGTTAACGATTAAAAATGATAAAGATTGATATAATAAGAGAAATTAGTAGTTTAATTAAAGCCATGGCCATGTTGGTAAAATATATATATGACCTCGCCTGCCTAGCTTTTAGATTTCCCGCCAGAGCCCATCCTCTCCGTGCATCAGTCAGCTCCTCAGGAAGATAAAGAGGCATTCTTTTGGGCCCTCCTCTCATTTAAACTGCCCCCGAGTGGGAACCTTTGATGTCCCCACGCCCTAAGACCCATTGGAATCATGGGTAATGTAGTCTCAAAGTCTCCCACATTTCCATAGGGAGTCTGCTAGACACTTCCCTGAATTTAAAACAAACACTATAATCCCAGATCCTGGTCATGACCATCACTCACAAATAATACAGAGGAGAACTGAAGTTACCCTATATCCCACATCATTAGAATGAAGGTTTACTTATGTAAATGTATGTATGTGTACACATATACACACATTTATGCATATACATGCACATACACTTAACTATTTACATAATTATATATACACATACATGTGTATATGCATACAGATGTGCATGCACACATATATTGTATTGTTTCTATGTGTGTGTGATTTTTAGATGCTTCTTTAAGCCAGATTTTTAGCTTTAGAAAGTCTTTTTAAAAGAAGACTATTGCTTAGTAATACCAGGCAACTTACCAGCAATTTTAGAATTGTTATAAGCATTGTGTTTCTGTACATTTTTATGATAAATTTGAAAATACAAAGTACCTGTGACTACTTACTACCAATAATAATTATAATCTTAAAATGCTGAAAATTCAAACTACAGTAGATGGGTCAAAGAGTAGTGCACTCTGCCTTTTTACTTCAGTTCAACATCAATAGAATTCACTCCAAATTACTATTTAAAGTGTCTGTGTCATCCAGTATTGTCATCATAATACTTTATAACAGTTATTTTAATAAGGGTTTAAAATACCATTAAGTCAGATGGAAGTGCCCTTCATTTAATGAACTGTTACGAACAGTAATAAAGACATAGCTACCAACCTACCTCTTTAATGCCAATGTCAGACATAACCTAACCTCTTGGATTGAGGGAGAGGAGGAGAAAACTATTCCAGTAACCATTTCTGAACCAGTATTCATTCAACCCTGGTCTCTTCCAGTTTCTTAAAACAGTCTCATAAAAGCTATTTGGTACCAACCCACATATAATATTGCTGCATTTATCTGGCATTATTGGGAGAATTCAATATTCCATTAGATCTTTTTTTAAAATTAAATTTTAATACTAGAATCAGATTTTTTTTAGATAACTGAAACTACTTCTTTAAAAGCCAAAACTTTAGTGAGATTTATGTGAAAAAATAAAGTATATTATAATTACATTTAAGTTATTTTTAAGTGATATGCTTTTTCCTCTTAGAAGTATGGAAATTTTTTGAGAATTTTTTTGCATAAATATATAATTATGGAACTCTATAGCAATGGTCAGAAAAACAGGGTGATGAGAAAGTATGCTTGTGGAATTAAGAAGGAAGAATATGTGTGTGAGTTCATAATGTTTGTCTGTATATATGCATTTACATATAAATATACCATCTCCTCAGTTGCTAGTAGGCTTATTTATTTGCTCCTTAATCCAGTTTTTGTTATATTGCCTATTATATAGACAGAATGAGGCTTCTATATTACTTATATTATGTAGAAAAAAATAAATTTTAACATCTTTGCACAGCTTGTTAGACCTGTCACCATGGTGCCTAGTATCCCAGGAATCCCAGGTCCTTCTTCCCCGCAACCAGTGCAGTCAGAGGCTAAAATGGTAAGTAAGGTTTTGTTTTTAGATTCTTTTAAGTTTCCTTTGAGTCTGTTGTGGATCTGTTTTTCATGTATTAATACCCTATTTAAATATGCTACTTAGTCCCTGTACATGCAGTTGTTTGAAAGATTTTATTTTGTAGAGCATTAGAGAAGAGCCTGAATTCTTGAAGACATACTGCCCCAAAAGAGTGGGCTGATGAGTCAGAAGACACAGACCCTACTTTAAGCCACATAGTTTTAAGGCCACCTTTTACTATGTGTTGATTCAAAAGTTAAACTCCCTTGCTCCTCCTGGTGGAAGCTGTTTGCATTGCAGCAGGAATTTAGCTTGTTTTCTGCTAAGGAGGTTCAAACATAATGTTAATGCTTATCTTGTATTAACAAATAATCTATAACTTGGTTAGTTAAATGATTAAAATTTATATTAAGGAAAGCCAGAAAATTCTGCATTTGTCACAGTAAGAATTTTAGAAAAGGCAATATCAACAGAGAAGAGCATGATTATATTCTTATCTCTACCATAATCTTGATGTGTATGACCTTACACATGCCTTTTAACCTTATTATATTTGTTTTGTCATCTGTAAAAACTAGTTGGTCTCTTAAGCCCCCTTGCAATCTAAGAAAGTTAGGATTCTGTGAATTTTAATTTTTTTATGTGTATAGAACAGAGGAAATTTTTTTTAAATTTCAGAATTTTAAAAATAACCCTGTAACTTAGATATTTTGGGGCCAGTTGTTTGCCATCAGGGAAAACTCTTAAAGCATTTCCCAAATTTACTTAGTAATGGAATACTTTACCAGTGTCTTTATCCAATTATATGGAAGAATCAGGAGGATTTGAGCAAAACAAGGAATTATGGAGATTATTTGGAGCCTTTTGGAATCATAAAGAAGATAGAATACGGGGAGGAGAAATTTGGATGGACTTTAGGTAAGGCAAGAGTCATTAAATCAAGGTGAACAGTGAAAAGAGCACTCAGCTAGGATTTAGAAATTCTTAATCAAATTCTAAACTTACAGATAAACACAGTCAATTTGCCCCAGTCTTCTTCTCTGGGTAAACTGCTAGCAAGATTAAGGATTAAGGGTCCCATTTCAAACAAATAAAGAGAGCAGGAATAATTTTGTCTTGTCCTGAGAAGAGTATGTATTAATTTGTAAATGACTATTACCTATTCTCAAAGTCTTAACTTTTTTTTTTTTTTTTTAACTTATCTCCCTTCTAAAAGAAAAAAAGGAGCTTAAGAAATGCTTTCCACTTTCCAAATTAACAAGGATAATGAATTGCTCCTTACAAAAATGGAAGAAGCACTTAAGTGTAAAAACAAAAAAGAAAATACATCTGAAGAGCAGAGAGAAGAGAAAATTATTTCTATTCAATAAGCTAGGTACTATATCCATAAATATTTACTATGTGCACACTGTGCTAGGTGCTAGTTATGTAACAATTAAAAATGATAAAGGGTGATATTATGAGGGAAATTAATATTTTAACTTCCATGGCCACATTGGTAAAATATATACGACCATGCCTAACTATTTTAAAAATGCTGCCCGTCCGTATCTCCACCCATCTTCCTTAGTCTCTTAACCAGAGAGAGTGTCTCAAGCCTGACCTCCGAATTTAAGGTGAGCTCTCCGTTGGTTCCCGTTCTCTGACGTAATCACACCAGAAACCGGAACCCATTGGATCACGGGAAATGTGGTCTCAAAGTTCCCCACATTTCCACAGGAAGTTTGTAAGATACTTTTAAATGGCGCCTTCCTAAATTCCAAACACACATTTCCCCCTGAGATCCAGCAAAAAAAAAAAAAAAAAAAAGTTGGTCTTTTTTCTTCGATGGATCTGTAAACATAGTCAACTTCTAAATTGCAGGAATTTGGGGATAAAAGAAAAGGATAAAACTAGCCGCATTGACAAAAGCCAATTTGGGGCAGTCCCCTATTGGCATAAGAGTGTACATTCAAAACAAATGCATTCAACTAATTCAATTTCCCATAGTTCAAATCAACTGCACCCTAAAGTTCAAATTTGGATCTTCATAATCCAGTGAAGGCTCTTCAGGCATCTTCATGGTGTGGGGAGATGGCATAATCCTCATCCTGAAATTACTCTCAAAAGAATTTAAACTTTACATTATAAATTATAAAACATACATTTCCTTCTAAGAATTACACATTTCCCCCTGAAATTACTCCTAAAAGAGTTATATATATATATATATATGTATATATATATATATAATTTTACATTATCGAATTTAAAAAAAAAAAACAACACACATCCCCCTGAGGAAAATTCTAAATAACACATTTCTCAGCTAAGGATGCATGGCTGAGTCATGGAGGTTGTATGAAATCAATTGGCAAAGAAATAATAAAAAAATAAAAAGAATAAAATTCAATTAAAAGGAGAAAAAAATTAACTTGTGAATGAAATGTAAAGTGTGCAGTTTGCAATTACCCATTCAAGGCCAGGACTATAGAAAATTGCCATTCTCTCTCTATATAAGAAAAATAAGGGGAACGTCTCTCTCTGGTCTGATTTGCTTTCAACTTCTCAGGGAATGAGCCATAAATGATAGCCAATCTTAGGTGCTTCACTAGGAATTTAAGTTAAAGGGGACTCTCGTCCTTTAAAATGTTAGAAGAGACTGGGACTCCAAAAACTCAAACCCCAGTTTCAAGCCCTTCAGTACTGGCATAGAACTCCTGCAATCCATGCAGATTCTCAGTCAGTCTCCATGACCTTGTGGCTCTTTTTAGCACTTCTCCTGGAGTCAGAAAGAGAGGCATTAAATCACAGTCCCATAATATTTACCAATAATTGGCAGGTTACCATAGTCTGAGGCTTTTTAGGTATGCATCATTATAGCAAATATATATTCGCATTAAGCTTATATCACTGTAAAATAAAAAAAAAGATAAATAATTATATATGTGCTTCCAGTAAAAGATGAGAAAAAAAATCAATTGCTCTAATTAAAAAAATTTTAAAGAACAAATATTGCATTACACATGTAAGGAAGAAAAATAAAATGTCAAAAAAATAAATAGCTTAGAATTAGTGAAGGGTTTTACAAAAATAGCAGATTCACAATGCACATTCAAATAGAGTACCATAATTTCTAATATCATATTTTAAAACAATAATAAACAACCCGTTATTATAATCACTTGCTATGATGTTTAAAAATCATTTGCTTGTTACAATTTCAACCTTGGCTAAGATATTTTCTCAACAAACTCTGTTACTGCCTCCATAGCAAAATCTGATATTTAAAAAAAAAAACCTTCTGGTCTAAATTATCCTCAGGAATTCTAGATCCTTCTGATAGAAAAGCAGGCTAAGACATATAGACTAACACAAGTATACAGGAGCTCTCTTGGCTTCCTGTTTAAAAAAAAAATCCTGGGTAGGAAATTTTCATGTTTCTTCTACCCATTTAAGACAACAGTTCTTTATAATAAAATATATAAAAGCTTATCCTTTAAGACAACAATTCTTTAAAATAAATACATAAAAACCTTATCATTTATACAGCAAGGACTAGGATCTAAAGTAAAATTTAAAACCTCTTATAAAATTACAATTTAAATCTCAAGGCATCGAAACCTCCATGGTTGTACACAATTACCAAGATAGACATGTGCTCCTATAAAATCCAGTAAGATGTTCATAGATGGTACATATAACAGCATTGTTTTGATACAGTAAAAATCTCTTGCCAGTTCTAATAGATTTTTCATTATTTGGGAGTTACAATAAAATCATAAACAGAATTAATCTAGCAGCCAAAACTTCATTAGCTTAAAGTGATTCAGTGCAACAGGAACTCAGCAAAATGCAAAAATACAGTACGATACAGAGTCTTTTTAAAACAAAAATAAAACCCATTCATTTCTGAGGTTTAAAAATTCACCTCTGGTCCAAATTCAAGGTCCTTATAATCAGTCTCTGCTCTGAGCATAAGGGTTTTAAAGTTCAAAGTTCTAAGCGGTATGGGGTGAATTTCTTCCCCTGAGTTTCAAGTTTAATAATCGTAAGAAAGTTTGAAATAGGCCATGCGGCCCAATGAAGACTAAACTCTAGCGTCCAGGTGGAGGCGTGGGGTAGGAGGCTGGAAAAAAGCTTAGGTCAGTTTTTAGAAAACCCACGTGGAGAGATTGTGTGTGTGTGTGGGGGGGGGGTGCCTAGGTCAGACTTTAGAAGAAACACATGGAGGGCTAGAATGGAGTAAAAGCCTCTTTCAGGTTAAGAGTCCTTAACAAGAGCAAAAGTGGAGTAAAAATGTCTTTCAGGTTAAAAGTCAGTACCAAGAGAGCAGGGGGGTTAATACTTCCCAAATCTTAAGCAGCAGTTGGCTGAAACAGTCTCTAAAATTGTGGCTCACAGCAGCAGCAGGGGTCGCTCAGAAATTTCAGGAGTGGGCAGGTAGTCGAACAGGAAAAGCGGCAGCAGAGGCACTGGGGCACCAGAATTGTGGGGTTAAGCTGCTCTGACCCCCCCCAAGGTGGATCCAGCTCAGCTGGCTGGCCAGCGAAAACATGGCGAGCAAAGCCACTCTCCTTTTTTAAAAAAATTGCTCAAAAGAACTGAGCAAAATGGCCAAAAAGAAAGCATGGCTATTGCTTTTGAGAGGACTCTAAATGCTCTCATTAGACTATCTGGAAAATTGAGAACCTGAAATTCAAACTTTTGGTTGCCATCAATATAAGGATTAAAAATGATAAAGGCTGATATTATGAAGGAAATTAATATTTTAATTTCTATGGCCATGTTGGTAAAATATATACAACCACTTCTGACTATTTTAAAAATGCCACCTGTCCGTATCTCCACCCATCTTCCTTAGTCTCGCACACCAGAGAGAGTGTCTCAAGCCTGACTTCCAAATTTAAGTCGAGCTCTCCATTGGTTCCCATTCTTTGACGTAATCACGCCAGAAACCAGAACCCTTTGGATCACGGGAAATGTAGTCGCAAAGTTCCCCACATGTCCACAGGAAGTTTGTAAGATACTTATAAATGGCGCCTCCCTGAATTCCAAACACACAGTTACTTATATAAAAACCGTAAGCGCTCAGTGAGCTTATATTCTAATGAGCAAGAAAAGTACATGTAAAATATATAGCATAAATATAAAGAGAATAAATATAAATATTTAAGGCTATTTGGGAGGGAAGACACTAGCAGTTGAAAGGATCAAGAGAAACTTCATATAGAAGATCTTCATTTTTTTGAGTTTTTTTAACCCTTATTATCCATCTTAGAATCAATACTTGCTATTGGTTTCAAGGCAGAAGAGTGTGGTAAGGACTAGACAATTGAGTGTTAAGGCTTAAGTGACTTGCCCAGGGTTATAAAGCTAGGAAGTATCAAAGGCCAGATTTGAACCCAGGACCTCCTCTCTGTCTCCAGTTCTGGCATTCGATTCACTGTGCTATATCTAGCTGTCCCAGTGGCCTGTTTCTTAAAAGAAGAGAGAGGTAGAGACTTTTTGAGGCAGAGATGATAAGGCAGTGAATTCCTCATGCTGTGAGGAATGGCTAATGCAAAAGCATATGTCTTAGGAATAGGAAAGAGGTCAGTTTTATTCAATCACAGAGGGACATTAATTATCCAGAGGAACTGGAAAGATAGATTGGGACTAGGTTGTAAAGAATTCTGAAAGTTAAATACAGGGGTTTATATTTGATCGTTAAGATAATAGGGAGCTACTGGAGTTGTTTGAATAAGGGAGTGTCATAGATAGATCTGCATTTGTGGCAAATTACTTCATTAACATTATGTAGGATAACCTGCAGTATTAAGAGGGACTTAGAAGCAGAAAGACTCAATAGGAGGCTTTTCTGGTGTTCTAGGCAAGAAGTGCTGAGGACCTAAAGTAAGGTGGTAGCTGTGTGAGTGGAGAAAATAGTCTAAAAAACAAAATTTGATAAGTGATTAGATAGGCAGCACGAGGAAGATTGAAGAGTTAGGGATGATGCCAAGATTATGAACCTGACACATTGGGCCTTTGAATAAAGTAGAAAAGTTTGGGGGGGAAAGAGGCTTTATGAGGAAAGATGAGCTCAGTTTTAGATATGTTTAAGATGTCTCCAGGATATCAAGTTTGAAATATCCTATAGGCAATTGGTGATATAATATTGAATCTTAGGGAAGAAACTGGAGCTTAATGCAGATGACTCCCAGCTCTACAGATAAGATGTTCATTAAGCCTATGGAAACTGATGATGTTATCAAGAGAGAATATAGAGGGAGAAAAGAAAAGGGCCCAGGAAAGATTCTTTGAAAATACCAGCTTTTAGGGGATGTGAATGATGAGCCAGAAAAGGAGACTGAGATGTAGTCAGATAAAGAGGTGAACCAAGAAAGAACAGTGTCACAAAACCCCAGAAAGGAGAGAATATACAGAGAGAGAGGGTCTGATATAGCAGATAAGTCAAGAAGAATTAGGATTAAGGAAAGACCAGATCTGGCAATTAATAGATTATTGATAACCTTAGAGCAAGTAGTTTCAGTTGAGTGGTGAGGTGGAAAACCAGACTTCAATAATGCAGTAAAACAGTCCAGAAAAATCAAAGGGAACAAAATCCAAGATGCCATCAATAAAGCTCATATGCTCAGAGAGCTACATACAAATGCAAAATTTGGGTAATAAACAATGTTAATTAGATATTCTAACCCAGAGTCAACTTTTACCTAATAGGAATTACAGAGACTTGATGGAATGAGGCCTGTGCCTGTGTATATGGTTCAATGGAAGGATATTCAGAAGAAACCAGAATTGAGGGGAAAGGGGAACAGGGAGAAATTGAGTTGTGCGTTATATTAAGAAGTTATATTAATGGGGAAGAAATTCCAGAACCAAAGGATTATGGAGAACATTTAGATCAAAATCAATGGGAAAAGAAATGGAAGTGATATTATCATTGGAGTTTACTGTAGACTACCTGTACCAAAAAAAAAAAAAAATAGGCCATAACTAAAGAGTTCAGGGCACATCATAATCCTGGCACAATGGGTAGGGTTTTAGTGACTTAAGTATCCATTCCCTGAACCTCTTTATTTACCAATCAGAGCAACTAGTAATACCTTGACTTACCTTAAAGAAAATTTCATTCTTTAGAAGGTTAAGGAAAAATTATTCTGAATGTAATTCTCATCATTAAAGATGAAAAGGATTGTTAAGGATGAGAACCTTTGGTGAAATCAGTAACCCATCTTAGAGTTTGTTGGTATAGAAAGAGAAGTTATGACATAGTTTGACATGCTTCCTACATTTGGAGAGAGCAGATAGGTAGGAGCCTATAAACTAAAATCCTGCAGGAGAAGTCAACCAGGAGAAATGGAAAGTTTTCTGAAAAGAAATTAAAGTTCTAATTAGAAGGGAAATGTGGAATTATCCAGAGATCAAAATCTTTAGGGACTTCATCACCTGAAATAGATACTTATTTTTTTGAGTACACGACCTTGAATTTATATATTTTTTAAAATTTTCCATGGTCACATGATTCATGTTCTTACTCTCTCTTCTACCAACCCCAACCTCCATCCCCTCCCTGTAGCCAACGTGCATTTCCACTGGTTTTAACATGTGTCTTCGATCAAGACCTATTTCCATATTATTGATAGTTGCACTGGGGTGGTTGTTTAGAGTCTACACCCCAATCATGTCTGCCTCAACCCATGTGTTCAAGCAGTTGTTTTTCTTCTGTGTTTCCACTCCTGTAGTTCTTCCTCTGAATGTGGGTAGTGTTCTTTTCCAAAAATCCCTCAGAATTGTCCTGGATCATTGCATTGCTGCTAGTACAGAACTCCATTACATTCGATTTTACCACAGTGTATCAATCTCTGTGTATAATATTCTACTGGTTTTGTTCCTTTCACTCTGCATCAATTCCTGGAAGTCTTTCCAGTTCACAATTTGTTCAGCCATTCCCCAATTGAAGGGCATACCCTCATTTTCCAGTTTTTTGCCACCACAAAGAATGTGGCTATAAATATTTTTGCACAAGTCTTTTTCCCTATGATCTCTTTGGGGGTACAAACCCAACAGTGGTATGACTGGATCAAAGGGCAAGGGAGTCTTTTAGCTCTCTTTGGGCGTAGTTCCAAATTGCCATCAAGAATGGTTGGATCGGGGGCAGCTGGGTAGCTCAGTGGATTGAGAACCAGGCCTAAAGACAGGAGGTCCTAGTTTCAAATCTGGCCTCAGACACTTCCCAGCTGTGTGACCCTGAGCAAGTCACTTGACCTCCATTGCCCACTCTTCCACCTATGAGCCAATACACAGAAGTTAAGGGTTTAAAAAAAAAAAAAAGAATATTTGGGTCAGTTCACAACTCTACCAGCAATGCATTAATGTCCCAATTTTGCCACATCCCTTCCAACATTTATTACTCTCCCGTGTTGTCATTTTAGGCAATCTGCTAGGTGTAAGGTGGTACCTCAGAGTTGTTTTGATTTGCATTTCTCTAATTATTAGAGATTTAAAACACTTTCTCATGTGCTTATTGATACTTTTGATTTCTTTATCTGAAAATTGCCTATTCATATCCCTTGCTCATTTATCAATTGGGGAATGGCTTGATTTTTTTTTTTATACAATTGATTAAGCTCCTTGTATATTTGAGTAATTAGACCTTTGTCAGAGTTTTTTGTTATAAAGATTTTTCCCAGTTGTTTCCCTTCTGATTTTAACTACATTGTTTTTGTTTGTACAAAAACTTTAATGTAGTCAAAATTGTTTATTTTACTTTTTGTAATTTTTTCTAACTTTTGCTTGATTTTAAAATCTTTCTTTTTCCAGAGATCTGACAAGTATACTATTCTGTCTTCACCTAATTTACTTATAGTTTCCTTCTTTATATTCAAGTCTTTCACCCATTCTTAATTTATCTTGGAGTAGGTTGTGAGATGTTGATCTAAACCTAATCTCTCCCTTATTGTTTTCCAATTGTCCCAGCAGTTTTTGTCAAATAGTGGATTTTTGTCCCCAAAGTTGGGCTCTTTGAGTTCATCATACACTGTCTTGCTGACGTCACTTACCTTAAGTCTATTCCGCTGATCCTCCCTTCTGTCTCTTAGCCAGTACTATACCGTTTTGATGGCCACTGCTTTATAGTACAATTTAATATCTGGTACTGCTAGGCCCCCTTCCTTCACATTTTTTTTCATTATTTCCCTTGATATTCTTGATCTTTTGTTATTCCAAATGAACTTGTTTTTCCTAATTCAGTAAAAAAGTTTTTGGTAGTTTGATAGGTATGGCGCTAAATAAGTAAATTAATTTGGGTAGAATGGTCATTTTTATTATGTTAGCTTGTCCTACCCATGAGCAATCAATATTTTTCCAATTGTTTAGATCTAAGTTTTAATTGTTTGGAAAGTGTTTTGTAGTTGTGTTTGTACAATTCCTATGTTTGTTTTGGTAGATAGTTTCCTAAGTATTTTATATTGTCTAGGGCAATGATGGGTAAATAATGGCCTGCGGCCAGATGCGGCCCCCTGAAATGTTCTTTCCAGCTGTGGGATATTATTCCTAATCTGACGAATACAACGAGTAGGATACAGTACAATGAAACTTCAAAAGAGTTGCCTTAGAAATAAACTGAAAGATGAGCATTTCCTTTACTTTGGCCCCCTCTTTAAAAAGTTTGCCCACCACTGGTCTAGGGCGATTTTAAATGGTATTTCTCTTTCTAATAATTCTTGCTGCTGATATGTGTTGGAAATATATAGAAATGCTGATGATTTATGTGCATTTATTTTGTATCCTGCCGCTTTGCTAAAGTTGTTAATTATTTCCACTAGGTTTTTAGTTGATTCTCTAGGATTTTTTAAGTATACCATCATATCATCTGCAAAGAGTGATAGCTTAGTCTCCTCATTGCCTATTTTAATACCTTCAATATCTTTTTCTTCTCTAATTGCTACTGCTAGTGTTTCTAGTACAATGTTAAATAATAGAGGTGACAATGGGCATCCTCGTTTCACTCCTGATCTAATTGGGAAGGCTTCTAATTTATCCTCACTGCATATGATGCTTGTTGATGGTTTTAGATATATACTGTTTGTTATTTTAGGAAAGGTCCTTCTATTCCTATACTTTCTATTGTTTTCAATAAAAATGGGTATTGTATTTTGTCAAAGGCTTTTTCAGCATCTATTGAGATAATCATGTGATTTTTTGTTTGTTAGCCTGTTGATATAGTCAATTATGTGGATGGTTTTCTTAATGTTGAACCATCCTTGCATTCCTGGTATCCCACCTGATCATGGTGGATAATCCTCTTGATCACTTGTCGGAGTCTTTTTGCTAGTATTTTATTCAAGGTTTTGCATCTATGTTCCTTAGGGATTGGTCTTTAGTTTTCTTTCTCTGCTTTTTTGGTCTGCCTGGCTTTGGAATCAGTACCATATTAATGTCATAAAAGGAATTTGGTAGAATTTTTTGCTTATTATATCAAATAATTTGTATGTATTGGGATTATTTGTTCTTTGAATGTTGGATAGAATTCACTTGTGAATCCATCGGGCCCTGGGGATTTTTTTCTTAGGGAGTTCTTTGATGGCTTGTTCAATTTCTTTTCCTGATATTGGATTATTTAAATATTCTATTTCTTCTGCTGTTAATCTAGGCAGTTTATATTTTTGTAAATATTCATCCATATCACCTAGATTGCTATATTTATTGCCATATAATTAAGCAAAATAATTTTTAATTATTGCCTTAACTTCCTCTTCATTAGAGGTGAGGTCTCCCTTTTCATCTTTTATACTGTTGATTTGGTTTTCTTCTTTCCTTTTTTTTTAATTAGATTTACCAGTACTTTGTCAATTTTATCTGTTTTTTCAAAGTACCTGCTTCTAGTCTTATTTATTAATTCAGTAGTTCTGTCACTTTTCATTTTATTAATTTCTCCCTTGATTTTTAGTATTTCTAATTTATTTTTCATCTAGGGATTTTTAATTTGTTCAGTTTCTAGTTTCTTAAGTTGCATGCCCAATTTATTGACCTCTGCCCTCCCTAATTTGTTAATATATGCCCTCAATATAAATTTCCCCCTTACTACTGCTTTGGCTGCATCCCATTTGTTTTGGTAAGAAGTCTCATTGTTATCATTCTCTTCAATGAAATTATTAATTGTTTCTATGATTGTTCTTTAACTTATTTTGGAGAATCATATTATTTAATTTACAATTAGTTTTTGGTTTGCCTCTCCATGTATTCTTGCTAATAACTATTTTTATTGCATTATGATCTGATAAGTTTGCTTTTATTATTTCTGCTTTTTTTGAATTTGTTTGCCATGTTTCTATGCTCTAGTACATGGTCAGTCTTTGTGAATGTTCCATGTGCTCGTGAAAAGGTGTATTCCTTTTTGTCCCTATTTATTTTTCTCCATATATCCATTAACTCTAATTTTTCCAAGATTTCATTTTCCTCTTTTATCTCTTTCTTATTTATTTTTTCATTTGATTCCTCTAGATCTGATAGGGGAAGGTTCAGTTCTCCTACTAGTATAGTTTTATTATCTATTTCCTCCTTGAGAGCTGGCAGTTTCTCTTTTTGAAATTTAGATGCTATACCATTTGGTGCATACATGTGAAGTATTGCTATTTCTTCATTGTTTATACCACCTTTTATCAGGATGTAATTACCTTCCCTATCTTTTTTAACCAGATCTATTTTTACTTTGGCTTTGTCACAAATCATGATTGTAACTCCTGCCTTCTTTTTCTCAGTTGGAACCTAATAGATTTTGCCTCCAGCCTTTTACTTTTACCCTATGTATGTCTATCTGTCTCATGTGTGTATCTTGTAGACAACATATGGGAGGATTTTGGTTTCTCATCCACTCTGCTATTTGCTTCCATATTATGGGCGAGTTCATCCCATTCACATTTATAGTTATAATTATCAACTGTGTATTCCCAGACATTTTGATTCCTTCTCCTTGTCCTACCCTTTCTTCTTTCACTGTTTCCTTCTATACCAGTGTTTTGTTCTTAATCAGTCCTCCTAGTCCCTTCCTTTATTGTACTTCCCTTTTCCCCCCTCCTTTCTTATTCCCCTCTTATTGTTCTTTAGGGTCTTTTTAAGCTACACTCCCCCTTCACCCCCTCCCTTCCTAGTATTGCTTCCATCCCCACCAATCTGTTTGTTACCCTTCTACTTTTCTATAGGGTGTGAATCAGTACTCTGCCCCAATGGATCTGATTGTTCTTCCCTCTTTAAGTTAACTTCATTGCACTTAAGAATTAAGTATTTCTTTTATACAACCTCCTTACCCTTCCATTCTATTGGTCTTCTCCCCTCTTCACCCCGTGCTTCTTTATGAAATATAAATTTACTCCATTTTGCCCGTTTTCCCATTTCTCTTAATATCTCCTTTTTTTTTTACCTCCAGTTATATATATATATATATTTATTTATTTATTTATATTGTGTTAATTAGATTAAATCTACACTGCCCATCTTTAGATTTAATCACCAAAGGTGAAAACATCTCCATTTTGGGGTGATACACACACATACACACACACACACACACACACACACACACACACACACACACACACAAATTGGCATGGTTGATGAGTTAATTAATTTGGTAATCTTGTCCTTTCTATTATATTGGTTCAGCCTATCCATGAGCAATTACTATTTCTTCATTTATTTATATCTGTTTTTCATTTGTTTAAATTGTGGGCTTATGTTAATTAGTTGTTTCAATTTCTGGGGATTTCTAAGGAAGCTATTATGCCATCTGCAAAGAGCAAAAATTTATTTATCCTCTGTGCTTATTCCCTCAATTTCTTTTTCCTATCTCTTATCAGCTATCATTTCTGACTGCATTATGAAATAATAATGTTGATAATGGATATCCTTGCTTTGCTTTCCTCCTGATCCTAGTGGGGGAAATCTTTAATTTATCCTCATTACATTATAGAACTAACTCTTTGTTTTACATAGAAACTACTTTTAATATTAAGGAAAGCCATATATTATCATGTTTCCTAGTTTTTGTTTTTTTGCAGAAATGTATGTTGTTTCTTTAAAAAAAAAAACCTTACTGCATCAGTTGACATAATCTTGATTTTTTTTTTAACCTTGATATTTTTGAATATAAGATGGAACTCCAAAAATTAGTGTGGAATGCTAACTCTGAGAAAGCTAAAATATTTGACATTGTTTTAGGGAAAGAAGTATATTACATGCAAGGTCAAGCATAAAATTTTTTAAATATAAAAATAAAGAAGGATACAGTAGTGATTCTGTAAAATATTGAAGTATTTAAGATGATAAATGCTGAGATCATCATAGTAGGTTATAAAAACCCAAATCAAAAGTACTTTCAGTAGGTTCTGTTGTTGGTTGAGTTCATTATTTAGCAAACAGTTATAATCTAATGCATGTTATTTAAAATATCCTGCAAATAGTCTTCTGTCTATGGCAAGTAGCTATTTATATTAGGCAAGCAGTAGAGAACCATGATTAAAATGACTAGAAAACATGTGACTCAATGAAGAGCATTCATATTGTATTTTATGTTCAAAACTTCCAATTGTTTTCTAAAATTCTAATATTCAACAAAATTTTCTGATCACATTAAAACCTAAGAGATTGGAACCATTCTACATTCAGAACAGATAGAATGAGCACAATTATATACTACACTCTCAAACACTGTTATTAAGAAATAAAATAGCTTGGGAGTTTGACATGTTTCCATCAGTCTTAAATCATATCTTCTCATTTATTTTTTTTTCTATCTTTTTATCCCCCAGGGTAACTAACAGATTTTCCCATTCACTAATGAATTCCTTACCAGTATGAAATTAGAAATGTACCAACTATATTTTATAATATTAGTAATAGTCTCTATTATAGATATGATGTATACTCAGTTACATTTGCACATAACTAGGACACTATTAAAGAAGCTTTAGTCTAGTGATTTTGCAAACTCAGATTAATCAATAATATCAATATTCTTGTCATTGTCTCCTAAAATAGTTCTGAATTATTTTTCCTTAATCACTTCCTTTCTCCTTATGGAAACAAACAATGGAAAGTTCTAAACCATCAGTCAAATAAATTATTGTTATTGTAGTCTTACATTTTGAATTATAGGAGCTAGAGTTTTTGTGGGGATATCTCTGACTTGGTTTTTGGTAGTAATGCCCTCTAAGAATTCTATGATGTGTTTTATCTAGCACTTAATCCAGGTAAATGTCACAGTAGTTTGTCTAGACTATGTGCTACCCTAGCACCTATTTAGGAGAATGCTCCAAGAACACAGTACAAAAAAATAAGCATCTTTTTGGAGCTCATTATCTCTAGATGTTCTTACTGTCATCTTAACTTTTCCTTCAATGTTAAGTCCACAAATGAACTGGACGCAACAGATCCATTTCCCCTTTCTTCTTCCTATCAATACCCTTTGAAAGGTCATGAAGACAGGAGATGTATTATAGGAGTAAAGATGAATAAATGCTTTTTGTGTTTCAATGAAGGAAAGAGTAGAATCTTTAAATTATTGGCCAAAGGCTTGACTTTGATTTCTGACAAAATTCTATTATGTATTAGTAAAAGATTTATTAGTGAACATCTACCCAAAAAAAATTTAGCAATTATCAATGAGACAACATCACTTTCTTCATCAGGAATAGTTCATGTTGAATAAACCTTAGTAATTTTTTTTGAAAGCCCTTCTACTAGATTGGAGTCTTGTGTAATTTTAAAAAAGTATTTAACAAGATCTTTCATCTCATAGAAAAACTAGAAAGATGGTGGCTGGATGACAGTATATATAGTTAATTTGATGTAAAATAGATGGAACCATTTAACAAGTATTAATTTTAAGTGTTCTTCATGTGCTGAGCACTATGGAAGTCACTGGGGATACAAAGGCAAAAGTGAATCAACCCTTGCTCTCAGGGAGCTTACAGTCTCAGGGAAAGGTGACAACTCATGTATTTATAAGGTTATAAAGAATAAAGTCAAAATAAATGCTAAGTAAATTAGGGAGATAATGAACTAGAAAACTAGAATTTAGAGAAACAGAAAAAGACTTCATGTGCAAGATAGTGTTTGTGCCGGGTCTTGAAGAAATTAAATAATTGTGAAATGAAAGTGAGGAATAAGAGCATAAGGGCAGTGTCCAGTGTTGAATGGAGAGAAGGATGTGTCATATTTGAAGAATAGCCATCAAAAAGTCTCGATCTGTATGAAACAATATTAACTTAGATATTTCAATATCACCTTGAAATAGGTTTGCAGTGGAATGATCCAGGCATCTATCCTTAGCATAATGCCATTTAGCATTTTTATCAGTGACTTGGATAAAGGCATAGACCATACTTGTCACCTTTACAAATGAGGAAAAGCTGGTTAGCTTAGCTAACACACAAGATGGCAGAGAAAAGATCCAAAAAGATCTGTCTTGTCAAACATTTAGTCACAAACTCTCATTAAATGCTTTCCTGTGCTAGGTAATGGGTGAGGTAGCGAGGCAAAAGTGAAGCAACTCTTACTTTTGAGGTGCTCACAGTCTAGCAAGAAGAGACAGGGTATACTCTATTGAATTAAGAGAAGAAGGCAGAGGATTTGTTGCTGGAAGAAATCAACAAAGTTTCACAAAGAAAGTGCTCTTTGAGTAAAGCCTTCATGAAGGAAACTAGGAGGCCGAGGTGAATGGATTGCATTCCAGGAATAGAGATCAGCCAATGCAATGGCATGGGATTCTGTGTGTGAAGGACAGAAAGGAGATCAGTTTGGCTAGATTACTGTTTATGAAAAGAGGTGCTGTGTAATATAACCAGAAAAAGAGAAGGGGGCCAGATTATAAAGTGCCTTAAATTATTTGAATATATATTTATTCCCAAGAGGCATTAAGGAACTCCTGGTATTTATTGAATTAGAGAAATTGTTAATTGAATCTTACACTTTGAAATCCCATTATCAGCTCTGTGAAATGATCACTTGGAGTGGGGAAAGATTTGAGGTAGATTGGCCAAATAAGCAGGCTTTTAAAATAATCCATGTAAGAGGTGATAAAAGCCTAAAATAGGCGGTGGCTATTTGAATGGGAAAGAAAGGATGGAGTGGAGGTAGAAATGACAAAATTTGGCAACTCTTATTGGATATGAAGGACAAATGATATTGAAGAACTGAGGATAATGACTTTCACCAGAATTAAGAACCTGGACTTTTACTGTTCTGAACAGAGTAAAATTTAGAAGAGGAGTGGGTTTTAGGAAAGAGAATGAGTTCTGTTTTGAATAAAGTGAGTATGAATTGACTAGAGAACATTCGTTTTTAAATATCTAGGATGCAATTAGTATTGCATTTAACTAGACCTGGAGAGATTAAGGCTAGATATATCTAGATATGAGAGTCTGATGACAGCAGAGATGATTAATTAAACTCATGGAAATTGGTGAAGTCACTAAGAGAGAAAAGAACTCAGGACAAAGTCTTGGGCATGATATGAATGAAGAATCAAAAAAGGAGACTGAAGGAATGGTTAAACTAGTAGGAGGGAAAACCAAGAGAGAGCCAGGTCACAAAAATACAGAGTGAAAAGTAGAAGGAGAAGTTGATCAATAACATTACTCACTGCAAAGAAGTCAAAATGGATGAGGATTAAGAAAAGGCCATCATTAGATTTTGACACGTAAGAGATCATTGATAACTTTGGAGCTAGTAGTTTCAGTTGTATAAAGTTGAAAAGCAAATTTTAAAAATGAATGATAATAAAGTAAGAGGCGGAGAGGCAATAAACATTTCTCAAGCATTTGATCAGGAAAGAAAGAAGTGTTAAATGGTCTATATCAGTGATGTTAAACTCAAATAGAAATGGAATTGATTAAATCATACATAAAGATCCCTGCGAGTAGCATAGTGACTTAGAAAACTACATATTAGCATTATCTGTGTTTTATTATTTTTTGTTACTTATTTTCCACATTTTAATCTTATTCAGACAACACTGATAGTATTTTTGGCTGCTTGCAGCCATTGACTACATGTTTGACACCTCTTGTTTGGGAATAAATTTATTATTATTTTTAAGATACATAGTCTGGTCTGCTAGAGAAGGTAAGTGGGAAAGGTATTAAAGATAAATATAGGGGAAGCTAGGTAGCACAGTGTCAGGCCTGGAATTTGGAAGGACCTGGGTTCTTCAGACACTTCCTAGCTGTGTAACCCTGGGCAAGTCACTTAACCCCAGTTGACTAGCCCTTACCACTCTTTTGACTTCAAATTGATACTTCAGAAGGTATGAGTTTAAAAAAGAAAGATTAAAAATAAAGGAGTTGATCGGGCAGCTATGTGGTTCAGTGCATTGAGAGCCAGACCTATAGACGGGAGGTCCTAGGTTCTTAGCTGTGTGACTCTGGGTAAGTCACTTAACTCCAATTGCCTAGCCTTTACTATTCTTTTGCCTTGTAACCAATACACAGTATTGATCCCAAGATGGAAGGTAAGAGTTTTTAAAAAAATAAAGGAGTTGACCTTGGAAAAGAGAAGGATCAACTCTTCATCAGAGACTGAAATAAAGCAGAAGAAAATTGAGTTGATATCAAGGGGGTCAGGAGATATAGAGGGGAAAAAAGGAATCTTATCATGAATGGTCTCTATTTTGTCTGCAAAGGACTGAACATTGGACCTAACTGGCTGACTGAACAGTAGCGGAACACTTGACTGATCATAAAGTGATATGTAATAAGAATAAACAATTTGAGAATATAAGATGGAGTTGTGGCTAGAGAGCATATTGTCTAGGGGCAAGGGGCGGGGCACCAGCTGAGGTTTTAGTGAATTGTATGCAAGCTCAGTAAGACTCAACAGTGTAATAGGATACACTTCCCCAAAATTATGATAATCTTCAGCTACACAAAAGAGACATAGTTTTTACATTTAGAGGTAATAGTTCTGTATTCTAACCTCATTAGACTACACTTAAAAGTCCTGAGTGTTGCATTTTAGGAAGAACATCAATAAACAGAAGAGCATATATGGAATAAGAAAGAAAGGAGAATAGTTAGCTGGCTGAAGATTATACCATATGAGTATGATATTCATTGAAAGAATTGAGTAATATTAATCCTTGGAAGGAAAAGACTTTGGAAATAATATTTAAAATACGTTCCCAAATAACAAATAAATGAAATGAAAGTACTAAATAACTGCTGGGCACTGGTGACTTTAAAAAACACAGAACTATTAGATAGTCATAAAAGCCACTCTTTAATTAAGGAAAAAAGGGGGACAGGGTTGAGTAGGCCTTCTACTCAGAGCTGCATATACGCCTTATGCAGAGTCCAAGGATTGAACTCTGCTTGCTCTGGGCCCTGACCCCCTGAGAGTGCCACCATGCTAGATGACCACTCCTAGGAACAAAGGAACCTATATGGGAAGATCTAGGGGATGGGAAATATGATGGCCTTATCATACTGACCTGATACATTCAATCTTGGGAAAGGAATCTTAGCCAGAGGCTAGGGTTTAAGGGAAAGGGCTCATTACAATGGATACCAAAGGGTGGTCCTTGCCCACGGGTGTCTTCCTGGGAAAGAGTCTCTGATACAATGGGCAAGACTACCTAAGGATATTTAGCATTTGCCATAGGGTCCCTTATTCAGTCTTGAGCTGCTAGCCTGAGATTCCCTTCAGGATAGATTCTCACTGGAATAGGGAACTAGCAAAATCTTTGGGGGTCTTCAACTTACAAGCTATTCCTAAAACTTGGGGTTCATTAGATCCCACTAGGCCGTAAGTTTGGAGTCTTAGATTCCACGTCCCCAGCAATATAAATACCACAAAAAGAAGACTGTCCCTACCATGAAAGAACTCAACATTCTAGTGAGGGAGACAGTATAGCAAATAAGGAACCAGAGACCTAGGAAAAGATATTTTGGTCTGGGAAATCTAAAAGTTAGTAAGTTGAAGAATAAGGAAGTTAGTTGACACAACATATCCATTTCAAAAGCACTTAGTATTGAGTTGCTCTAAGTTCCCTTTTGTTCTGGGTTTCTTCCAGCTGAGGCTGGAACTTTATAATGTAGACCAGTAGTTAACAATATTTTTTGTTTTTCAAATCAGTTCACAAAAAGTGGTGTGAGCTTCCAGGCTAATTTTATATTCTTCTAATAATATTCTTTTAGATTTCGTTATTGAGTACTTACATTAACTACAATGATTTTTTTTTTTTGGTCCCAAAAATCCCTAAACTAAAATTTCTATGATAAATCATAATTATAAAATAGAAAATTTTATTTCACCTATAATTATGAAAAAAATTATTATAAAACTAAATAGAAAATAGTTTAAAATATTTTATGTGTTGTAGTCTATAAGAATTAAAAACAAGTAATTCAGGAATTAGGGATTAATAATAGTTTTCTTAAAGACTTCATATTAAACTTGTATTTTACAAATTTTATGGAACATCTTAACAATTTTTTAAAAAATAAAACCCTTACCTTCCATCTTGTAGTCAATACTGTGTATTGGCTCCAAGGCAGAAGAGTGGTAAGGTTAGGCATTGGGGGTCAAGTGACTTGCCCAGGGTCACACAGCTGGAAAGTGTCTGAGGCCAAATTTGAACCTAGGACCTCCCAAATCTCTAGGCCTGGCTCTCAATCCACTGAGCTACCCAGCTGCCCCCTGTCTTAACATTTTTAATGAAATGAGTTACAACTTAGAATGTTTAACGTAATATAAAATAATTATATGTAAAGGTAATTTTGATGTTGGAATTTTTTAACTGTTACGAATAATATTGATATAGATGGATATATTCAATGTTTATTTAAAGCCATATTGGTAATCACGAAGGCCACGTACCTGTTAAGATGTACTTCAAATGCCCCACCATTACCTCTGCCCACCTGGCTTGTTCCGCAGGAAAAAAAGCATCTCAATCAAGTTCTGAGACTTTATACCTCTGTTTACATGATCACACTTCCTGCCCACATGTATTACACAAGAGGAATCCTGGGAAATGTAGTTTTCAAGTCCTCTAAACGGCCTGTTCAGCAGGAAAAGGTGGGGCATTTTGAATTAGATCTTAGCAGGACATAGTTCTTTTTAATTCTCAATATGGCTATTAATAAAACACTAATATCTTTAATAATATCCATCTATATTAATTTTACTCATAACATATCTAAAGAGTGCCAGTATTTAAAAGTCTTTTATCTAGTTTCACATCAGATTTGTTTCTATATATTAATTTAAAACAAAAATAAAGTGAATATGCACACTCATACACATGATGGAGAATAGCAGAATTATACAACCTGTCTTGCTAAGAGATGAAATTTTTTTTAGTCATCTAAGCAGTGACAAAAATGAATATGTTTTAAAGTACTTATTTTTTGGCTAATGTTAAACACTATATTAAATAATAAATGCACTTTAAATTCAGTTTGGAGTCAGGAAGACCTGAATTCAGATGTGCCCTTAGACACTTCCTGTGTGACCCTGTGCAAGTCACTTAACCTTCATTTGCTTCACTTCCTTCATCTGTAAAATTGATCTGGAGAAGAAAATGGCAAACTACTCCAATAGCTTTGCCAAGAAAACTCCAAACTGAAAAGAGCCAGACATGATGGAAAAGGACTAAAAAACAAATATGTAAAATTACCCTTTGTAAGAGATTCTTATCTCTTCAGATGTCTTTCTTTTCCACCATTAGCACACCAGTTATAATCTCACAGAAACTCTACTGAACCAATAATTGAATGATCAGTGTCACCAAATCATTCATTTGAAATTCTGCTAAATAGAAGAATAGTAGCATAAGCAGAGGATAAATGTAAATCGAGAATCAACCTTAATGTTGCATTAAAAGGCAGCTTTGTGGATGTTTATGATGATTTCAAGATAACTTTTAATGGTCATGCCCAGCAGTCATATTTTCAAATAGCCCAGTCTGACAATTACACTGGAAAAAATTAAGGAAACATACATAACGCTGTGATCACATGATTACACATCTGATAAGGCACTATTATAGGATAACGGGACTAGAAATTTTACTTTGGTGTTATATACAGAACATAACTGAGGATGTACGTGTATCTAACCATGTTTTGGGAATTGGTTTGGGACCAAACTGTGACACTTTGGAAACAATTTGACAAATTGAGAAACTATGAGAACAAGTATTTAGTCAGAAATGGCAAAAGTTTAATGTAATTGATGCACAAACAAAATTATTAACTTTGAAAAAGCACAGAACTATTAAATAGTCATAAAAGCCACTCTTTAATATAAGGGAAAGGGGGAACAGGGCTGACTAGGCCCCCACTCAGAGCTACCTGCCACGTGCCTTATGCATAGTCAAAGCATCAGGTTAAAACCTGATGAGTTATTTTGATTTGCTTTTCTTAATAGTTCAATATTCTTTTAAGAGGTGTTTTCATATTCTTTGAACATTGATCTGTTAGGGAATCATAGCCTATAGTAAATCAGAGTAATGTAGAAATACACAAACACACACGATTTTTGACTCTACCACCATCAAATAGCTATAGGTATCAGCTTACAGCACTAACATTACCTGATTCTTCTTATGTAATATAGGATATAATATTCATTTAAATACTATTTGCTCTTCTCCACTCTTCCCCAAATGTCAGTCGGTAATTGTTTCCAAATATACTCCCTTAGTTTACTTTTGTCCTGTGATCATTAGCATGTTTCAGTCTTATCTCTTTTACTTGATAAAAGTTAGCTTCAGATTATCATTATTTCTCCTTGGATTTGAACTTAGGCTCTGCTGCCCTTTAAATATTGTAGCTATAATTCTTCATGATCATATTTCTTAATTCTCTCTTCTCTAATACATCAAATTTCTGTGTTAACTAGTCATCAGTCCTTAGAATATAGAATATAGAATATCTGCCAAGTATAAGGGCACTGTGGCACAGTGGATAAAATACTGGGCTTGGAATCTGGAGGACCCGAGTTCAGATCCTCAGACATTTACTGTGTGACCCTGTGCAAGTCACTTAATCCTGTTTCCCTTATTTTCCTCATCTGCAAAATGAGCCAGAGAAGGAAATGACAAACCACCCCAGTGATTTGGCCAAGGAAACCTCAAATAGAGTCACAAAGAGTCAGACTAAACAACAACCAACCAAGCATTGGTTAGAGAGGGAAAAGAATAGTTCCGGTGTTCATTGAGAAAGTAACTTTTTAAAGATTTGTCATAATAACTAATGAGCATTCATAGTTCTACAAAATTAGGCAGCTTTTTAAAAAACCAGGATTCATCACAGTATTGGGTTATTTAATTTTTAAAAGCATCTAATTTTTTTATGATTTTATTTTGTATGGTACTTACATGGTACTTGTTACTAGCTTTGCTGTTGTCTGCTTATGAGTGAGTTGTCAGATTTATATACAACTATAATTTTTAAGGATTAAAATTATTTGAAAAATATGAAAAAAATTAATATATGAAATATAAACAATATAAACTATCAAGAATGTTATCAGATTTTGTGTGTTTTGAGTTGATTCTTACTCAGATTTGTTCATGCCTAGGTCACGATAACATTCATAAGAACCCTAAAAAGTACATCATTCAAATATTGTTATTTCCATTTTTTAGGTAAGCAAACAGGTTCTGTGACTTTCCCGAGATCTCATATCTTGGTGGAACTGGGAATTGAAAGCTGGTTTTCTGGTTCCAAGACCAGTTTGCTTTATACTTCTTATACCATATGACCTTTTCAGTGATATAAATGCCTTGTCATTTTTTTTGGTGGGCAAGAGAGGGTGTTATCACCATTTACATCTGTGTTATAATCTTAGAATTATGTCATTGTTAACTTAGATGGATTTTTCATTATTCTGCAGATACCCTTGGTTCATTTACTCTGTAGTTCAAGCTGTTGTTGGCCAAAGGAAAACTAGCTTGCTTCTTATTCCCAGGCCGTAGCTTAGGAAGTTACCATTTAGGTGTATAGCCACTAAATTCTTAAAAAAAAACTGTTAGGGTTCCACTAGAACAGTGATGGGGCAAATTATGGCCCCACAGGCCAGATGTGGCCCCCTGAAATGTTCCATCTGGCCTGCTATATTATTCCTAATCTGACGAATACAATGAGTAGGATACGATACAACGAAACTTTGAAAGAGTTGCCTTAGAAACACTGACAGATGAGCATTTTCTTTCCTTTGGCCCCTTCTTTAAAAAGTTTGCCCATCACTCCACTAGAGGATTCAAAGCTAGAGTTCATGATAAAATGACCTGAAAAAAGTTCCAAAAATGATCTACCAGAAATGACAAAACAGTAGTAATTAAGAAGAGGATTTTTCCTACAGCTGAACAAAAACTTGAGAAATTGTCCAAATAGGTATTTCAAATTTTAGATTTTCATAATCCTTCTGACATGTTATTTCCTTATTAGAAGAACCAAAGGGCAGTGGAGAGAGTACAATGAAAAGCACCCAAATCCAAATCCTGGCAGGATTTGGCATGACATGGACAATTCTCTTAATTCATTCCATTTCCTTATCTATAAAATGGGGATGATACTTGCATTATCTCCCTCAGTCTCCAGAACAAAAATTCTCTGAAGTAATTTTAAAGTATGCATGTACATCTTTAAAGATAATATTTGTAGAATGCTATGGTTATCTTTCAATTTTGTTACCAGAAAAGCATAATCCGGATTAAGAATGAGTTTGGTTTTTTATATGTTGAATCTTTAAATACTGTCTGTAATGATATTGAATAATTTTCAATTATTTGAGTATATTTGTTCTAGCCACCTAAAATATTGATTATCATTAAAAGGTTATTTAATATTATTAAAGTATTTTATTATATTAAATATTAAAAATGTTGATATTAATATTAAATTAAGTAAATGAAATATTTAAGAGGTTATTTAGTATTTAAAAAATTAAAAACTTGGTGTCAGTTCAGATCTTAGCTTCACTATTTGCTGCCACTGTAGTCATTGATGTTTAACTCAGAGCCTCAGTTTCCTTATTTGTAAGATAGTAATGATAATACTTGTACTGCTACATTATAGAGTTGTAAGGACCAAACAAGATCATGTGAGCAATACTTGAAAACTGTACAAATGTAAAGTATTAATAATAACTTCTTACCAAAACAGGTATAAATTTCCTTGTTTTCTTTTAGACTAAACATTTAAAATAGAATTTCTAAGAAAATGTTCATCATCTTAAGAGTTTAATTTAAGAAGACTTGTTAAATTGTTTAACTTGTACCCTCCAGTATCATTCTATAAAGACTTGTGTGACAAACTGAGAAATATCTCTGTACACAGTGGTAGTCGGTAGGTTTTCTGCAGGGGGTTTCTACTGAGAGCTGACAGAGGGCAGCTTGGCAAATGTTCAGAAACCTACATTAACTCGGTTGAGCCCGGCATGGAACCTTGTGTTCAGCAGAATTCTTCTGACCTGCCTCTCTGCATGCCGAGCTAATCAGCAAACACCTAATGAGCCCACTCCAAAGAAACAGACCCTCTCCCAACCTACTTCATTTTCCTATGTTCTCTGGGGGTAGAGAGACAAGACTTCATGAGGACTGATGATGCTGCAAAGACCACAATAATGATAATTAACTTGCTGAATTTAGAAGATTATGCTGTTAATTAGTTGCAAAATAAAGATAAGTAATAGAGCAGCAGATGGTAGGATAACACCCAGGAGAAGGAGGGTTATTACTCTGATGAGCTTTTGTGGCATATATGAAATATGGATCTGACTTTTTCATAAATTGTTTCTGGAGAATATTATCTTATTTCTGTGAGCTATGATGGAGTAGTCTATTCCTACTAAGTTTTGACAGATGTGATAAGGATTTGTTTTCAAGGGTTCAAATAAACACAATAGAACTTGAATAACAAACTAGCCAAATTACCTGTTTGAATAAATATGGCAGAATTATTATCCAGCTTGGGTAAACCTGACTAATTGTTCGTTCTTTCATTAAGTAGTGCTATATTTATCCCTGAAAACTATTCTTCAGATTTCATATTGCTGTATAGTATGGTATATAGAGTGACAGTTCTCAATTTTCTTTACAATGGATTCCTCATTATAAATTTTTGCTTAATTTCATTATACATATTACACAGAGAATGCATTATTTTTCCTACTAAATTATATTTAAATAACCTTCAATTCCCAGCTACTTACTGTCACTTTACAATGACTTTTTTACTAGATCATCATTTACCTCAATAATGATTGTCTGACATTTACCTTATTCTTGTTGTTTTTATTAATCTTAAGCTTTTAAATGCTAGAATTGTCCTTAAACCCTGTTTTGGTGAGAAGTCTTTATTTTAACATCTCTAAGATGTAGAAGAAAGAGGACTGCACCAGGAGCCAGGAGACCTATGTCCTTGCCTTGTGCCTGTCCCTGACTGGCTGTGTGGACAAAACCTTTCAGGTCTCTTAGCTTCAATTTCAGCATCTGGATTAGATGATCTCCAAGCTCCTTTCTAGTTTTTAACTTTCTGTGTTACTATAAAATGTATCTTGTTCATGTGTAATTTTTTTTGGAAAATACTTTTCATTTGGATATATTCTGAAACTTCCCTTATAAAAATAGTTGTCTATCATTATTAAATATAATATTAAGATGTTATAGTAAGTTTTATATATATATAGTTAAATATTTAGAGTAAGTAGCTCTTCAGCATACAGTATTTGTTATTTAATGGCATATTTTTTACATTCATATACTTAGATTTTTAAAGCATCTGTGTTATTAGTATTATCTCCATAGTCAAATATTTAGAATTAGTTATGTTGTTGTTGGGGAAGGGGTGTGATCTTCATTTAAGTTGTTGTGTAAGCTTATTATAAGCTTTAAAATAAATTGACAGAAACTTGAAGCAGTGTTAATTAACCCTTGCAATTCTCTTCTTACATTTTATACCCAGTGGCACACTTTTCAAGGCAGATCCATTGTAATCAATGTAACAGCATGGAGCAAACATTAGAGCTTCCTCACTGGATACATACTGTATACCCTAGGGCAGTCAAGAGAGGATAATGAATGAATACTGATGCTGCTTTTAAGTGCTCTATCAGGTAGTAACTTGCCCTACTAAAGATTATTCAAGAGAGTGATGTTTATGTACTTCAGACTCCCCTATGTGCTATAACTGTATTTCATTAATGTTAAGAGTTAAGCTATTTTAACGATAAAACTTTTATATGCTCCTTGGTTCTATGGCATGTTCTTCCTAGGAAGCTCCAAATGCTTTAGCTAGACTAATCTACTGTGCTTTACCTCACTAATATTAGATGATTTGGGTATAGAGAAGGCACCAACTTAGTAATTGAGTATGTAGTATTGTTTTAAAAATCTGAAAAACTCTTTTGCCCTCTGTACACTCCAAAATCTTACCAAGTCTTATCTCCACTGCTTTCATCTCATCAGTTTAGTTTTTTGCTGTTGTCCCTGCCCAAGGCCATCTTCCTTTTTGGCACCTCCATCTATCTAGGTATTACTGTAAGCCACTCAGCTCCACACCATCTTGTAACAGTTCTCAGCTCACCAATGTCCTAGTTTCCTATGCCTCTGAAGTACTTCTCTTTATAAGCAGGGGATAAAACTAGTGAAGAATTTAGAAAACTGCCCAGGGTCACATAGCTAGGAAGTGTCTGAAGTCATGTTTGAACCCAGGCCCTCTCAACTTCAGACCTGACATTCTATCCACTGAGTTGTCCCAATAACTAGTATTTGTATAGGTCTTACTGTATGCCAGGCCCTATGTTTACAAATGTTTACAAATATTATATTCTTAGAGCTTCCCAAAAACTCTAGGAGTTAGGACCTCTTATTAACCTCATTTTATAGTTGAAGAAACTGAGGCAAAGAGAGGCTGACTTGTCCCCAGCTAAGTATGTGTCTGAGACGGGATTTGAACTCAGTCCCCTATCCACTGAACCACCTAACTGCTAATAGATTCTAATAATTTCTTGCCCAGTAAGCTTAGGTGTTCCCCAAAACTCTGACTTAGGTCCTCTTCTCTTTTCTCTCTTTCTTTTCTTAGTCTCATCACCTCCATGAATTAAATTGTCTTTAGGCAAATGACTTCCAAAACTATATTTCCAGTCCCTGGCTCCCTTCTGAACACCAGCACCACATTGCCACCTGCCTGTAGGACATCTTTCCCTAGCTATTTCATGGGCATCTCAAACTCAGCTTTCTTAAAATAGAACTTATTTGCCTTCTCTCCTTAACATCTATCTTCTTCCAAGCTTCTCCATTTCTGTTAAGAACTCAAATAACCAAGATTCACAACCCCCAAATCATCCTTGATCTTTCCATTCTTCTTTCCTATATCTAGTCATTTTCCAACACTTATAATAGATTCTACCTCCATAATATCCCCCTCCTAATTAATCTTGCTTCTTGTCTTTTCCTTTGTAATTCATTCTTTACCCAGCAGCCAAATGAATATTCCCAAGATAACCCCCTCCTCAGTAGTTCCCTCTTGCCTTCAACATAAAATGCATATTCTATAGCAGTGATTCCCAAAGTGGGTGCCACCGTCCCCTGGTGGGTGCTGCGGCGATCCAGGGAGGTGGTGATGGCCACAGGTGCATTTATCTTTCCTATTAATTGCTATTAAAATTAAAAAAAATTAATTTCCAGCAGGCTAGTTAATATTTTTTCTGGAAAGGAGGCGGTAGGCCAAACAAAGTTTGGGAACCACTGTTACACAGCCTAACTTTTCAACAAATTAGATTCTGCCTAATCTGCTCGTTTTGTATTTCCCACCTTTATGTACCCTATGATTCAACCAGACCAACTTAATAGCAATTGATATTTTCTACTTAACATTTTATCTTCCATCTGTGTTTTTGTACAGGTTGCCTTCCATTATCTGGAACTCACTTCCTCTCTTAACATCCTTCTTGGAATCTAGTTTCTTTCAAGATAACTCAGTGTACTACCTTTTGTAGGAGACCTTTCTTGATGCCCATCCCTACCCCCCGTTTTTAGTGTTCTAGCCCTCAACATGATTTTATATTTACTTCTGTTTGTATATCATGTATTCCCTAAGTAGAATGTCAACTCCTGAAGGAGCAAAGGGATGATTTCATTTTTATCTCTGTATCTCTTTCACATAATAAGTATTTTCACAAATGCAAATTAACAAAATTGGGCCAACCTAACCATTATTTGTGAAGATTTAGGAGTTAAATCCTTGAAATTATTCCTCTAGCAGTACATTATTCGTTAAATTTTTTTTAAATAGAAATAAGGAAATGATTTTATAATAATTGACTTTATTCAAGTTGGGGAAAGCAGCTTTGCCTAGCGGAGTGAGTTCTGTACTCATTTAGTCCCTCCTTTGAACATTCTAAGACATTTCTAATTGGTGGATAGCTAATTAAGAGGTAGTCCATCAAACCATTTACCCCTTCCCATCCCAACAGGTGGACAGATGAGGGGTTTGTCACATATGCAGGAAAAAAGAACCCTTTTCCTCTGCATTTATTAACTGAACTCTGTTGAAAAGAAAGACATTCTTTGACATTTCTAAGGACAAAGAGAATGCAAAAAGCTGTAGACTATGAAGAAATCTCTGACCCAGACCCATAATAATTCTCCCTAATAAAATAGGAATTGATTTAGGGCCTTTCTACCCTAGAGCACTGATAAGACAGTACAATATATGAAAAATAAATTCTCACAAGCTGCTGGGTGCACCTGGCAAAATTATGTAACTTCTTTCAGCCTTAGTTCTCACATCCAGAAAATTGGAATTAGAATAATAAGATTTTTACAAATGAGATCACATAACTATTGTTATATTAGCATTCTATCTCCTGCCTTACTGTTTTGCAAAGGCTGCTGCACCTCAATACCTAGAATGTACTTCTTCCTCACTACCACTTATTAAAACCCCTTTCTTCTTTCAAGGATCTCAGTTTAGGTGCCACATCCTATAGAAGACTTTCTAAAGCTCCTTAGTTATTAGTGTTTTCTTCCACTTAAAATTATCATGTGTTTACTTAGCTGTGTAAATGTTGTATCCACCTCCTATTAGAGTGTAAACTTGTTGAAGGTAGACTTTTTTTTGTGTCCTTAGCCCCTAATACTATGTCCAACCCATAGAAAGCACTAGTAAATCCTTGGTGAATAAATGAAAGTATTATAATACTTTATACCAGGTGTTTTTGTTTTGTTTGTTTGTTTGTTTGTTTTATAAAATCCTTACCTTCCCTCTTGGAGTCAATACTGTGTATTGCTCCAAGGCAGAGGAGTGGTAAGGGTAGGCAGTGAGGGTCAAGTGACTTGCCCAGGGTCACACAGCTGGGAATTGTCTTGAGACCAAATTTTAACCTAGGACCTCCCGTCTCTAGGACTGGCTCTCAATCCACTGAGCTACCCAGCTGCCCCCTTACCAGGTGTTTTTGAATGAGGAAAGTGTTTTGTTATTTTTACTTCTCATAGCCATATTCTTGCAAAAGCCCTGAAAACCGTTTAAGATTTTTCTCGTAAGTCAGTTTAACATATATGCTTTGGCACAAATCTTTTTTGATATGAACTCTTAATATAGAAACAAGTGTTTCTTCAGCAAAAGTTCTGGTATCTTGTTTATTTTTTCCCTGGTTCCAAGTCTCATTTTTTATGTTAAAAGTTTAGCTTAGTGGATTGAGATCCAGGCCATCCTATGTTCAAATCTGGCCTCAGACATTTCCTAGCTGTGTGACCCTGGGCAAATCACTTAACCCCCCTTGCCTAACCCATACCACTCTTCTGCCTTGGAACCAATACATAGTATTGAGTCTAAGATGGAAGGTAAGGGTTAAAAAAAAAAGTTTAGTGGATATGGAGCGATGACATTTTAAAAATTATTTTTAAAAAAGAAATCATAATTTGAAAAATGCTTCCACTTCATTCAGAGTAATGTTTATTCTCATCAAATTGAGTTGAACCGGGTTCATAGATTTAGAATTGGAAGGAACCTTAGGAATAGGTCCAGTTTCCTCATTTTACTGATGAGAAAACAGAAGATAAGAAACTCAGTTATTTGTTCACACAGATAGCAGCACATAGCAGAGTCAAAACCCAAAAGTTGGTGCTCAGGTCTTCTCAGTGTGGTTTTCAAGGAAATATAATAAATACCAGTGCATTAGTTGCTACTAACCAGGGCATTACAATTTTTTTTTTAAAGTATCTTCTGGAATAAATTAAACAGTTCACTCCTTCAGTTTTCAGATTTAATAATTTAAGGACACGTGAAGTCATCATTTGCTTTAGTACTTGTTCCTCTGTGCTTTAGCAGATTTTATGAGTTGGTGGGACCAAAAACATTCATCACATGATTTCCCATCCTGTGGCATATGAGTATAACTGAAATTAGATAGACTGTTCCTGGGTGACAGACACCATACGTCACCCAACCTGTAATCTAGTTTTTTCTGGATTGTTGTAGAATCTTCTCAAACTTGTATTTTGTTGTCATAGTTTTTTGAAAATCTAGAATTAATCAATCAGCATTTATTAAACACCTACTGTGTGCCTTGGCACACTGTGCTAAGTACTTGGGATACAAAGAAAAGCAAAAGATAGACCTTGTTCCCAAAGAACTCACCGTCTAATGGAGAAGACAGCATGCTGAGAAAAATTTACAAATTATATACAGGATAAATTGGAAATAAACAACAGAGAAAAGGTGCTAGAATGAAGGTGTGAGGGGGAGAAGGGAAGGTAGGTAGAAGGAAGGTTGAATGTGAGAAAGGAGAGAGGAAGGTAGCGGTCACCAGCCCTGGCAAGGGGAAATTGACCAGAGCCCTTCGGGGCTCAAATAAAAGATCAGAGAGCAAGTTAGGGTTTAGAATAGGTTTTATTTAGATTAGGAAAGGGAAAAGGTTAGGTAGATGAAAAGGGACTAGAGAGTCCAGGATCAGAGAGAGTCAGCCAGCTTCCAGGCTCTAGAGAGCAGAGCATGAAAAGGCGCCAAACTTTCTCTTTGATACTTTCTTCAACACCTTCCACAAAGGAAGTGGGAGGTGTCGGGGAAAGTTGTAGAAGGGAGTCCTGGAAGTTGTAGTCTCCCAAGGCTTACAATAATTTTAAATGCCACAAAGGAGGATCAGCAAAAGCTTCTTGCAGAAAGTAGAACTTTATTAGAGACTTTAAAGAAGTCTGGGAAGCCAGAAGACAGATAATGGGAGAGAGTGTAACCTTCTTGCCACAACGAACTATTACAGTTATTTATTGATTGAGCAACTGTAATGACCTATTTCACATTTACAAAAGGCAATCATAAAAGCTTCATGAGAATTCACACATTATAATGCACTGGTGGTGGTGGGATGCCCAATCAAGCTTTGGGAAATGTAGAATTGAGGAACCAATTTCAGTCATTTGATAAATACCAGGTTCTAATTATTGAAAGTACTGGGCAGAGGATACAAAGAAATATGAGACATAGACCTTGCCCTCAGGGAACTGACAGTCTCCTTGGGATGGAGACAAGATATCTACGTGTGAAATTGGTCACTAGCACAGAGAGTGATAAATGATGTCCCAGGTGAATATTCAGATTTCCAACTTAGATATTCACTTCATTCTGATGTCATATCCAGGGGATTTTTTGAGTGTGATGACATCTTTGCTCATGAATGAAAACATGTCATAATGAACTTGAGATAGTGTGAACCCAGAGTTTGCTTGAATATATAGAAAGACTTCATTATTCATTCCTGAGTCATTAACAATTAAATGGTGGTGAAAAGGGTCAAAAGAATCATCTCCCGGCAGCAGGTAGGAAAATTCCAGGACTAGAAATAGATTTTCTTTTTTTTTTTTTAATTTTTATTTTTAAATATTTTTCCGTGTTTACATGATTCATTTTCTTTCCCTCTCCTCTTCTCTCCCCACTCCCAGAGCCGAGAAGCAATTCCACTGGGTTGTACAAAGGTTGTCACTTGATATCTATTTCCATATCATTCATTTTTGCTATGGAGTGATCTTTTAAAGCCTAAACCCCAAATCATATACCCATATATACAGGTGATAAGTGATGTCATATGTTTTGCTTTTGCATTTCTATTTCCATAGTTCTTTCTCTCAGTGTGGTTAGCATTCTTTTCCATAAGTCTTTCAGGAGTGTCCTGACTTGTTACATTGCTACTAGTAGCAAAGTCCATTACATTAGAAAAAGATTTTCCTTACAGATGCTATAGGATAAATATTCTTGTCCTAGGACAATGAATTAATGAGATAACAAACAAGGATTTGCCATTTGCCACATATGATAAGAGTTCCAGGTCATGTGTGTGCATGTGTATATACACATACATACTTCTATTTAGAACATTGTAGTTCAGCTGTAGAATGTATTCTATTAAATAAAAGTTTAGATTACATTTTAATTTGTAGTCATTTATCTGGTTGAGCACAATAACTTAGATTTCTGTATTTGTTAGTAAAGGAATCTGCATTTTACTTTTTTTACAAAATGGCCTTCAAATAATTAATTCAAAATAATTTCTAAATATGTGCTTCATTATATAAGTTTATTTAACTCAGTTTGAAGACTGGGGATCTTTAAAAAAAGTTTGATTCTATACATGGTTGGTACTAAAGGCTTATTTTAAATAATAGCTTAATTAGAAATTAGTTTTGACAAAATTTGAATGCCTCCAGACTTAGTTACTTTCTTTGATTTTGCCTTTCAATGTAGCAAATCAAAACCAGTTTTAAATTATTTAATTTTTAGTGCTATTGTTTCTTTGCTGCTTCATTAGCCAGATAAGTAATTGCATATTATAATTATCTGTGATATGTCTTTTTTTGGGGTTGTTTTTCTTTTTTTGAAGGGTTAAGCATAATTATTATAGTATGTATTTTAATTTTCAGAGATTAAAAGCTGCTTTGACTCAGCAACATCCTCAGGTAACAAATGGAGATGCAGTCAAGGGACATGCAAGTGGATTGGGTAGGACTCAGTCAGAGGAATCGCGAGCACAGTCATTACAACAGCCTGCTACATCCACAACAGAAACTCCGGTATATTTAACCTGACAACCCCTGTTACTCTTTATCCTGTATTGTGTTGTGATTGTTGCTGCCTCCTTTTTTCTTTTCTGTTGAACAGATTTTTAAGGGCTAAATTGCCATAATACATGACCTTATCAAATGTATCTTTAAAGATGATGCTTCTAAAGTTTCATGTTCTTTGACTCCAAAGTGCAGTAAAAGTTTGAGGGAAAGACCTACTAAAGTATTGATGGTAAATTAGTAGTGAATGCTAGTCAAACATATGTGCACATATATACTGATATGGAAGAAGTATATTTCATTTTTCTAAAGTCTTAGTAAAATTCCTTTATTTTTCAAATTTCATGAAACATTGGCCTCTTTCTCTGTGTGTCTTTTTCTGTATCTTTGTCACTCACAGAAAATAATTTAAAAAAATCAATGTTAGCACTTATATAAAGCAGTAATTTGTTAACTAATGAAGGACTTTAGTGAAGAATATAAATGAAAAAAATCAACCACTTTCCATTTTTCTCTAAGAGAGAGTTATGCTAGGTATTATTATCAGGAAATTCAAGAGGATTAGAAAAATCTTCAGGCCTGATACCAGGAGTAAATATATTTTCTTAATTATCAGATACTATTATGTTCTGAAATTTTAAGGATTAAGCCTTTTTTAACTGGTTATCTATTTCAAAATTTTACTATATCTTCATGAATTTTAGTCTGGGATATCTTCTACCAAGATGGCAGATTTTTGATTTGTATCTTCAGCTATCAGTTGGTTCTTACCCTGCCTGGGACCTGATTCTCAGGAAACACATGTTCTCTTCCTATCACCTCTCCCTGAGCTATTCTTCCATTGTCACAGTATTCTGTAGCATCATTTGTGTGAAAGGACCGACAGTGTATCTTACAATGTAGGCTTGTGATTGGGTCATGACATTGGCAAGGAGTCTCTATACCAGCGGTTCCTATTCTGAGATCCTTTAATTTGGTGGGGTTTTTTTTTCATATTTGTGAACTATTACTGGTTTTCTTTATAATCTTAACATTTTTTATGCCCTGAAAAAGGGGTATGTTTCACCAGACTGGCAAAGGGCCCATTTCACAAAAAAGGTGAATAGCCTTCTGCTCTAGGAAATTGAGTAGTGAGAATTGGATGGTCTGGCCTGTAAAAAAAGAATGATTCTACTCCCTTAATAAATACCACCACCTAAAAAGAAACAGAATTCAAAATTATACTTACACATCAATATATATTTAATATTATGTGTACTTGCTAAGTAACAACGACTATTCTAGGCATTAGAGGCACAAATAAAAATGGAATAATTCTCACTCTCCAGTAACTTGTAATCAGTGCAGGGATGGGAATGGCATGAGCTCTCTCTATTTCTCTCTGTTTCTCTCTCCCCTCAAAAGTCTTAGTACAGTTTTAAGTTATTAAAGTATACATCTGCACTAAGACTTTTTGAACATTCTGTATGAGCACATAACAGAATAAATGGAAATTTAATGAATACCAGGTAATTAGTATCATGTAGAAGTTAGGCCTTGAGCTGAGTCATAAAGAGAAAGACTGCTATGAGACTCCAGGCATAAAAGATGGGCTAGTACAAAGTCATGAAGACTAGTAAAAATATGTGTGTTTAACTTGATTGAAGACTGTGGGAAACAGAGCCTTTCCTTTGAGTCTTGAAAGATAAGGTTAAGGTCAAGTCTTGGCTTCAGAAGTTAAATAGAGGAGTTTACATTTTTTTCTTAGAGGCAGCAGGAAGCTGTTAGACTTAGAGCTTGGGACTGACAATCAAATTTTCTGGTTAAAAAATGGAATTTTATAATATGTATCATATGACTATCTGTTGAATTTGAATAAGACTTTTGTATATCCTTAAGTTAGTGATTTCTAATCATAAACTAATAAAACCTTGATTGTAATATGTCAAATAATAAATACTCTAATAAACTTGTTAATGTATACATAGAAAAATTGGGATTCTGAAGAAAATTACTTTTTTCCATTTGTACCATTCTTTTTTTTTTTTTTTAAACCCTTACCTTCCATCTTGGAATCAATACTGTGTATTGGCTCCAAGGCAGAAGAGTAGTAAGGCTAGGCAATGAGGGTCAAGTGACTTGCCCAGGGTCACACATTTGGTCAGATTTGAACCTAGAACCTCCCATCTCTAGGCTTGGCTCTCAATTCACTGAGCTACCCACCTGCCCTGCACCATTCTTTTGAAAACCTTTTGTAATAATCTTATTACACATCATTCAATTCATAAATCAAATTATATTCTCAAAAATAAACTCATGTGGCTAGAGACTGATAACCAGTTTTTAGCCCTGGCCCCTTGTATTGAAATTGTATGATGGCAGACCTTCTCTAATTTACCTCTTTCACTAAGTAGAATAAATATATATTTTTTATTATAGGCTTCTCCAGCTCACCCAGCACCACAGACACAAAATACAGGTGGGCGTAGAAGAAGAGCAGCCAATGAAGACCCTGATGAAAAAAGGAGGAAATTTCTAGAGCGAAATAGAGCAGCAGCTTCAAGGTGCCGTCAAAAAAGGAAAGTCTGGGTTCAGTCTTTGGAGAAGAAAGCAGAAGACTTGAGTTCATTGAATGGACAATTGCAGGTATGGTCTATACAGACATTTTATACCTATAAACAAAGCATTTCAGATTTTGTGAGTTAGCTATCCAAACATCATAGGAGATAAACTTTGGTTATGCTTTGGATCTATAGCAAATGTAGCTTTTAAAAAAAACTTATTTTAGAGATGAAGTGATTTGTACTTTTTAAAATAGCATCCAAACTATTTTTGTAAAAATGGCAATACTGATAGAGAGATTAAAACAACAACAAAAACAATGTTTAGCTATTTAGGAAAAATGGGTCCCCATCCTTACCAGAACCCTCTTTTTAAGGTTGTGATATAAATTAACATAAATTTAATTTTTAAATTAAAATAAAAAACATTATTGCTCCTAGAACATCTTTTGTCTTTTTTTCTTTTGGTTTGTATCACAACTATGAAATTGCTTCAGTAGAGGTTTCTTGTTTTTAAGTTCCTTTGTTCTTTTAACTGTAGTTTGTTTTTTTGTTTTCTTTAAAGTGAATATAGTGCTCGTGAAAGGTGCCAGATTGACAGCACTGGAAACTGAAGGCCTCTATTTATCCACAGACCAGGTACAATACGGCCAGTGGCAGTGCAAGCTTCCGACACTGCCCTGCCATGTGCCTCAGCTCCATTTCTGAGAGACCCATTGCGGTGCAAGCTTGTCTAGATCCCATCCGTGTCTAGTTTTTTATTTCTATACACAGACTGCCAATGAGGGTGCCATTCAGTACCATTTCTTTCTAGTCATCTTTTTAGTGCTGTGGATAATTTTCCACTAGAAACTTAAGTAAACTATCCCATTATAACAGATCAGACATGATAGTAAGGGACTTCAATTATTTATAACGTAGCTTGAATTAGAATCATCAATAAAATTTTTAAAGTTTCCCCAAACTATTTATTCCCAATTTAAAACAAATCTTTTATATACTTATAATTGATGAGCTGAGATTTTTTTATCTGATAACTGCCTTTCAAGATTTTCAATAATATGCTTATTTTTGAGTATTTAGATGAAATATACAGCATCATAGATGGTATATAGTTATGATAGTTTTAAAACGAAAGGTTTATGACCTGGACTTTATTTTCATGAGTTAAAATACATTTAAAATCTTGATGTGGATAGTTTTAAAGATTATTATTGTAGCTTTCGATATAGAAATTGTTTTGCCTAGTGTTTTTTAATCATTTATAATAATTTAAAAACATTGTTCTCATTCTGATCATAACGACTTAATAAATACTAAGTTATATTAACACATTTTTGTTACATGGAATAAATTAGTAAAAATTATTAGGGAAAATGAGATCTAATAAAAGTACCACTTTTAAAAAATTTAAATATAAGGTTGTAGGGGAAAATAGTTTTGTTGAAAGAAAGAGATGTTTGTAGATAGTAGACTATGTTATAATGTGTTATAAAGACATTCTGAAAAATGATTTAAATACTTAGTGATTGTTAACTTCCAGTATTATTGATTATAATTTTTAAGTTAAAATTATGTAAATTATATTTTTCTCTTTGCCCTTTTCTAACATAAAATCATCCACCTGAATTTTTATTACTCAATTCACTTGGATTTGAGGCTGTGCCAGTTTTCTGCCTGGAGCACATATTTATGGTAGCATTAACAACTTTTAATGAGATATTGATGTATCCTTAATTACACTGCAGCAGTAGTAGCCACTGCTATAATAACAACAATGCTTTATTGTTTTTAGAAAAAGTTAAGAGGATTTAGCATTCAAAATAAATTAATTCTTTAGTTTTCAGTAAGCTAAGTTTCAGATTTTTTTTAAAGAATTGCCTGTGTCTGATTTCATAAGGAGCAATAAAAACTAGGGAAAGGACAGTTTCAAACTCTTTTCTGACATAATTTGATGAGTAATCTCTACAGTTACATAAATTTTAGACATCTAATACAAACAAATGAGAAAATGGTGAGGGGAGGGGCACAGACCTGTGATCTCAGTAGAGAAAAGTTCATTTATTATTCTACAACTTTGTGGTATTAGAGAGGAGTTTGCCTGGGCCACTGAAATATGAGACTTGATTTTCCTGAGTTTTCCTGACTTTGAGACTAACTTTCTATCATACAAAATAGCCTCTCACACAAAAAAAGTTAGAAATACAAAAAATTCTTATAAAAAAAAGTAAGCAGTAGACTTTGGCTTCTAGAGCATAAAGAGTTAACATGCTTATAGTAGATTCAGGGGAAAAGAAATTTCTTTCAGTCTGCCAACAGCAAAACCATTAACTGTGAAGAACAGAATGACTTGTAAAGAAAATTGAATGTCAAAGAAATAATTAAACCGTATTTTATGTAAAAACATAAATCAATCCTGCATTTCCTTAATAATTCTTCACTTGACATGCTGGCATAGCTGATCAGCATAGTGGGCAGTAATGACCCATGATTGCTTATATGTTGTATTCAATAGTAAATCTAATAAGTTTTGTGATTTGACTTTTCATATTAAGAGATTTGCATGTAAGGGTTTAATAGTTCATATTTTCCTTCCTACCTAAATTGACTCATCTATATTTTATCACATTTCAACTTTCTTAAATGGTTTGTTATTACAGGTAACTTTGATCTTTTCCACAATTTTTTTTTTATGAAAGTATTTCTAGTGATCCAGATCCAAACCTTGAGTACTCAGTTATAAATTGTTTTACTTTTTTGTTTTTTAGAAAGACAATTTAGTAGATAACCCCAACTATATTATTGTTGTGCATTGTTTAATAGCAACATGCCCATTGTTTTTTGCTTTTGCCTGAATTGACTTTTAAAATTTTCTCCCACTAGGAAATAGCTTTTATTATTTTAAAATTTTTATTGTTGCTTTTTGTTTTTATACCATTTATTTCTCCTCTTATCTCAACAGTGAACCCATACCTGTTCCAAAAAACATTTACCAAAAGCCAAATGACATAGTGACCACATCTCACATCCTTAGCTACCTACCTCTTCTGAAAGGAAGGAGGGAGGTATGCTTTATTATCAGTTGGCCAGGACTGAATTTACGGCACTGTTGTTCAGATAGTTTATTTTCATGTTTTTAAATAATTGTCCATTGTTGAGTTAGGCTAATTATTTAATCTTCCTGGGCCTCAGTTTTATCTCTTAAATGAGAGGATCAAACTAGATAGTCTCTAAAATCTGTTCCAGCTGAAAATCTATGAGCCTTTCACTTTATCTGCTTTAAGTTTTCATTATTTCACAATTATAAGGAAAAGAGCAGAATCCTTTTTTTATTAAAATTAGTTTTCCTACATTGCTTTCATGATTAAAATATTAGAGATGTGCAGCTTATTAAACTTTTTAAAGTTGAGGTCTTACTTAAAGTTGTATGAGATCTAGACCTATTTAAGCCTAGCACATCGATTTAAAAAAAAGAGACAATGAAAGAGTAAGGCAGAATTCAGTAGATGGGTTAAGACAGAGCTAAGTTGGATATTTCTCCACCCCCTCAATTTTTCCTTATTAGCAACATTTTTTTCCACATTAGTATGTGAAACAGATAAAAAAAATTGTCTTTCTTGATCTTCTGTGGTATTTAGATGAGCTTATTCCCATCAGAATAGGCAACTTTAAATTTTTTTGAGAAGAAATCGGAACAACTAATGATGACATTAAAATATATTCATGTTGAACTCTGGAGACTATTTGAATGTGTGTAATACTGACCTGGAATTTTATTCAGTTTGGTTTTCTTTAGTACACCTCATCAGTCATATTTTTCTTTGAGAAGAGACTTTACAAATTTATGAATTCTTTATTGTTTTTATAGCTAAAGTAATGATTTTAAATCTTGCATTATACTGGTTCATTTTAGAAGCATAGACTTTTAGATTTAGAAGATCCTTGGGAACATGGCATAAGGGAAAGAACATTGGTCTTGGCTTTAAAAGAATGAGGTTCTAGGCCTGGCTCTACAGCTAATAGTGGTTTGTCCTAGGCAATTCTTTTCACTTGTTTGAGTTTCTGTTTCCTCATCTATAAAAATAATAGTAATAGTATTTCTGCTATTTATAAGCATTAAAGCATTATGTAAACATATGTTGCTGTTATCATCTAGTTACTCCCTCCCCTTATTTTACAGATAAAGAAACTGGAGATCACACAGCTAGTTAGTGGCATGACTAACAACCAAGACTTTTATCTGAAGTGCCCAAACTGTGCCATGTTGCTTCATATTCTGTTGATGTGCTGAAAATTGCATAACTTAATCAAGGATCTTATTATTCTTTTTTCTTAGTGTTTTAAGTATATAATTTAGATACTCTTGATGATCATGTATTAAGATTTTATTTCCATTTTGACTGGTTAATTTTGCCCACAAATAGTCAGTAAATAAGAATTGTTACATGGTAATTGGATATTGTGATGAGTAAAAAGAAGCAGCAATACAGGGAAATAAATTATTCAAAGGAAAAAGACCAATCTATGATTAGTTCTCAGATTTTTCAAGTAGTGATAGACTAGAAAGTCATAGATAACTGTTTTATGAAATGTATGCCTTTGAGACCATGACCATCCAGAATAAATGGATCGGTTATCCTGGCATGATTTCATCATACTGAGTTTTCTTCAAAGGAACAGTATAAAGAATGTCGTTAACATGATCTGGCAATATATATTTGACTTTTAATTACCCATAATAATGGAGAATAGCAATGTAAGGAATCTAGAAATAATTTATACTTGACTTTGGACTAAAGATTTACCATCTCTCCAAGTTTTAGCTGCTTAATAATGCTTTGTTTAGGTTAATGATACATTTTGATCAATTTTACATAGCACTCTTTATTTTTCCAAATGCTTTCACATTCATTATCTGGAAATTAGAGTGTGATCTCCTGAGAGTAGATTAGACCCAGAAATTGAGTAGGAATAAGATAAAGAGGGTCTATAATAGTTTCTGAATTATGGAGCTATTTGCAGTGGTGACTTGAGAGGTTTTTCTAAAATCCACAGTTCCCACTTCCAAAGTTTTCAAGAATCCTTTGTATTTCTCTTGTCAGATTCCTCTGTGATTTGAATTAACCTTGCTTGTTTTCACTTAAGGAAAAGTAAAAATTATTTTGTTACTAAATGTACCCCCCTCACTGACTCAGTAGCTTCAGTATGGGCATTCTAGTAAGTAAATTAATCAGCTAGCATTATGTGCTTCCTACATACTAGTCTCTGTACCTGGTTCTTGTCTTTTTGGAGAATTGTTTTATCACTAAAACATAAAGCTTATATACAGTACACTATAATTTATGTTTGAAGATTAACTGGTTAACTGAATTTATTTACCAGTATTTATTTTTTGCCTTACCACTTGCCAGGAACTGTTCTTCTCCATTCCTTGCAGAAGAGTGCTCGATTTGGAGTTGGGCATTGACATTTTTTTCCCAGAGTGCCCTTGGACAAACTCCTTAACCTTCTTGAACATAGTTTCTCATCAAATGATTTGAACCAAATGACTTTAGTAAATCTATGGTCCTATGCCATGCCCCAATCAATTCCAACCTCTTACTAACTGCATGTACACAGATTAAGTCCCTTAAACTTTTTGAGCCCTAGTTACTTCATCACACCAATAAAATAAGGGTAATAATACTTAAACCAACTATCTCTTAATGTTTCTGCAAGAATAAATATTTATCTCTTAATAAATCACCTTTGACACTTTGTTTCCAGTATATGCTGCTATTGTTGGCTTTATATTTCTTACATCACCACTGGCTTTGCCGTGTCTTTATAAGCCCCTCTGTCTTTATCCTTTCACTCTCACCTTACCCTTGTTCTATTCCAACCCTCACTGACTACTCAAAATATGACTAACAACATGTAAGAAAGTATTCAAATGCAGTTATTAAAAGTAATATATAATATAGATCTTTCAATCAGAAATTGCTGTCCTGACTTGGAGTCATACTGTAAGAAATTATTTCATATTTTATAGTTAGACAACATAGAATATTTAGCTGAAATTGTCCCAAATGTAAGACACGCACTAGAAATTAGTTTTGGAATAAATCTCAACATTAGCATTTTTGCTTGCCACTCACATTTTGGGAAAAGGTGTAAGAAAAAAATGTAGTGAATTTAGAATTCATTTAATTATATTAATTAGTAATTAATATGTAATGTTCTTTGTTAATCACTGGAAACTTCACTTTTGTTCATTCATAAACCAAGTGGTTTGAATCAGATGAACAGTGATGATATTAACAGTGACAGATTTTGAAGCATAAAATGATGTCTTTTTCATTGTTTTAAATTCTATCTTAATGGATTTGAACACCCACATTTAGTTTGGGCAGTATAAAAATTTAGGAATTTAGTTTGGTTAGTATAGAAATGCTTTTTTTTTTAATATTTGGAATTCTCAGCTTACCAACTTTAAATCACAATTACTAGTAATTATTCTATTGTCTCATAAATTCAATTTGTGGTAACTTCATATAACTATTTAGGGAGAAAACAATGTAGGTTGTGGTAATTATTTTTAATTATAATCTTAAAATAATGTGATTTTTGAACCATTCACTTAAACTCAAGCATGGACTGGTATATGTTTAACAACCATCTCCCTGAGAAAAGAAATGTATGCATGACACATTTTTAAATTAATCTACATTATTATATTTTCTCCATTCACTTCAAGTCTAGGACAATTAACAAAGCAATAAATTAAGCTCTGATTTTTAGTATTTGATAATTTCCAAGTATAAATGGTCAACCTGAAATTTTGAAAATTACTTTGGTTTGAACTAGCTCCAGCATACCCCTCCTTAAATTTTTTTTTGGTGTTATTTTCCTAACCATTAAAAGAGAAAAAATTGGTATAGCAAGTTGGTGAGGGCTCTAGTGCACATAATGAAATGGGAATGTCTACCCAGTTTCACATTATCTGCACTCTTGCAGGTGCCTTCTCTGGCTCCCTCATTCTTTGGACATGTAGTCATTACGGCCTTGTATAAAATGGGAACATTTTCAACTTCTGTTTCAGAGACATAAGAATTAATGAGAGAGTTTTGGTAAAGCTCTTTTAAGAAACAAATCACATACATGCCAGGTATTGAATTAACTCTTGATTTATTTACATATAGATCCTCACATGTTGGGGCAGCTTGATCCCTCCTTCCAGTCAGGTCTCAGGATCAAACTGGCAGAGAGTCAGGATCAGGTACAAAGAGGTGTGTGAGTGGGTGTATGCGTGTGAGAAAGAAAGAAAATAATTTTTGGCAAAATTTTGGATTTTTTTATGCCACTACTGACCTTCATTAGTACAGATACTAATAAAGAATTGGCATTAGTGTTCAGTAACAACCTGTTTTATTTGTTTTTTTTTTAAGAGAATGATGTGTTTCACATAAATGAATTTGATAAATAACCGATTTACCTTGTAATAAGCACCCAAACTAAGAAATGTTTATTCAAAATATTAAGTACATCTCTCCTTCATCTGATAGTATTCTGAACCTAAGCTAGTGTTTTTTGATAACTTAAGGTTATCATTATGTATATAACTTATTGGACTGTGATGTAACAGCAATGCCTTTTATTTAGGTTCATAGAACTATCTACTCCCATTATACTGCATGGCCTCAGATGGGTTGGCTTTTCCCATTCTTGTGTGTTGGCCTTTTATAGTTCTAATGTCTCTTCCCTCTATTGTCTCTTGTTACTTCTTTTGTTAGTGAGCCTATTACTCCTTATGCTGCCTTTGTTTTTTTTTTTGTTGTTGTTTTTTTATATTAACTCCCTTCTAAGGAAAGCCCATAAATTTTACGGGTACCATTCAAGAGGTATTTCTTGGCCTACTGGTTCTAGGTTTATAGTTTTGAATGGTTCCAGTTGCTTAGAGAGTAATATCCAAACAAATGAGACATTAATATAATTGGAAATATTGTCTTTATGTACATGTCATTGCTAATTGCATATTATTGGTAAGTAGCAGCTTCTCATTTATAAAGGTTTTAGTATTTGAATGATGATATTAAGAAAACAGTTGGAGTGTTAACACTTGGGCCAGAATAAGGTACTCCCAAAGATTATTATTCATGAGCCATAGGAGGTACTCTCTGCCATATAGAAGAACTAAAATGAGTGGAACAAAAATCAGTATTTGGTTTATTAGTTTTTAAACTTCTATCATGTGGAACCATTTAGATGTTTCAGATGTTCATGTGTTGTTGTTCATACGTATCTTTCTAGTTTCTAGGTTGCTTATCTGATATTTCAGGATTCAGGGTGCTAATTTTAATCTTTGAGATGGTTACATATTTCCCTTTGTAATTGAAAGGATGTTGAAAAATAGAACTCAATGTAATTACATCACTGAAATGTCCAGTGCAGATTCTGAAATATTTCTAATAATTACCTTTTTAATGCCCATCTCCTGTTTGGTTGAAAGAAAGCCTCCAGAAGCCACAAGCCAGTGTGAGAGAAACTTAGAGAAAGGAAAAAGTGCATGGATGTGGTTGGCCCTATCATAATTTGTAAACTCTGCAAAAGTTTTTGCATGTCTAAATACAAAAATTAATTGTGTTAATTAAGTATTTAATTCTTAGCTGAGTTGTTGAAGTGGTCATACTTTCAGACATTAATACCTGCTTGCTTTAAATTGTAAAAAAAGTGTGTGTTTTGTTTGACTCTGGTAAGGCATACAAGTTGTTTCTTCATCTCCAGAGTGAAGTCACCCTGCTGAGAAATGAAGTAGCACAGCTGAAGCAGCTTCTTCTGGCTCATAAAGATTGCCCCGTGACCGCCATGCAGAAGAAATCTGGCTATCATGGTGAGTAATGTCCCATTACCCACAGCCTGAGGCTGCGTCAGTGAAATACTGCCAGTGAGAATTGAGCTAGCATGAAAAACATGGAAACGGCACTTCTAGGATTTAAGATTAAATACCAGGATTTCTGCGAGGTTGTTGGAGTACAGGGTCCTGCCTGTAGTATTTTAAAACCTAGTTTTCTAAATGCCCCTAATTATAGATTTTCTTGTTTTCTATGGGCATCATCTTATAAGGTTGTAGTTTCCTATAGATAAATGAAGCTTCCCAATAATTTTCACAGTATTGGAAGTACTGAAAAAATTTGTATGTTGTCTTGGGGTAATACATATTTTTAGATTGGCAAAGTGAAAGATCCCCTGTCCTTCTCCCCAATTCTCTAATGATTAAATGAATGGAGAGCAGCTGTCCTTATTTAACAGTCTATCCAAGATCATGGAATCTTTTTAAAATAGTAAATTTCACCTCCTTTACTCTTGGATTCCTTGCGTATTTAAGTATTCAGCTTTGTAAACTATACTTCTTACAGCTACACAAAAGGAAAGCTAAAAACAGTAATTTAAATTGTGAATATCCTATTGGTAGAAAAAAGCATTTACAAAGAAGTCAAGTGGTTCACTTTTTGTGGTCAGCATTTTAAAGGTTAATTTTGCTTTTCCTTTTGAAACTTCCTTTTTTGGGGATAAGATGCACAATGTTAGAACCAGCTGCCGCTTTTGAATAAATGGCCAATTTTGTCCATCGTACACAAATTTGTAACAAATAACAGAGCTGGGAACGCATTAGGCAACATTCATAATATATAACCCACAGCTTTCGTTTTTATGATTTAGTGATATTTCAGGATATTTGTAAATGTGAAGATTGTTTCTGCCATATGTATCCACTTCATTTTAATTTGCCAGTGTCAGTAATTCAGAAGAAAAGAAACATTTTCTATTGCCGTGCAAACAGTTCCTCAGGTGCTTGCGATAAAACTTAATGGCCACCATCTTTACTTGTAGTCATTGTAAGCAGTTTCATCAGAATGGGCAATATTTTTTAATTTAAAAGATTCGAGAGATTTAGCAACTCTCTGTTGCCATATATATTTAGAACACTGATTTTTGTCAGTTTTGAGCACATAAATCTCAGTCTTTTGATATCTAGTCATTTTGACAGAATATCAAATCACATTGTGAAGTAAATTGGAACCATGTAGAAATATGTTTGGGATTTATTTTAACAATGATTGCTGCAGGGATGAGGCCATTATAGCTCCCATCTGACAGAAGAAAATAATTTCATAAAGAAACTGCTGGAGATAATATTATGCATACATGATTTTCCTAACAAGTGAGGTTTTCTTGAGTTTTGATAATTTGAAAGGAAATAGCCTTCCTTGAAAATCCTACAGTTAAGAAATTAACTCTTAACATAAGAATAGCCAACCCTCAATATTTTGTTGTTTTTATTCAGTTGTGTCCTGCTCTTTGTGACTCCTTTTCGGGTTTCCTTGGAAAAGATACTGGAGTAGTTTGCCATTTCCTCTTCCAGCTCATTTTACAGATAAGGAAACTGAAGCAAAATGACTTACCCAGAGTGATACAGCTAATAGTGTCAGCATCCAGATTTGAACTCTGTTCTTCCTGACTCCAGGCCCAGCACTATCCATAATGCAAGTTAGCTGCCTAAACTCTTAATTATCAGAAACAAATTTTTGATTATCTGCTACCTCTCTGTCTAATACATTCTCAGCCAGTCAGTTTCTGCCCAGTATGTCCCTAGGAAATGCATCCAAGACCAAATAGAATAACTTTGAAAAGCAAAGTGAATAAGAATCGAATACATAAAATGGTAGAGGGAATTTACTAAGGAATAAAAGAGAAGAATATGATTACTATTTGTTGCTTGGGATTGTCTATGCTGCTGTTTCTTTTCTTCCTCTGTGTGAGTTATCAAGAGTTCACTAAAATCAAATATCTTGACAATCCCAAATGAATTTTAATATTTAGTTTGGAATATATCAAGTGAAAATTCTAAAATATGTTCCAAAGTATATACAAGTCCATTTTCTTTAAGAATAAAGTGGTAAAGAGTTGAACAAATTACACATGAAAAAGGCTTATTTACAATTTGGAGAAAATGAAGGAAGCTGTTACTTAACATAAATTTTTAATGTATACGCTATGTCACAATAATAGGTATTATGGCATGAAAGTAAGTTGGCTATAAACTATTAACTAAATTAAATTCTTAGAACATATTTGTAAATAAAAAGCATTACAGTCAAGGGTGCTAGCTGGAATTTGTTTAGTAGCAGTTGATAGAATTTAGAGTATGGTACAAACCTTTGAGAAAGTCATTGTATAAAAATGTGGTGAGACAAGATAAAGAATAATTGAAAAGAGTAATAATAATGCGAAGAATAGAATAGGAGAGTAATCTTGTGTGACTAAATCATACTCTTCAGATTTGGCCATTGTTATGCTATTTATTTTTTTAAAAGTTTTACATTTAGGAGTGATTATATTGTATTTTCAATATGTACAGTGTTTGGCACGACAGCTCTTAGAATATTAGAATTATCAAAATTTAGAAGATACTGTTTATTCAAAATCATGAAGCAAAATATATTGTTTACCTCAAGCAAAGTTCAAAAGTTCAAAATACCAAACAAGGTCTTATGTAATTGTTACTTTTCCTGTCACCCTTAAGTTTTGTATCTCTCTGCAATTGTTAATGTTATCCCTTTTCTCCCCTCACATTCTAGAAATGACAATATTATTATATGTTAATAAACATTGAATATACAAATTTTGCTATTAAGGGATTTTCTGAATCGGTATCCTGTGTCTAAAGACTTCATAACTTTGAGATCTCCTGGATATATTTGAATGAATATAGTTTTCCTGTTTATTTTGAAATATTATTTGCAAAATGCTTTTTTTCTTATGCCCTTTATCATAGATTAGTCTCTTTTATTTCCAAAAGCTTCTAAATTTTTCTAAAAAATCTTCCCCTATCTTGCTCTAGAAGGCAGAGGAAATGAAACTATACTACTTTTAGTTCAGTGTCCTGTTTGATTAAACTATTATTATTTTTCCTTTGAAAAGTTACCTTGTTGTGCCAAATTCTCTAAATCTGAAGTTTAGAAGTTTCTTCTTATCCTAATTCTGTAATTTTTTTAAAAACTGAATATTTTGTACCCTTAATATATATTACTACATAAGAAAACTGTCAAGACTGCTGCATATTTTGTGACCAGGTTCCCCACCCAGTGGAAATATTTTTGCTGGGGATTTTTTTGTTTGTTTAATTAAAGTAGAGGAGGATTTGAAGAGCTGTAGAAACCTGATCAATGTATTGAATGATTATGAATCCACAAGAAAGAAACATTTTCAGACTTGGTCAGTGTGGGAACTAGTGTGCAGCTATGTATTATTGGCTTTATTTTTTAGGTTTGGAATTTTTTTGTTGGAGATTTTTTTTCCCCAGTGGGGTAAGAAATAATAGAAGGGACAAATTAATAAAATAAAATGTCAAAGAGCAGCAGGAGGGGGGAGATCAGAAAATCTCAAAATGACTGAGTTAAACACAAACTGCACCAACTTTTTTTTAATTTTTAAAGAAAGTCATTAAAGAAGTCATTAAAAAAACAGGATTTTAAGATACATACATATAAATTAACCTCAAGTACTGCCTTTTAAGGAATATTATATATATATTTTATACATATATATATATATATGTACATATATATGTTGTAAGTAATCCAAATGTCTTTTAAAATTTTTCTAAGGAAGAAATATTTTATTTCTGAATAATTCTGCCAGTAGAAAGCACAAAGTTCACTGGAATTCTGCTTTCAAACTATCCTTTCCCTGCATTAGAAATCTTAGCCCTGAAATAAAAGTGAGTGTTTTGGAGATGATGGGATTGTATGTTATTTAGGCCAGTATTAGAAGAGTAATCTGGTTTTGGGAAGGCCATTAAGCCCTGTGCTGGCAGAGCCAGGCACTGATTTGACACACACACCCCCACTAAGATGTTATATATAAAAGTTGTTTTAATTTTTAATAAGGGAAAGGTAAAAAGGTAATTGGACAAACTTAAACTTAAGGTTTTGACCTTCAGGCAAAGTGTGATGTCCATAAGGGATGCTCAAGATCTAGAAAAGGAGGCCATTTCTCACTGAGACTTTGAAATATTTATATTTTAGTCCCAGCTCAAAATTCTAACTAGTATGACCTTGAGCAAGTGACTGCATCTCTCTCTAGTCTTTTGTTTTTCTTATATTGTTGCCTTTTAAGGTAAAATGCAAATTCCTATTTATCATTAAAACCCTTCCCAACCTGGCTTCTGACAACACACATATCTTTTGAGGCTTATTATTGTTTCCCTTTTTAAATTTTGTACTCTCAGTTGAGTACATGTACCTCACATATAACATTCTCTTTCCCATCTCCATTCCTAAAATGAACTACCTCTTCCCTTCCACATCTTTAAATCCCTGAGTTCTTTCAAGCCTTAACTCAGGTACCCTTCTACTAAGGTTTCTCCTACCCCTCAAATTCATTTATATTTACTTTGTACCTATTAATTTTTTTGTATATTTACTTTGTAGCTATTACTTTTACAATTTCCTTCTGCAATAGAATGTAGGTTTCCTTGAGGCCACAGTGTTTGACACATAAAAGAAACTTTAAAATGCTTTTGGTATGTTATAAAATAAGGGGTTACCTGATAGGAGGGAGGGTTGGTGGTATCTAAGTAAAATAAAGATGGACAGTTTTCCAAAGTCCCTCTCAATTCTAACATTCTCTGATTCTAATTCTATTACTGAACATATGCCCCAAGTAAGCAGATGAGAATATATTTGCAGACCTGGTATAAAATAAGATTCAGTATTGCTTTTCAAAGCTAAATTTCTAAATTTAAAAAAAAAAAAATTCATTCTGCTAAAGTAAACCTATTGTCCAGACAACAGAACTTTTAGATATACTTTTTGAATTTCTGTTCTGTTGGAGTATCTGGAGTTCTTATGTGGATTTTTAAAAAATCTTAATTAATTCACATAACTGTAACAGCTGGTGGCATTTAGACTCTAAATATTGCTTATTCTCATGTGTATGCATCATTAGAATCAGGTGTTGTAATCATCCATTGCTGCAGTAGATGGAAAGTCGGCCAAAAACACTGCAGTTCTGAAAATGCAGAGGGAATAATTTGAAAACTTCGGTCACATCTGTAATAGCTATTGTGATACCTTTTTGCTGTGTAATAAATATTTTTATCTTAACAAAAGCAACAAATGTGTGTATACACAGAGCTAAGCAAAAAATGTCCAGTAAACTGATAAATAGAAATGTAAATAAGGGGTTTTTTAAGTGACATATTTTTGCATCATGCCTACTCCTTTCATTTATTTTTTTTAACAACCCATTAACGTATGTTTCTTGAGTTCCCTACTCAGTGAAAATGCACTATATGCCCCTTCATCTCCACTCTTCGCAGGATTGTAAAAGGAGCACTATGAGAATGGAAGTTGTGGCTTGTTACATTTATGCCTTTCAGTTGGCCACTTGAAGGGACTGTCAGCTACTTGGGGGTTGGGGGGAAGTACCTATTTACCATTGTTTCAGAATGAGTCAACACTTGCTCTTAGATAAGCATCAGATGCCCCTTCTAAAGTAATCTCTCAGGACAGTGCCCCATCATATATAAAATAATCTTCCCGTTGTTTCATATGAGAAAAGTAAGTACTTTCTTGTTTTTCTTCTCAGCTGCTGATAAAGATGATAGTTCAGAAGACATTTCAGTGCCAAGTAGCCCCCATCCTGAAGCGATACAGCACAGTTCGGTCAGCACTTCCAATGGAGTGAGTTCAACTTCCAAGGCAGAAGCTGTAGCCACTTCAGTCCTTACCCAGATGGCGGACCAGAGTACAGAGCCAGCACTTTCACAGATTGTAATGGCTCCTCCTTCTCAATCACAGCCCTCAGGAAGTTGATTAAAAATGTGGATTGCAACAGTTTTAGATATTAATGACTTTAAAGGGAAATCAAGGAAAGACCATCTCCGTTTAGGAGAAATCTGTAGTTGTAAAAATTATTAATTTTTTTAAAAATTGAAATTAAATTTGGCTCTAAAGATTGGAATATGGGCAGATGAAGATAAGACTGAGCAAGTTTCTAGTCTCTGTGGAAAAGACTTTTCTTTTTTTTATAAATATTGTTAGATTTAATAGTTCTTTTCTGTGCTCAATGTGTAAAGTGTGTGTATAGTACAATGTGATTTATTTCACTTTTAATTTGATGTTATTATTTTAACAAATATGGGGATATTATTACTAAATCTCTCTCCCCACTTCTCTGTTCTACCTAATTATTCCCTGCCCCTCAACTGTGATGGTAGTATTGTTATGTCATTTATACCAAAGTTCTGCATAGTCCCTATTGACTTTGTAATATTAACAAGGTCATAAAGCACTAGGCAAGAGAAAGATAGTAACGGTAAATTTGCTTTTAATCTTTTTGCCTTTTTTTATTTTGCACATTGTGAGAGCAAGAACCGTGGGAGAAAACATTTGCTTTATATCATATTGTAGAGCTTTATTTGGCTTTTAAACTTTTTTTTAAATGTCAATATGGTATAAGACATACAGTACCTTTTTATGCACATTCTTAAACTAGATCAGGGTCATTAGTATAAAACAAATGGCTTTTGTTTTTTATGAAATCAAATCGATGTTAGTATGTGTCAGCCTTTATCATTTGAATCCAAATAAAAGTGTGCAGTTACCCTACTTTGTGAGGCTAAAAGACAGTAAATATATAGTGTATGATACAGGGTTATCAGATATATGAAGATTTTCAAAGTTAACTTGATCTTTTGTGAATTTCAAGTTAAAAACTGAGGAGTTTATGCATAACCAAGTACAATATGATCACCAGAAAAACCTAAAGTGACTACACTAGACCACTCAAAACTTTTTTTTTGTCATAGTCTTGTACTTGCAAGATAACTTGTACTTAATCTTGTGAAAGCACTCTCATCTTTTAGTAGCAAATTTTGATACCTTTCTCGTGGAAAAATCAGTATCTTGAAAACAATGTAATTATAATGTGGAGTGTGTGCGTGTGTATATATGTGTGTGTGTGCACAAGTGTGTGTGTGTGCGCGAGCGCGCGCAAGTATATGTGCACTTGTATGGATGGTTTAGTAGTATATGCCGGCAGTCTTTGCTTGAGTGTTTAAAGATGCCTTCAATGTGATGCTGGCTGGTAGATGATTGCAGTTTAGAATGTTGTTTCCTGTGCGGACTTGGATAACTAACATTCCATGGTGTTGTCTGTTTCTGATGAGATGATTGGAAGGACACTTTTCTCATTATCCAATCATCATCAATAGGATATTGAGTTTTCTAAATGTGCCATTATCTATTCTTATTCTGCACTTATGTTCAAAATACAGTACAATATTTTACAATAGACTAAATTGTTTAAAAAAAAAAGTAGGTGTATGCTTCAGGTAAGCAAACTTTGTAAAATAGCTATAAAGCATACCCGGTAGCAACTTCTGGCATTCAGGCAGGATTCCATTATGTAAATATAACATGGATATCTGTAATGCTTCTATAATAAGTTGTGTAGTTTGTTCTTCCTTCTACATGCTACACTATCTGCTTGACTGATATTTTAAAAATCTGTATGGAATGTCCTTGATGATTTTAGGAAAAGAATATGCTTTATATAGTATCCAGTCTTTCTAAGGTCAAAACTACAAAGCATCCAAATGATCTAAATACCACTTTGGGACTTTTAAATGTAAAGATAATAGGAATTCTAAATATCTGGCCTATTGAAAATAATTTTAGTTGGTATTCCTGCATCTAAAATCTTTGGGTTTATTTGATTTCATAGGTAGAATTTAATCAGTGAAAGTAATTTCTCAGTTATCATTCTGCCACAGATATGCAGAGAGGGAATCGATTTCAAAGGCACAAAATGTGAATTCTGCAAGATAGTTATGTAATTACTATTTTTAATCATATTTTTGGTGGATTAGGTAAAGCCTCATTGGTTCACTCTCCTGAATGCTTCAAAACATTTTTCTTTTTATTTATACATTTTTTTGGTAATAGAACTCTCACAACTGTAAAATAAAACAACATAGATATAAGGAGATATGTAAACAATTACTGTACTTTACTGAGGTTAGCAGAATTTTCATTATAAAGCAACCTGTATTCAGCAAAATGAAAACCATTATTAGTTGTACAAATTCCGTTTTGACTTTAAGTATGTCACACTACTTCTGTAATTAACATTTGGAGTCTTTACATTTGAAATGTTTCACAAACTGTACTGTTTTCTTTTACATGCAGTTGCATGAGTAAATCATCAGAGAATAAAGTCTATCTTTAAATTACATTCATAATTTGATTGATGTTCTCTCTCACACTTTTTTTAAGAGCATTTCTTATCATTGGAAATTCAAATTATGGCCTTTTTCTTTTACCTTTTCTTTTTTCCTGCTTCCTTAATCTAGTACTTGGTGTTCTAATAGCATTCTCATACTCATTGTTTTAAAGAACTACCCTAAGTCACCCTGATATAAGCATCAACAGCTATCAAGACACTTCTTAACTCTCTCTCAGCACAATATTTTTTAAAGGTTTATACTGCCTTTAAAGGTTATTAGATGCATAAAAGGCTAAATTGTCCTTTTGCACAAATTTAGTCAGATGAGTTATTTCCTAACTATTATCCAAATGTAATACTTCCCTTTCACTATAATATAGAAAGTGTTGCCCTTTTTCCTTGAATGGTACCTATTTTATGCTATATTTTGAGTTGATAAGTGCTAGGTGCTGACTATTCTTGTATAGATATAAAGGGAAATGCATTTAAAATGTCATGAATTACTGTGAAGTTTGAATGAGGAGTAAAGAGCTTAAGGGTGAAGATCATGTCGAATTGACTTGTTCACACTGATGCAAATATAGGAAGCTGTATATTGCTTAAGAAGAAACTTAATTTTTATTAATTACTTTGTTACTATTCATTAATATTAATATCTAATTTTATTAATTTTTATAAAAGTTTATTAATATTTTGTTAATATTTATAAAAGCTAGTATGAAGATTAAAATATTTCAATCACTCCCATATTTTATGATACCCAACTTTAATCTGGTCTTTCTTCCAGGACCATACCATGGGCATCATTTTATAGGTTAAGTTTTATTTGTAAAATTTGTTCAATAATTAATACCCCTTTGAATGGGTATTAATCTAACTTGGAGCCTCTTGTGCCAATTTCAGCTATCAGTGGAATGGTGATATTACAACAAGACTGGTCTTCAAGTGAAATTTTATCTTCCCTTAAGGTAAAATTTAAGAGAGAAGGGTTCTGAGTGATTAGTTTAAATAGTAGAGTTAATGTTTGAGGATAGAATGGTAGAAACAACATTTGATGATCACTCAAATGGACAAATCTCAGTCAAGGGTACTATGGAGGAAGATATCAAGAATCCATAGTTATCCATTAAATTAAAGCCTGGTAATTTAATAAAGTGCTTTTAAAATGAGTTAAAAATTCAGAAGTTAACCTATTCAAGGTTTAAGATATTTTTCTCCTTTAAAAGGTGTTAAACTGCTGTTCAGTATTTCAGCTTCAACAAGACAACAGAAAGTTGTTTTTAATATGCTTAAGAGAGAGAGTTGGAAAAAACATTGGGTTGTTTTTTGTTTTGTTTTGTTTCCCCTATATTATATGCTTTAGGTATAAGAAAAAGTCTGAGGGAAACTGATTTGGCAGAATTTTACCTTCTGGAATATTATGTAAATTATCTTGATCACAGAATAATGATATTTACAACTAGAAGCAATTAACATTGTCCCATATTTTTGTTGTTTCCCAGAATCATGAATATCCCACTTAGAAGGAATTTCAAAGGCCCCCTAACTAATACAATATTCAAGACAGGTTTGTCAGTTGGTTTTTACTTGAATACTTTAAGTCTGGAGAGCCCACTACCTCCTGAGGCAGCCTATTCAATACCCTTGGTTTTTTATCTTAAGCCTAAATTTAACTTGAAATTTTATCTCACTATGGATTTTCTAAGGTCCCTGTGTATTTATTTGGTTATGCCTCATTGCTCACTCTTCCTGACTGCCCAAGGATGATAGGATTGTAGATTTACAGCTGGAAGGAACCCTAGAGGTTATCTAGACCAATCTTCTTCATAGAGAAGCGAACAGATGTCAGAAGGCTCTAAGTGTTGTTTCTAAGGTCAGTCTTTGCAGCAAATCAAGCCTGGAATAGAAGATAGCTTTCTTTTGTCTCTACCTCCTTGCTTTTATCTTCTTCATACCCTATTTGTAATTATTTTAAAGTTTTCATTTCATATTTATCATACTATTTGATCACAAGTGAGACAGACAGGATGGCATTAGCGTCTTTTTTTCCCCCATTCATTCAATATACATTAGACTTCACCTTCTGTGCATAGGATTTAATAGATTATAGGAGAGGGAAGAACTTAGATGGGAATATAGTGCCTGATTTCATGAATCCTACAGTTAAGACACCAAAAAAGTTAACCAAAATAAACAATAGTAAGTGAAAAGATCTTGGGGGCCATTGTGGCTTGCAATATGCATTATATACTGAGGCAAAAGAGGCTGAATGGAATGGCTGTGCTTTGCTAATTAAAACAAGCCCTTAAAAATAGAAAGATCTGGCAGCATTTTAAATGTCTGTTGTCTTAGTTCCTTTGAGAAACACTCCAAAATCTACAGGTTTAGTTAGGTAAGTCTTCTACACATTTTTATCTGTTTTTAAATTTCTCACTTCCATAATGTTTTACAAATTCATTAATCCTATACTACATACTGATTATTGACAAAATAACAAGATCTCATATGTCAGCCACAAGACCATGGATTGAGTTGGTACTTACTAATGGTTATTGAATTAAATTGACTCTCTCAAAATATATGTATATTTACACATAAAAATCTGAAGACTCCAGTTTCTTTAAGTTTACAATTAAATGTAAAAATGGTTTCCTCTCATTTTCCTACTATAAGATATTACTGTTTACATTGTAGTACTTGATGCTTGCTAGACTCTAAGAACTTGTGTACAAGAGAACCAAAAACAACATTCTTTCTGTAGGGTGACAACATCCTTGAGAGCCTGCATACTGCCTAGAGCCAAGGTAAAAATCGTACAAAATGTTTGAATAAAAAAAAAATCTTTCTACAGAAGTGTCACAGTAAATCCCAGGAAAAACGTAAGTGTAGATTTGCTGAATTGCAAACTAAATTCAGGAAATAGACAATTAAGAATGACTTCAATCTGTGAATTTTCTCCCATTTCAAAAATGCAGAACTAGCCATTTCTTCAGAACCACCCATCACATTTGAAAGACCCTGTAACTATCAATTGGAATAATTAAGCCAAAAATATAGTATAATTTGGTAAGCCAAACTCGTAATTCAAAAACTGATGGTAATAGAAAATAGTGGCAAATAGCTTGGAAAAAGATCCATTTTCTACTAGTTTGGTGCATCAGTAATCTGGTCATTAACTCATTTTGACATTCTGTGCCAATGGCTTTCTGACTAGGGAGAAAATATTCCATGTTTCTAGCATGTCCTTTGAATCATCCCTATTGGGATGTTATTGTTTCTGTTCTCCAAAATTTGTATTGTATCTTAATTTCATAAAAATACTTTTGATTTTGGTAAAGACTTTTTAAAGTCAGACATAATTTGCTTCACATTATATCCTACATTCAAATAGGAAAAGACCCTTTTGATGCCTCACCTTTTAAATTATTTTGATAATCTAGTTTGCATATTGAAGCATTTTTGGTATTAGGTTCCATTTCCTTGTAAAGGTTATACAGAAGGAAGACAATCTCTTTGGCAGATTTCTTTTTAAATAAGCAATTTCTACCTAAAGAAATAATATGAGTAAGTGAAGCTATGTTTGGTACAGCCTGCTGACGAAATCTGACAGATGAATTTTAATATGACCTTTGCCAATCGTGTGGCTTTCATTTTCCTATGAATGTAAAGCATCACTTTATGTTTGTGAAAAATAAGCAAGAATTTTAAGTTAATAAAAACTTTTCTTAAAGACCATACTAGGTAACATTATTTTTCATTTTCATTTCTACCAGAGAATAAATATTAAAAGTTTGATCTCCAAAAAACCCCATACAATTCATTGTCACTTCCTTGTCATCTTAATTGTCTTCACATTGTATTTTGGGTTGTGTCTTTTTAGAACCAAACTGAAACTCTAACCCTACACCTACTCCACCTCCTAATGTCCTTGTTTATTTTGGTGGTATCACCATTTTTTTCCTTCACCCAAGTTCACCACCAAGTAGTCATCCTTATAATGCAGGATTTATGCAAGAACATGGAACCTGGGCAGGAAATTAGCTTAGGCCAGCCTAGGGTAATTTTGCAAATGCAAGAGATCTTGCATAAATCCTGCATTACATCCTCTGTCCATTTTCTTTTTTTTTTTTTTTTTTTGTAAACGCTTATTTTCCATCCTAGAATCAATATTGTGCATTGGTTCCAATGCAGAAAAGCAATTAGGGCTAGGGAATAGGGATTAAGGAACTTGCCCAGGACCACACAGTTGGGAAGTGTCTGAGAACAGATTTGAACCCAGGATTCTCTGGCTCTTAATCCACCGGGTCACCTAGCTGCCCCCTGTCCTTCATTTCCACTCAACATCCAACCACATCAGTTGCCTAATTTTGCTTCCAGTCACACCACTATACTAATTCAGACATAATTTCTTGACTAGACTTGCAATAAATAGCTCAAGTGACCTCAGTGCATCCAGGCTCTGGCTCTTTCTCAACTGGTCTGCAGCCAATCAATGGTGTGTTCTTAAAGCCCCAGTCTGACCATATCATGGCTATTAAGAAACTTAAGTGACTCCACAATATCTTTAGGTTAAAATATGAACTTTTGTTGAGAATTTAAGGCTCTATTTCTCCAGCCTACACTTCCAGGCATACTACTATAAATTAACTTCCACACACTCTTGTAGCACTCTCATCCTGGCTATTTGTTCTTCACGCATGTTGTTGAATTGTGTCCAATTCTTAATGACCCCTTTTGGGCTTTTCTTGGCAGAGATACTGGAATGGTTTGTCATTTCCTTCTCCAGTTCATTTGACAGATGAGGACACTGAGGCAAATAGGGTTAAGTGATTTGCCAGGGTCACTCAGCTCATGTTGGAGCTCATAATTGAACTCGGGAAGAAGAGTCTTCCTAACTCCAAGCACTTGAGTCCTAGAATCCATGGCTTCACGTAGTTGCCCTTCCTCACATACTCTACATCTCAAGCCTCCATGCCCTTTGCACAAGCTTTATTTCATGGTATAAATGAAAATGAAAAATAAAATTTCACATAGGATGTTTTCCCTTGTTGCTCCTTTAAAACTCTACTTCCTTTCAGGATTTTGCTCAAGCGACCTTTGCTGATTCCCCCTATTTGTCAGTACCCCATCCCAAATCCTTTTCTATCGACTTCACATATATCATCTATTTCTCTCTAAGTATATTGTGTCCCTCCTCCCTTTCCAGCCCCCTCCCCCCGCCATAACATGTTAAGTCTTAGAGGGTAAGGACTGGCTTACATACCTCATACCTGGTATGTAATATGTGCTAAATAAAAAAATTTTGGTAGTTTGATTGGGGGGGAAGGAGTCAGTAATGATGCTTTAAAAAATAGTGAACAAATAACCTCATTAATGTATGTCAGTCACTGAGCTAAACCTTGAGCATAAAAAGAGACAAAAATAGTCCTAAAGGAGCTTCTTGGAGGTGGGTAGGTGGTTTCATTGATAAAGCACTAGGTCTGAAGTCAGAAAGACCCGAGTTGAAATATGACCTCAGACGATGTGACCCTGAGCAAGTCACTTAACTTCTGTTAGCCTTAATCCACTGGAGAAGGAAATGGAAAACAATTCTAGTATCTTTGCCAAGAAAACTCTTGGACAGTATTGGCATGATATGGTTCACAAGGATCATGAAGAGTCAGATACAACTGAATGAACAAAAACAAAGAACTTACATTCTAAAGGGGAAGATAAAATGTAAATAACAATAAAAACAATAACAATTATAGCTTGTATTTATATATAGCCTTTAAGATTTGTGCTTATGTATCACAATTTATTCTCACAACAATTCTGAAAAAAGTAGTGTTATTCCCATTTTACGGATGAAGAATGGAGGTAGACTGAAGTTGTTACTTGCCCAAGGACACACAGTAAGATCTAAAGCTAAATCTGAGCACAACCACTGTGTGGACTAACTTAAATTTCATAAGAATATTCAAGACATAAACAAGACATGGAGTAGAGAAGTAATTGCACTCTCTGCATCTGCTGGTTTCCATGGAACAAGATGTCCCTCCCAGTTAAGCTCATCATCCCCAATCTTATCACCAGGAAGCTAATTCAAGCCTTAATTGACACCTCCTTTCTCAGCTGCCTCTCCCTCTGATTGGAGGTCTAGAAGGTAGAGTACCAAACTGCTTCCAGTGCTTTCCTTTATTGAGGGCATAAACTGTACTTTTGGATTCATTCCATTTTACATATACCACCCTGCCTGGTTTTTTCAACTCCACTAAACAAGATGTCCAGGCACCTGATATCTCCTACCCCCATCCCTGCATTCCTGTCTCCTTTTGTGTGTCCCCAAACATTGAATTTTGAGTTCCTTAAGAGTATAGACTGTCTTCTTATTAACTATGCACCTGGCACTTAGCACAATGCCTGGCACATAGTTGTGCTTGTTCCTCCTTCATTTAGAAGAGGACCAGTGACATTACAAAGTGATGTCTTGACTCACCAGTGAATTGGATTTAAGCAAGGCAGAATTGCACAAAATCATCAGCCTCATTTTCTCTTCCAGAGTCATCGAAGACCCATGGCAAGATGAAAGCCGGTATGACTGGTGATGTCCCAGGATGCAGCGGATGACCTTGGTGTCTTTGATGTCTGACCAAGCTTGACTGTTCCACAGTGCCTGCTTTAGCCTATTGGAACAAATTGTTTTCATCCACCCATTCTACCCGGGAAAGTCTTCGCTCGCTTGGAACAGACATTCTCCTAATTCACCAACAGATTTAAGGCTTGTCAGTTATCCTCCACCTGGTTTGAGATAGTCTGCAGAGATAGTTTTTACCAAAGTGTGGCTGCTGCACATGCTACAGGTTCTTAGAGCCATAGGTGAGAGTCGGGTGAAGGAGGACACCAAAAGTGGATGAACAGCTCTGGAAAAGGCTTAGCAAGCCCTCATACCAGAGATGCTAGTTTTCTCTGAACATCCCAGAAATCCCCTAGAATAGCATTGGCAAATATTTTTGAGTTTATGTGCCCAAACTACAACTTCAAGCTGCCTGTTAGCCCCCTGCATTACCCCAGAGAACAGAGGGAGGAAATGCTCACTTTGGGCAACTGGACAGAGGCGGGGGCATACAAAAATGTCCTCAGGGACTGGGAAGAGGGGGAACAGAGCAGCTCCCCTTGTGCTGGCCTGGCACATGTGCCAATACTTCACCAATGCTACCCTAGAATATAGGTGCTTAATATATTTTCTTGTATCGAATTGAATTGAAGAGGCAAAGCACCAGGAGCTGGGGGGACCAGAAGGTGGAATTTAATCTGAATCTTGAAAAAGTCAGGGAAACTGAGGCAAAGGTTAGGAGGAAGAGCTTTCTTTTTTTTTTTTTTAAGAAAAATTTTCCATGGTTACATGATTCATGTTCTCTCTCCCCTTTACTCCTCTCTTCCCCTCCCCACCCCCATAGCTAATGCGCATTTCCACTGGTTTTTTTGATAGTTGCACTGGGGTGGTCATTTAAAGTCGGCATCCCAAATCATATCCGCATTAACCCATGTATTCAAGCAGTTGTTTTTCTTCCGTTTCTACTCCCCTAGTTCTTCCTCTGAATGTGAAGAGTTCTTTCTCGTAAGTCCCTCAGAATTGCCCCAGATCCTTGCATTGTTGCTAGTAGAGAAGTCCATTACATTTGATTTTAACATAGTGTATCAGTCTCTGTTATAATGTAGGAGGAAGAGCTTTCAAAGGATGAGCTAGGTATAGACAGTGCCTAGGGACCAGAATGAGAGAGAGAGAATGTTATCTTTGTGAAACATTAAAATGAGCCAGTGTAGATGGATTGAAGATTATGTGGGAGGAGTTAGGTGTAAGGGGATCATAAAAGTAGGAAGGAACCAGATGTTGAGTTTTAAAGTTTAATTTAATAGGTATATATGTTAAATATATACCATATATATATATATGCATATATATATATATATATGAACTAAGAAAAGCCATTAGATTTGGCAATTAAGAAATCCCTAGTAACTGGAGAAAGGTTTCAATTGAATGATAAAGTCTGAAATCTTATTGAAGAAGGTAAGAGGAGAGGAAGTAGAAGCACCTAATATAGATGGCTTTCTCAAATGTAGTTGAGGAAAAGAGAAGATTTATTTCTTCTGTCACTAATGTGGATGTAAGGTCAAGTGAGGATTTTTATTTTTTTTAATCTTAGAAGAACTAGCACTTACGAATACCACAAAGGACCAAGATGCATTCATTAGTGCAGGGTTTTGCTTTGTTTTGTTTTTTTCTTATCCAGAAGGCAAAGGAAATAGAGATATTTTATTCAGAAATGGGAGGCAATAAGGATATATTTTCAGGCAGCAGGAAAGGAACCAGAAGATAGGGAAAGACTGACAATTAGAAAGGGATTGAATGATAGTGGAGGCAATCTGCTAGAGCAGGGGTCAGCAACGTATGGCTCTCGAGCCATATCTGGCTCTTTTGAGGGCCAGATATGGCTCTTTCTGCAGGAGCCATAAAGTCAATTTTTTTTCAGGCGCTGTTACAGGAGCGCGCACTGTGAGCACTGTACGGCTCTCATCAAATTACATTTTTAAAAATGTGGCGTTTATGTCTCTCATGGCCAAAAAGGTTGCCGACCCTTGTGCTAGAGAATCACGATGGAATCACAGGTGCATATATAGTAGGATTGATCTGTGCAAGCAGAGGAGCTACCTTTTGATTTTAAACAGAAATAAAAAAGAAGAGATTTTGGTGAAATATATGAATTTATGTCCTCAGGTGGCAAAATGGTTAGGTGAGTGGTTAGGATGGGAAGTCTGAAGAAAAGGGACAAGGTTTGGGATATCCCTTATGGTGAATAGATGCAAGAACCAATTGGGGAGAAATCAAAGGATTGCCTTAGTTAGTATAGTGAGGATCCAATAGAGATTAGAAAGCATGAAGATTTAGTGGACCTCCTAATCATGGTTTTGTGATCTTCTCTAGTTCTGTTCAACACCATACAAAAAGGAACAAAAGATCTAATGAGAGCAATCCAGACCTGGAGTTTGGCACGATAGAATCATCAATAGGACAAGGAGGAAAGGATCCCAGATCAGTGGATAGTAGAGTAAGTACAAGGGCAATGGCTGAGAAAGAACTGATGAAGGAAAGGAACAGAGGTCAGAGAGACAATAAGGAATGAGGTTGGGAGTGAAGGATGGGGAAAGATGCAACATGAAACAATTGTGAGTGGTGTCAAGCTCAAGAATATGACCATCTCTTTGTGTTGCTAAGATGCTAAAGAGTTGGTTGTACAAAAGATGGAGCTGATCTTTGGAAATTCCATGATGTTAAATGGCCAGTAAGATATCTTCAAATCAATTCCACAGGCATTTATTTTTTTTATTTTTATTTTGAATATTTTCCCATAGTTACATGTTTCATGTTCTTTCCCTCTCCCCCAATCCCCCCTAACTCCCCTTAGCCGACGCACAATTCCACTGGGTTTTACGTGTATCATTGATCAAGACCTAATTCCATGTTCCACAGGCATTTATTAAGTGCCCACTGTGGTCTATGCATCAGGAAAACTATAAAGATAAATAAGATGCTGTCCCTAATGTTAAAGAACTTAAGAGTATAGCAGGGGAGAGGAGACATATCCATCAATGTCTAATACAAATGAACAAAACACTATGAAGAGAAGAGAAGAGATGAGATTTCTTTGAGCTTTGGGAATCAAGGAATAATTTATGGAGGAAATGGCCCCTAGTTGGATTTAAATATTCCCTTTCTCTAGTATTTATTCCAATACCTGGCTTTTTTTTTATATCAAGTACTATTAACTCATCCTCTGCAGCACTGATATCTATCACGGTATTTGAATTAATATTATATCCAGAATCATGGAACATCGTCCTTCATTGGATTTTGCAATAAAAGCAATAATTTCTATTTTAAGTATGTTGTAAGCTATTCTAGTCTTCTCGTGCCATTGCTAGACAACAATTAGACTGTAATTAACTTTTCCGAAGACTAGAATATACTCTACTGATGACAAGGTAGTACTTAAAATATGAAAATCTGTTTCTCACCTTGAAAATATCAAAGGAATGCTTCCAGGATGATTGTTATAAATAATTGTCTCACTGATCATCATAAACTTTGAGGAAGTATCTTTTCATTAGTAGTGAACTCTTTTAAAAGTAGAAATGTATTAATTATTAAAAATCTTAAATAAAAGAATTAGGTATAACTATTGAAACTAATAATAGTATAGATAATTTCAACTTTGAGATAATGCATATGCATATACACACATAAAATTTTTTTTAATGTTAACTTTCCTCCCTATCAGAAGGACACCAAAAGAAAATATAATCTATTTAGGGAGACAACGCTAATACACATGAAATGACAATAGAACATAATGGAATATGCACTCTATAGTACAGTTTACAATAATGTACTATGTAAATATTACCAAAGATCAATCAGCAAATAAACATTTATTAAATACCTACTATGTGCCAGATACTGTGCTAAATACTAAGTTTTGAAAAGTAAGAGATGTACGAAAATTTACAAAGGCTAGAATAATCAGAGAAGACTTCCTGGAGTAAGTGGGATATAAACAGTCCCCTCAAAGACAGGGTGGATTTGAATAGACAGAGGGAAAGCAGATGAAGAAAGACACAAAAGACAATGGTTTGTTCTCATGACCTTCCCAACAAGAACCTCACACATCAGTATAGATACATAGAAATATGAGGTTTTTGAGCAGAAAGGTGAAGTGATGAAAGCGATGTTTAGGGAAGATTTGACTGAGATAATGAGGGAGTAGGATATGGAAAAGCCACAAACATATTTCCTGTTCTATTACAGGATTGGGTTTAGTGGCCTAAAAGGTTTCCTTTTTTTTTTTTTTTTTTTTGAAATGTTTCCTCTAATTTTGAAATTCTGTGGTTCTTTAAGGCTGAATGGAAATCTATTACTTTAATAATAATAATAATAATAATAATAATAATAATAATAATAGCTAAGATTTATATAGCACTTACTATGTGCCAGGTCCTGTACTGAGCACTTTACAATTCTCAGTCCAGGGAGGTAGGTGCTGTTATTGAACCCATTTTATAGATGAGGAAACTGAGGCAGAAGTAAAGTGACTTGTCCAGTTAGTATCTAAGGATAGATTTGAACTCAGTTCTTCTTGACTCCAGACTCAGCACTCTGTATCACCTGGCTGCCTATGCCAAGGGTGAGATACTTGAGACCTTGGCCATGGGATGGGATTGAGAGCAGGGATGAATACAAGGTGCACTTCATGCAAAACATCAACAAGATTTTAGTTTTGACTGGATAGGTAGCGTGACTGAGATGTTTGTGTCCAATGGGTCTCCAGCCTGGTTGATAAGAAGAATAATAGGGTCATGGATATGAAGAAAGTGGAAGAGGGATCTGGTTTAGAGGGAGTTAGTGATTCATTTTAGCTCTAAATTTCAAGTAAAGTGGAAACATCCAAGTGAAAATATCTAGAAAGAATACTCGAAGTATGATCCTGGAGTTTCGATGAAAAGATAGAGGTCTTGGAGTCCCCCTGATAGGTGATAAGATGAGGTCATGAAGGTAGATACGCTGGTTGTGGTGGCACATGCGAGGAAGCCCTACTCCCAATGGAGGCTAAAGTCAATGGATCACTTGAGTTTGAGAGTCTTAGACTACAACAGGGCTAAAGTTGAACTGCCCAGAGACCTGATCTAATATGATAAACCCACCAGGTTACCTAAAGAGGGTCAACCCAGCCCAGGGTAGAAACAGAACAAGTCAAAGGCCCAGGAGATCTCCACCACACTTCAAACCTAGGTGAGATAAGGAAACCAAGATTTAACAAAATGAAGGACTAATCCCTTTTTTGCCTCAATTCCAATGAGTCACTGTATATTTTGTTGTTGTTTTATAAATGCCTTTTTATATCTGTTTCTCAATCCCTTGTAATAGGAAAAACAACAACAAAAAAAACAGTTAAGCAAATCAATATACTAAATGGCCTAATCTTCATTGTCTTGAGCTTCATTTGATGCTATAATCCATAGATTAGTCCCTGAATTCTTTACCATGAAGGAAAAACTGTTTCTTCATCATTTATTATATGCAATATAATATTAGCATATAATAGACACAATAACATATAATATATAATAACATGTACAATGATATACAATATGCATATAATATATACAATATTATATACAATAAAAACAATTTGTATATAATAGATGCAATAACAAATACAACAACAATAAATTCAATAATACAATAACAATAAATGGTTATTGCAATTAGGTTTTGGTTGTTTTTCTAATGTCATTCAAAATATTGCAGTCATTTATTGTTTTCCAGGGTCTAATCTCTTTGTTTTCACTAATAGCTACAAATCTTCCTATGTTTCTGTGAATTCCTTATCTTTAGCATTTCTTTTCTTTTTTTTTTTAACCTTTACCTTCTGTCTTAGAATCAATACTGTGTATTGGTTCCAAGGCAGAAGAGCAGTAAAGGACTAGGCAATGGGGGTTAAGTGACTTAACGAGAGCCACAAAGCTAGGAAGTATCTGAGGTATGATTTGAACCCAGGACCTCCTGTCTCTAGGCCTGACTCTCAATCTACTGAGTCACCTAGAGCTGTCCCCTTCAACATTTCTTAGAGCACAATACTACACCATTACATGCATATACTGCAATTTTTTCAGGCTTTCTCCAACTGATGAATAGCTACATTTTTGCCAGTTTTTTGCTACCAGTAAAGGGCTGCTGCAAATATTTTTTTATAGATGGGCCCTTTCTCTCTTTGGCTTCCATGGGTTAATAGTGGAATCTGTGAAGCCCTTTGGCAATGGAGATCTGATTTAGTGACTAGTGAACAGACAATTTGTCAGATTTGCAAGTAAGAAGAAAGAAATGGCCTACCCAGAATGTTTTAACTAGTCTGCCCTCTCTTGCCCTCCTCTACCTGCACAGACACTAAAATAAAATCAACATTTACTACCTATCCACCATAAATTGTTACTGTTCTCATTTATAGGGGCATATAGCTGCCTACAAGTAATACTACCTGTGGAAAATTCAAGCATAGTACTTAAATGCAAAATAAGATTTCCCTGCACTTATATTTCTTGTAATGAAAGGCTCAATAAAATTATTTTAGGAGTTTAGTCCATGACCATTTTTACTTATAACTCCCTGTAAACAAAATTTCAAAGAGCAGCACAGACTCGGAGTTTTCTATGTCACTTTTCATGATGCTATCACTGATGTCTGGCAAATGCATCATTTTGTGCCAAGGACAGATTTAGATGACAGAAGTTTTTGAGCCGTATAATAGCAAGTAATTTTCACTGTGGAGGCCAATCCTTGCACGTAGTGGGCTCTTCTATAGCAGATTGGTAATATGATTTAATGGAGAGAACTGTGGACTTGACATCAAGAGAGACCTCCTTCTGAAATAAAATGGACCCATTATTTCTGTCTTCCCCCCACCCAAGATCAAATTCTTTCTTCTACCAGCAAGCCAGAGAACTTACCTCAAGTCAAGTCAAAAAGCATTTTTTAATCACCTACTCCAGTGATAGGAAAACTTTTTAAAGAGGGGGCCCAAGGAAAGGAAATGCTCTTCTGTCAGTGTGTTTCTAAGGCAACTCTTTTGAAGTTCATTGTATTGTATTCGTCAGATTAGGAATAATGTCCTGGGATGGATAGAACATTTCAGGAAGCTGCACCTGACCTGCTGGCCTTAGTTTGCCCATCACTGACCTACTCTGTACCAGACTCTCTACTAGGTGTTGGTGTCTAGCTATGACCATCTTTATTGTTCATACTTAGGTCCCCTCAGCATCCAGATTGATCTGTGGACCTACAAGTCTTTCTTTTCCTCTAGTTAACAGAAAATCATGCACAGTCTTTCCCTAAGTATTTTAGTTTTAAAAATATTTTTGTAAATTTATCAACATTAATTGTGGGGATGATGGGAAGAGGAAGAAGAAGGAGGAAGAGGAGGAGGCAGAGAAGAAATTGATGTCATCTGCAAACGTGTTCATACAGCTTTTTCACATACTAAGAACCCACAATAAGATTTTTTTGCTCTCTTCATACCCTGACTTTTTTCATATTTCTGAATTTTAAGTGCACTCATCCAGCTAGTTATTCCTTTAATGCTTTTTTTTTAAAAAAATCATTTAAATTTCTTAAGACTACGAATCCTGAAACTTCTATAATAAATTCGGCTTTTTCGACTTTGAGTGTATTTCTTCAACCTAAAGTTAATGCCTTTCCATTTTTTTCTCTTTTATGGAGAGGGGCGGAGGTGGTAGAGGGGTGAAAGAAAAAAACCAAACAATCCTCATCCGCAAGGAGATTACAAGGGAAAGATTCCACTTTGGTAGTTAATTGGGCAGCTAGGTAACCACGTGGATTGAGTGCAGGGCCTGGAATCAGGAAGACTTACCTTCCTGAGTTCAATTTGACCTCAGACACTTTCTAGCTGTGTGACCCTGGACAGGTTCACTTTGCCCTGTTTGCCTCACTTTCCTTATCTGTAAAATGAACTGGAGAAGGAAATGGCAAACCACACCAGCATCTTTGGCAAGGAAACCCCAAAATGGAGCCACAAAATGTTGTGCTATATGTAGTAGAGAAAAAAAAAAAAAAAAAAAAAGAGGCCTGATTTTTGTAAGTTTGCAGAGCAGCTGGTATCCTACTTCACTGGTCTTGTTCACCCTACTGTGGTAAAGAGCTCCCCATGCATTCATTGCAAATTTTCGTTGTTTGTCTCTTAAACTCAGATTTTGCATTGCCATTAGGCCCTCAATGCATAGTGCAAGCCCTTTGGGACCTAAAGCCAAGAGTGCAAAGGCTATGATGCAGTTTATGAGAAAATAAAAGTGTTAAATAAACTTTGTGTTGGAATGTCTGCAGCCACCATCAGCTGGGAAAGATTACAGTTTTTGATGTTTGTGGAAACCTAATCCCCTCTTTCCCAAAGGTTCGATGTTCAACATTCACTTTTTTTTTTTTTTTTTTACTTTCCCTCTGTTTTCTAGGAATGTTACTGCCTGGGAAAGTTGAGGATTGACTGTGTCAGTTATGACAATAACAATAATTGCCATTATTATTATTACCTACATAAAGTATACAGCACTAGCACTTTATACAATACCTTAAGTTTTCAGGCCCTTTTTCAAAAAGAAAAAAGGGGAATATTCACCCCCTTTCCTTCCTCCCCCAGTTAGATATGGTTAAGAGACAGATCAAAATCTGCAGCTATTCCAAGGGGCTCATGTATAAGCTTATAACTTCTCTGTTGATTTTCCATATAACTAAATACACTCCAAACACCAATTAATGAGCATTTTTTAACATTTATTAATATTCATTTTTAACATGGTTACATGATTCATGCTCCTACTTTCCCCTTCACCCCCCCAACCCCCCCACCCATGGCCGATGCACATTTCCACTGGTTTTGTCATGTGTCATTGATCAAGACCTATTTCCAAATTGTTGGTAGTTGCATTGATGTGGTAGTTTCAAGTCTACATCCCCAATCATGTCCACCTCAACTCATGCATTCAAGCAGTTGTTTTTCTTCTGTGTTTCCTCTCCTGTAGTCCTTCCTCTGAATGTGGGTAGCATCTTTACCATAAGTTCCTCAGAACTGTCCTTTGTCATTGCATTACTGCTGGTACAGAAGTTTAATGAGCATTTTTTATGTTGTTCAGTTGTGTCTGACACTTCCTGACCTCATTTGGGGTTTTCTTGGCAAAGATCATGAAGAGGTTTGCTATTTCCTTCAGCAGCTCATTTTACAAATGAGGAAACTGAGGCACACAGGATTAAGTTAAAGGACCAACAAAGTCTTGCAAGTAAAATGGGTGAATGTTGAAGATTGAGTGTATGTAAGGTATGCAAAGTAAGTATTTTATATAGTCATCTCATTTGGTACATTCCACAACTCTGTGGGATATTATTATATACTATTTTCTTAAACTTGAAGTACCTGAAGCCAAGAGAAATTAAGACAGCCCAGTGCCACACAGAGTCTAAGGCAGGATTCAAACCCAGTTTCCCTGACTTCCAAGAACAATCTCTAGGCACATTACCTCTACAGAATATTCATGGACATGCCCAGGACCCATTCCAAAATCTGTTCTGCTTCTGCTGCTACAATCTCAAAACCTACAGATACATTTTTAAAAAAAATTTCTTGGGGCAGCTGGGTAGCTCAGTGGAGTGAGAGTCAGGCCTAGAGACAGGAGGTCCTAGGTTCAAACCCGGCCTCAGCCACTTCCCAGCTGTGTGACCCTGGGCAAGTCACTTGACCCCCATTGCCCACCCTTACCAATCTTCCACCTATGAGACAATACACCGAAATACAAGGGTTTAAAAAATTTTTTTCTTTATTTTAATAACAAATTTTCACCTAAGTTTTCCGAAAGTATATGATTCATGTTGTTTCCCTTCTTCCCTCCTTCCTCCTGGAATTGACAAGCAATTCAATCTGGGTTATACATGTATTATCATGCAAAACATATTTCCATATTATTTATTTTTGTAATTGAAAAATCTCGTAAAACAAAACCCCAAATCATATACCCAAATAAACAAATGATAAATCATATTCTTCCATCTTCATTCTTCCTTCAACAATTCTTTCTCTGGAGGCGGATAGCATTCTTTTTCATAAGTCCTCAGAATTGTTCTGGATCATTGTATTACGGAGAGTAGCTAAGACATTTGATCATTTGATCATCCCATAATATTTCAATTACTGAGTATAATGTTCTTCTGGTTCTGCTTATTTCATTCTCCATCAATTCATGCAGTTCTTTCCATCTTTTTCATCATTCCTTATAGCAAAATAGTATTCTACCATCATCATTTACCACAGTTTTATCTGTTGGTGATGGAATACTATTGTGCTGAAAGGAATAATGAACTGGAGGAATTCCATGTGAACTGGAGAGACCTCCAGGAAGTGATGCAGAGTGAAAGGAACAGAACCAGGAGAACCTTACACAGAGAGATGTAGACTCTGTGGCACAGTCGAATGTAATGGACTTCTCTACTAGCAGCAATGCAATGATCCATGACAATTCTAAGGGACTTATAAGAAATAATGCTATTCACATCCAGAGAACTGTGGGAGCAGAAACACAGAATAAAAACCACTGCTTGACCACATGGTTCAATGGGGATATGATTGGGGAGGTAGACACTAAGTGATCACCCTAGTGCAAATATTAATAATATGGAAATAGGTCTTGATCAATGACACATGTAAAACCCAGTGGAATTGCTCATTGGCTGTGGGAGTGGGGTGAAAGGAGGGGATGGAAAGAATATGAATCATTTAACCATGGGAAAATGTTCTAAAATAATTAATTAATTAAACTTTTCAAATAAAAATATCATATACCACAGCAGCCCTTCCCCAATTGAGGGACATCCCTTTAGTTTCCAATCCTTTGCCACCGCAAAAAGTGCAGCTATAAATACTTTTGTATAAACAGGTCTTTTCCTATTTTTTTTTATCTCTTTGGGTTACAGACCCAGTAATGATATCACTGGATTAAAAGGTATGCATTCTTTATCCTACAGATAAATTTAAATTCAGCACCCTCCACTTATTCTATGACTTCAAATGGATACAATCTGTGTTTATTTAGATAGAATATCCAGTATTTGCCAAGTCATCTTACTGAATCTTTCGGTTTCCTCACAACAATATATTTTATAATGTTATATTGCATATATTCTAATGTGTTTGGGGCAGCTAGATGGCATAGTAGATAGAGTACCACATCTGAAGTCAGGAAGACTCATTTTCATCCTGAAGATCCAGAGTTAAATGATTTCCCTTGAAGAATACTGGGGAAATCATTTTAGGCAAATTTTTTGGCCCAGTGTGTTGTTGAGCACACTGTTGTTGACTTGAGCAGTTAATTATTTTTTAAGTCTTTAGCTGGAAAATATTAAAATAACTCAAGGTACTTTTCATGATTTGTTTTATGTATAATTATTAAAATGATCAGTTTTTAGACATATATATGCACATATAAAATATATATGTATTTAGGATCCCTAAATTATTTTAATTGCAGCTCAGAGCCCTTTTTGGGGGGTTAAAACATTTGCCATTTTATAAAATTGAAGGGAAATAAGATTCTACATGAATAAATTTGATTTACATAGGAAAAAATGTAGCCACATAATAAAGATAATCTAGATCTTTTCTCCAAAGGGCAAAAAGACAATTTTACTTTGTCACTTCTATATTTATACACTGGAATAGTAAATGATCATTCTGTTAACCAGGAATGCTCCTGTGCAAAATCTATCAAAAAGCAACATTTTTAAGAGTTTTAATTAGTTTCTTATTTTAATTCAGGCTTGAAAGTGTCAGTTCTGTTGTAGTGAGAAAAAAAAAAGCTCAGGACTTTGAGTAGACCTGAATTTGAATCCTGCTTCCTAAAACAAATACTTGTGTGACCTTCAGCAAATTATCTTATCCCTCTGAGTCTTCATATTCAAAATACAAATAATAATACTCGCGGCTGTTGTGAGAAAAGCACTTTGCCAACTTTAAGATATTATAGAAATATAGAAATGTAAGTTGCTCTATTCAAAGGAAGTCAAAGATGGAAGTATTTATGGCAACACTTTTTTGATAGTAGCAATGAACTGTAAACAAAACAAATGTCTGTTGATCATGTTACTTGGAATTTTGCTGCCTTGTAAGAAACAATGGAGCCAAAACTATAGGGAGACGTGCAAAATTTTCTATGATCTGATGAAAAGTGGAATATGCAAAACCAAGAAAACAAAATGCATTATAACTACAGCCAAGAGTGTGCTGGTAACATTTTAATAATCATCTCTCCAAAGAGAAAAAAAAACCCTCCAGGATACAGAACATATTTTAAAGTTTAATCTGTATTGTTAACAGTTTCTTCTTCACTTAACAGATTGCTGGCATAGTGGATAGAGAATTGGGCTCGGAATCAGGAAGAATCATCTTCATGAGTTCAAATCTGGCCTTGGACATTTACTAGCTGTGTGACCATGGGCAAGTCACTTAACCCAGTTTTCTCATCTGTCAAATGGCAAACCACTCCAAACTCTTTCCCAAGAAAACCCCAAATGGGGTCAGGAAGAGTCAGACACAAGTAAAACAATTGAATGATAAAAATTATCAGGTAAGTCTAAATAATGAATCAAGTCCTCGTTTGTAGCATTTGCCAATTTCTGAAGTATAAAGGCTCACACTTAAAATTTCACACTCAGTTCTCCAGAACGGTTTGGGTTGACTCCAACCCACCCCTTAGTGTACAACCATGTAAAGAGAAAAAAATGACAACAAAAATCAAGGTTGAATATATGTTATGACTAGACTTGGCACTGAAAAAGAAATCTAAGAATGAACTCTTCTATCTCCCTTCCTTGCAGAGATGGGAAACTTGATCTAGAATAATATGTAGCAAAAACGGCCAGACTTGATTGAACTGCTGGTTAGGATTGCTGAACTGCCTCCTGCCCCTCTTTCTTTCCTATTCTTTGTAAGAAGGGATAGCTGTTTTAGTGGAGGGAGTGTGGAGGGCTAGATTGGAAAGTGAAATTGATGTCAAAACAAAAGCCATCAATAAAATAATGCAAACAATTGTTATTAAGATCAAATTTTAAAGTTTTGGGACATTAAAAGAAACATTAGCATACACAAGCATGGGATCAGTACTGTAGAATTTTTTGTTGACAATGGTATACTTCTGGTTTGTGGTTTGTGCCTCAAAAAATAATGATTGATTAAAAAATAGAATATGAATCTGAGATCTCTATATGAAGGGAAGAGTAAAACCAGTCAATTTGTATTTCTGTTCAAGGCTAAAAGTTTGTGCCTGCACAGCACATCCATTCCTGCATTAGAGGTAGCTACAGCCAAATCTCTTTAATGACCTTGAGAAAGTTACTCCACCTTTAAGGACTTCAGTTTCCTCATTTGTCAAATGAAGAATTTAGATTAGATGATCTCTAAGGATCTTTCTTGTTTGAACATTATGGCTGGAGTCCACTGACTGGTATCAAAATTAGCTAACTGATTTCTCTCAATCAGTAAGCATTGATTTAAGGACTTGGGTGTTTACTTACCTGTAGAAGAATTCTCTTCCTGACAATGTAGCTGACCAACATCAGAGATTCTACTCTTAGGACACACAAATAAAAATCATTCCTATTTTAGCAGAATAGTATCTGTGTTACTTGTTGGCGAATTATTTGCTGTAGCATTATTTGAAGCATTTTTTCCCCTTCAGGGCCATTAACTGGAACATGGAACTCATTCTTTTTAAGTTGGGGCAAGGAACAGATACATGGAGACTACTTCTGGAAAGGCCACCATCATTGGTAAGCACGTATAGGGTTTAAATCTCCAGCCTCAGCAGGACTAAGTGGGCAGTCCATTCTGCCATATGCTATCTTGCAGTTGCAATGATGAAGAAAGTTAAACCATAGAAGGTTTCACAGGGATGGGACCAACTAGTGGCCAACCAGGATGAATGAGGAAAGAGGAAGGCACAGGGCCAGAAGTCCATGAAACATGAAGGACCATGGGGAAAAAATTCCCTTTCTTCTCCTTCTCTTGCCCTCCCCACTATAGTTTGTATTTCTAGAAAGAGGTTCCTTAGAGCCACTCTTAAATCTAGGCCTGATTATAAATACAGCAGCTCCCAGAACGCTGGGGATATTTCCCAAGACCTGCTGTGATGGCTGAAACTGTGGATATTAGTGAACACCTGCTGACTCCCACATACATAAAGAGTCCCTCTTCTTGTTCTTGTCCCTCAATTCAGTGACCTCCCCACTCCTCAAAAACAAAAAGCAAAAGGAGAAGCAGAAGAGACCTCAGAGCTGTCCAGGCTTCCAGTGCTTAGACGATAGACTTTTAGCTCTCTGGATTGACTGTGGATGACTGAAACTGCAAGAAATTAGGGGCCCCTAAACAAAATACTTTGCGATCTTTGTACTCATAAAAATAAAAATAAAATAATCTGAGATAGTTGTACTCAAAGTATTATATCTTGCCAGCTCAACATGAGATGTAAGCTTTTCCCTATGCTCTTTGGGGTTGAAACTGTTGTCTTATTTTTTTAAAGTTATCTTCATTTTGAAGCAGTGGGAGGTCAAAGAATGGTATAACCACAGCATTCTTGAAAATTTCGTATTCTTTGACCTTGAATAATAAAGTATTCTCATTGGAGGGTCTACAAATGGTAAAGCACAAATACAAATGGTAGAGCATGGCTTAGGAGAATTAATGGAAGCAATTGGGTTGTATGAGGCTGGAGAATGGACAGCTAGGTGGCTCCATGGATAGAGTGCCAACCCTGGAGCTAGAAAGACTTATCTTCCTGAGTTCAAATCTGGCTTTAGACACTTACTAGTTGGATGACCCAGGATAAGTCACTTAACCCTGTTTGTCTCAGTTTCCTCATCTGTAAAATGAGCTGGAGATGGAAATGGCAAAACACTCCAGTATCTTTGCCAAGAAAATCCCAAATAGGGTCACAAAGAATCAGGCACAATTGAACAACAAAGGGATAATGATAAGTTCATTTTTTTCACAGCTGGAATAAGATAATACACATAATATACTTTGCATACTTAAAGCACAATACATATGTCATTATTATATATTATTAAAGGAATTCTTCTTCAGGTACAGGTTGGACTTGATGTCCTCTGATGTGAGAATGGGTACAATATCACATATCTCTTTCTCACTCCAGATGCATTCCATCTTCCTTTTCTTCTTCTCACTTCAAATTTTTCTTCAGAGAGAAGAGTCATACTTCCTTCATTTTGTTTTGGGACAAATAGAGCCATGGCTAATTCCTAACTCTTGAGTAAAACAAAGATTTCATTCATTCTTGTCAATTTTGCAAATTGAGATGAATAGGAAAGAGAATGTTAAAGTGGTAAATAAAGTACATTTAGTAGTATTCCTGCTTTACATGAGCTTTCCTTTTCTGGGGCAAATCAGACCAAAGGGTGACTTTAGTTTGGAATTTGCTTCACCAAAAATACAGCCTAGTGGTAGTTAGAGATATACCACAGATCTTTGACGCAGGGAAAGCTCATACATAGGAGGTATCTGACTTTCCTTTTACTAGTGGTCTTCAAGTAAAACCTGGCATGGTATGGTGGATAGAGTACAAGAGTATTCCTCTGGACTTGTGAGAAAGAAAACCAGCCACATTCAGAGGAAGAACTGTGGGAGGAGAAACACAGAAGAAAAACAACTGCTTGAACGCATGGGCTGATGGGGATATTATTGGGGATGTAGACACTAAATGATAACTCTAGTCCAACTATCAATAATATGGAATTAAGTCTTGATCAGTGATACATGTAAAACCCAGTGGAATTGTGTGTCAGCTAAGGAGGGTTAGAGGAGTTTGGGGGAGAGGGAAAGAACATGAAATATGTAACTAGGGGAAAATATTCAAAATAAAACTAAAAATAAATAAATTAATTAATTAATAAGAGTATCCCTTGGAATTTAGATTCACTGGGTTCAAGTCCCAGCTCTGAACATTTAGCTGAATGGCCACAGGTAGATCACTACCTCCCAGAGCCACAGTTTCTCCATTGTAGGATGGCAGCTAGGTGGCACAGTGGCTAGAGCACTGGATTAGTGGATTTCCCCATGTGACTTCAATCAAAAAAATTTTGATTCGAGGTTTCATCATGATTTTTTTTAAACCCTCACCTACCATCTTAGAATCAATACTGTGTATTGGTTCTAAGGCAGAAGATTGGCAGGGGTTAAAGCAATGGGGATTAAGTGACTTGCCCAGGGTCACACAGCTAGGAAGTGTCTGAGGCTAGATTTGAAACCAGGACCTCCAGTCTCTGGGTCTGACTCTCAATCCACTGAGCCACCCAGCTGCCCCCTCATCACGATTTTTTAGCATCAACTGCAAAAACATTTCTAGAAATGGTCTTCTGTTGTGAAAAATAACATTTGAAAAGGGCCACTCCCATGTGAACAAATTTCAAGTATTTGAGTGCCAAATAGGTGGGCAACTAGGTGGAGTAGCAGATAGAGCAGGCAGCCTGGTCAAGGCAAGTCAAAAGTCTGACTGGGCAGTTGGTTAGAAACAGAAGGCAGAGCAAAGTACAACTTAAGGAGGCAGCATGGAAACGTGTTTGTGGCTGATTAATCTGAAATTAGTGTATATGATGGGCAGGGTGCAGTGATTAGAGCACCAGTCCTGGTGTCACAAAGGCTCTTCTTCCTGTGTTTAAATCTGGCCTCAGATACTTATTCATCGTGTGACCCTGGGTAAGCCACTTAATCCTGTTTGCCTCAGTTTCCTCAACTGTAAAATGAGCCAGAGAAGGAAATGCTCCAGTATCTTTGCCAAGAAAAACCCAAGTGGGGTCACAAGGAGTCAGACATGACTGAAAATCCACTCAATAACAACTATAACAGGTAATGAGTAGCACCTTTGGGAGGATATAGTGGTAGAGAGTAGAGCACGTTCTCAAGTGACTCACAAGCTTAGCTCTAGAGACCAGATACCTACCCAAGTCTATACCTGAATGCACAGAAACATAGGCTCAGGTACATTCACACACCACACAATAGGTGAGGCTCTGACTCTGTCACGGTGCCCCTTAGGCTTCAGCTACAGATCAAGGAGCCAGGACAAGGTGGTCAAAATGAAGATGGAAGAATCAAGCAGTTATTAGGGGACAAAACCAGGCAGGCCACCTGGGAACAGTAGACACAGAAATCAATGGGCTGAGCAGGAAACAGTTTAGAAACAGGAAACAAGGTAAAGCAAGACTTAAGAAGGTAGTATGGAAATGTGTTCGAGAAAATACTGAAATTATTGTGTCCAAGCCAGTGGCTTAATGGTTATAACACTGGTTTGGAATCAGGAAGACTCATCTTCCTGATCTCAAATGTGGCCTCAGACACTTACTAGCTGGGTGACCCTGGGCAAGTCCTTTAACCATGCCTTAGTTTCCTCATTTGTAAAATGAACTGGAGAAGGAAACAGCAAACAACTCCAGTATCTTTGCCAAGAAAACCCCAAATGGGGTCACGGAGAGTCAGACACAACTGAAATGACTCGATAACAGTATGTGCTCAGAGAAGTGGTAGGATCACTGGACCACTGGACCAAGAATTTGGCCTCCCAAACGGATCCCTTTGAAAAGAACAATCCTTATTTGCATGTACAAATTCTTGAATGTTTGTAAAAATAATTCACATGATAATAATAAATGGTCATGTTATAAATACCTTGTATTTGATTAAAAATAATATAAAAAATAACAACAGTGTGTAAAATACATTCTAGAGGGGAGAGATTAAATTCAGAAGGCAGTGATCACAATCCAAAAATTAAATAATACCTGCTTTCACAAAGACTACCCATTTTATTTTAAAGTCTACATATTTAATAAATGTCATTTTGCTAATTGGTGACCTTTTGGGGGAGTGTTATAAATTGTTTTCTTTTAAGATTTTTATATTTAGGGGCAACTAGGTGGCTCAGTGGATAGAGAGCCAGGCCTAGAAATGGGAGGTCCTGGGTTCAAATCTAGCCTCAGATACTTCCTAGCTGTGTGACTCTGGGCAAGTCACTTAACCCCAGTTGCCTAGCCTTTACCATTCTTCTGCCTTGATAAGAAACTTAGTATTGATTCTAAGACAGAAAATGAGGATTAAAAAAAAAAATATATATATATATATATATATACACACACACATATGGATAAGAATACTCTTTTCATATTGTTATATAGGTTGAGGAGAAGCTTAAAATGATTTAGTACATTTATTTTGTGTGCGTATATATATATACATATATAGTATTTGTTTAGAAGTTAATGAATAAAGCATTAATTAATCATTTCTTATGTGTAAAGCACTGTACTAAGTGCCAGATACAAATAGAAAAGTAAGATAATACCTGCTCTCAAGGAGCTCACATTCTGATGGGGAGACAATACATAAGGACGGTTTCAGCTGCATAATCACCTTCAGATCAGTTTAGAGGGAAAAGTCCCAGAGTCCTTAGGATGCAGCAGCAAGGGAGATTATGATGCCTTTTCTTTACTGTAATTTCCACTGTCCTAACAGTTTCTGATGTTGAACCATTTGACAGTGTATTGGAAGCACTACTGTTCTCAAGATTCTCAGGTTCAGAGCCTTGGGGTGTCTCCATCAAATGAAGGAATTGATGGGATTAATTGTAGGAATTGAATGAACCACATTGATTCCATCTTGTGTCTCAATTGTGGAGCCAGCTCAGTTCTCTTTCTTTTCAATTAGAGATTTAGTCCAGCTTCTGTCTTATGAGAAAACTGTTCAATAGTGGGAACCAGGAGAAAACCTTATTGCATTATTTGAAACTGGCCCTGCGTAGCTGGGAAACCGGATCACCTCTACTTGCTCTTTAGAGACCCTTAACCAAAGGTGATGCTGACTGGAAATCTCATCAGATCCAAAGATTAATGCAATGAGTTTTCTCACAATTATAAGAATAAAGAGGGAGTTAGCAAACAATGTTATGATAGAGGGGGAGATAGAGAGTCTATGATGTGAGACTCTCTTCTGGCTCTCCCCTCTCACCAAATATACTCTGGGAAACTTTGAGGGGGTGTCACCCTAAAACTGGGTGACCTGGATGGTCGTGCTGCCCCACAGGAGTTGGGGACAAGGATTCCCTATAAGATGAGTAATGGGCAACCCCAAACTGATTTTGAATGAGGGCGAGGTTCACACAAGCCTCCCCCGAGGTCAGTCAACTTCACAGCGGGTGGTCTGGCTTTAAGATGGAGACAGCCAGACCAAGCTGTGATTCCCCTCCCCCTCGTCTCTCAGGCACTCTGGAACACTATCTGACTAATGAATGGTTTTTATTAATTACAATTCAGGGACTGGGGAAAGGGGTGAAGGGCAGAGGGATTTTGGGGTGCCCTCTTTACTATTTCTACGGGGTCCATCACTAGGGTAGGAACCTCTGGGGTTCCCACCCCCAAGCGTCTCCCCTTGCCCCTTCTCCTTTTATTTCTATTTTTCTATTTCCTATTTCTATCCTTTCTTCAATTACAAGTTAGACCAGAAAGGGTCTTTCAGCAAGGTTGGATAATGGGAGAAGGAGCCTAAGAGATCACTCCCAAAATGGAGTCCAGAAACACTTAGCTGACTGGATGATTGAAGTCTTGCTAGGTGAGATGTGATGGGATGCCTTTGACCAGGGAATCAGGGTTTCAATGTCCAAAGGAAGATCCTCAGGAAGCCCTCAGGACTGGATTTGAGCTGAGATCTCCTCCTCCTCTCTCAGTCAGTCCTCTGCTGGAAGTTCCTCTTTCCCCTTACTTCTCCAGAGAATTTCCCAGAATCCCTCTGGTCTCTCAACTGTCACCAACTGCCACCAACCATCAGTCACTCCTTCTCTGGCTCCTTTTGTCCCATGCCCCTTGCACAAATTCCATCCTTACACAATTATACATCTTCAGCAACCCATATGTCTTATCTGAAAACAGGTCCCATGTTGATCAATCAGTTTTTGTTTCCATGTTCCCTTTGATTGTTTGCAGATACTTGAGGGAGTGAGATATCTCTTTTTCTGAATCCAGGGAATTGTACATATTTGTTCTCCTATTCCCAACTTGGAAAATCCCTAATCTTTCCTCCAGTTAGAAAGCAGATTATCTAATTTTGTACCCTAGTTAATTATTTTCTTTAAATTAATTGTCTTATTTGATTAATTATTTTTAATGTATAAAAGTCTCTCTTTCCCTGCATTTGGGATTCAACCCTAAGCTGAAGAATGGTCCTAGTCCCAACTTGTTGAACAATCAGCATGTGTTGTTTACTAAAACAAAATGCTCAAAAGCTCAAACCTTTGTTTCCTCAGTCATTTTGTCTTTCACTCTCCACACAGTCTGAAAGAGATGATGGTCAAGGTGATTCTGGTGTTTTGATCTGCCTGGCATAAGCTGCCTCCAATCTCTCTGACTTGGGTGCTTTGCTGCTTCAGCTTGGCTGGCTTGGGGGCCCAACCACTTGGTGGTTGATCAGCAGTTGGTGGGGATGGCTAGCACCTTCTCTACTTGAGCTGCCTCCTCAGACAATGGTTGTGAGGGCTGGGCAGGAAGCAGGATGGTGTTCCTAGGGAATGCTACCACTCCCAAGGCTCTTGTGCCTATCCATCCATTGTTAGCAATTGTTTTTGGAAGTGATGAAGAAAGTAGATGCCTTCTCCACAATGATTTCTCTCTTCAATGATGGCTATGGAGTGGGGACAAGAAGCAGGTTTGGTGCTTTAGGGGACACCACTACTCCTAAGCCTCCTTGGTTCAGGTTCCTGGACTGTCTCAATCAAGATTCGAGAAGGGATAGTGCTCAAGTGGTCAACACGGTAGTGGTAGTTTGACCTGCTTGGAATATAATGTTCATGTTGTTTTTCCCCTACCAGAATGTAAGCTCCTTGAGAGTAAAGTCTTTTATTTTTATTTGGTTTTGTATCCTCAGTCCATAGTCTATTTTAGGATATCTAATAATTGCTTATTGATCAAATGAATGGACCCTTGGTAACAGCAGTCAAGAAACCAACTGCACAATGCAGGAAAAACAATACAACAATATTGGATTGGAGAGGGGAGATATTACAGGGATCCAGTAAGAAGATTATTGCAATGATCCAGATAAAGGGGGATGAGGTGCTGAACCATGGAGGTCACGTTGTGAGTAGATAAGGGACAGAGTTCAGAATTTTGAGAAAGGCTAAATAAGATTGGGCAATTGATCGCATATGGCAGTTCATTACTCTGGGAGTGAATAAGTAGAAGAATGGAATCTCCTTCCACAGATATAGGGAAGTCAGGAAGGAGGGGAGGATTAAGGGAAAAGATAAAGAGTTTTGTTTTGGGTTGAGTTTGAGATGCCTTTAAGAGTCCAGGTAGAGATGTCTTGGAGGCTACTAGGTGGTGCAGTGGAAAGAGTGCTGGACTTGAAGCCAAGAGTGTTTGAAACCTGTCTCAAACATTTATGAGTTTTGTGATCTGAAGCAAGTTCCTTTATCTCTCTGTACCTCAGTTTCTTCATCTATAAAATGGGGTTAATAATAGCACTTACCTCATAGGATTGTATTGTGTTAACATACATGCACTTTGCAAATTTCAGAAACTAGCTGTGACGATGATGGTAATGATGTCCAACAGGCTGTTGATGATGCAGGACTAAGGCTCAGAAGAGAGAGCTAGTAGTTGAATCCAAACCATGTAAGCTGATGAGTAATAGAAAGATAGACCAACAGAGAATGAGAGTATGTGCGTGTGCATGTATATGCATGTGTATGTGTGTGTGTGTTGCATGTGTGTGTATAGAGAAAAAAGGCTGTGGTTGCTATTATTATTCCCATTTTATAGATGAAGAAAATGAGTCAGATAGAGGCTAAGTGATTTGCCCAGGGTTAAGCCACACAACTAGTAATTATCTGAGGTGAATTTGTACTCATCTTCTTTTTTAAATTTTATTTAATTGATTAATTTAGAATATTTTCCATGGTTACATGAGTCATGCTCTTTCCTTCCCCTCCTTCCACCCCCTCCCATAGCCAATGCACAATTCCACTGGGTTTTACATGTTGAACTAGTCTTCTTGACTCTAGATCTAGCACATTTTTCCATTGTGCCTCCTAGCTGGATCTGTGATTTTAATCATGTTATCAACTGAGATCACATATGTAGAGAACTTTACAAATGTAAATTACCAAATAAATGCATACATGCTATCATCATCATCATGATCATCATCATTGTCATTAAATGGGTACTCCTGCTAAAGCAGATTATATAATTCCTCTAAGTCTTCTAATCTTACGGGAGCCACCTTATTATTATAATTATTCCTGTTGACTCCTTAGGAGCATAGGGCCGCAACCATCTCACGCCAGCGGACTCTGTTCTGGGCAACTTCCCCCAGCTGGGCCCATGTCATTCCGACCGTTTTTGTTTCATTTTCGGCAGATCTTCGCCAGGTCTGTTTTGGTCTTCCAACTTTCCTCCTCCCTGAAGGGTTCCAGCTCAATGCTTGTCTGGCTACGTTGTCTTCCGGTTTTCGTAGCGTATGTCCTATCCATCTCCACTTACGTTTCTTTATGTCCTGACTAATGGGGTACTGGATTGTTCTTTCCCAGAGACTAGCATTGGAGATCTTTTCAGGCCATCTGATGCTCAAGATGTGACGTAGACATCTATTAACAAAGACCTGGAGTTTGTTGGTGTTAGCGCTCGTCACTCTCCAGCTTTCTGATCCATATAGGAGGACGGCCTTTACGTTGGTGTTGAAGATTTGGAGCTTAGTGACGAGGGACAGTGCTTTGGAGATCCAGACAGGAGCCACCTATGTATCTTTTAATATGATATCTCCAATGTGCAATAGTGGAAGGATGGTTCTTTTAACATTTCAAGGGCACTAAAGCTAAACTCCTAATATCTCTTTTATAAGGTCTTTTTTCTACTTCTCAAACATAAAGTGTTATTAGTAATTAATTCTTTCAACCCATTACTCTTTGGATGCACCATTTTGCATTCTTCTAAGGTCATTGTATTTTATTTGGTTACAATGTATTGATGCAAAAAGACTGACCTTTGTTCTAACAAATAGTACAGGATCATTGATACATTATATAGTTTCATCCATGAAACAGATAAAAATTTAAAATTTATTTTAAAAATCTTACTTTTGGGGCAGCTGGGTAGCTCAGTGGATTGAGAGTCAGGCCTAGAGACGGGAGGTCCTAGGTTCAAATCCGGCCTCAGACACTTCCTAGCTGTGTGACCCTGGGCAAGTCACTTGACCCCCATTGCCTACCCTTACCACTCTTCCACCAAGGAGCCAATACACAGAAGTTAAGGATTTAAAAAAATAATAAAAATCTTACTTTTAGGATTTCTTTTTCTTAAATGTTGCTAACGTAAAACTACAACAACAATCCAATGAATTATATATAGAGAACTAGAAAATCCTTAAATATCACCTAGTCTAACCCCACCTCCCTTTGTTTTTAGATGAGAAAACTGAGGCTCACTGAAGTTACGTGACTTTCCAGAGGTCACATGGGTGGTGGTAAGGGGCAGAGTTAAAACTTAGGTAAAGGGGTGGAGAATATACATCTTTGGCAGCATCTCACATTTTCTTTGCAAAAATCGAACAAATGCTGTGGCATAACGAAAGCCATTCATAGTTGTAGAAAGACAATATTAAAAATGTATGTTCTATACCAGTGGTTCCCAAACGTTTTTGACCTACCACTCCCTTTCCAGAAAAAATATTAGCCCCCTGGAAATTATTTTTTTTAAATTTTAATAGCAATTAATAGGAAAGATAAATGCACTTGTGGCCATCAAAGTCCCCCTGAATTGCTGCAGCACCCACCAGGGGTGGTAGCGCCCATTTTGGGAATCACCGTTCTATACCCTAATGCAATAAAAAATAGTAATCAATAAAGAAAACCCAAACAAATGACATGACCCTAATTAGAGAATATGTAATGAGATTATAAATCATGCAGAGTCTAAGAACAAATAATAGGAGTAATTATTAAACAAGTATTTGTTAAGTATCTACTCTGTGCCAGCCACTGTTATGTGCTGGGATAGCAGAATAAAAATGAAACAATCCCTGGCCTGAGGGATCTTCCATTCTATTAGAGGAGCCAATGTATACATACACAAATTCATATAGAACAAATAAAACTGAAAACAAGAGAGAAAGAATAACTGGTATTCAAGAAAAACTTCATGTACAAGATGGTGTTTAGGTTGAGTCTGGAAGGTAGAAAATGATTCTACAAGGCAATGAAGAAAGGAAGAGAACCCCAGACATGAAGATCTAGAAGATGAAAGACTAGATACAAGTAAGGCCAATCTTCTCAGATCAAAGAGCGTGAAAAGGGGAGTAGTGTGCATCTGAGATAGGTTGAGAAGAGTTTGGGCAGATAGGTGGTAAAGTGGATCGAGCACTGATCCTAGAGTCAGGAAGACCCTGAATTAAATCTGGCCTAAGAAACTCACCATCTGTGTGACCCTGGGTAAGTCACTTAATCCTGCTTGCTTCAGTTTCCTTATCTGTAAAATGAGTGGAAAAGGAAATGGCAAACCATTTCAGTATCTTATCCAAGAAAACCTCAAATGCGGTTACACAAAGAGTCAGACATGACTGAAAAACAAATAAAGGGCTTTTAAAAATAAGCAGATGAATTCACATTTTATCATTGAATCATGATCAAACCTGCAAGTAAAGAAAAATCATTTTTGCAGCTGGGTAAGTGCCAGACAGAGAGAGACTTGATTTAGTGAAACCAATTAGGTGACCCTTGCCATAGTCCTAGTAAAAGTTGAAAAGGACTTGAAATAAAGTGGTGGTGACTCTTAGAGAAGTAAGAATGGTCCAGATGAATGCAGTGTGGGAAGGTAGAAATGTTAAGACTTGGTAACTGGATCAATACGAGAGGTGAATGGGAATAAGGATTTTAAAGTAATATTTCTGCGAATATGAGATGGTAGTGCTCACTGGAGTTTTATCTTCATGCAGAGAAAATTTTGTGGAAACCAGTGACCTCAATAGAGACTGGATTGGATTCATTTTAAATATATAATCATTTTGACTTTATATGATCTCTGAAGAAAGCACTAAAAGAGATAAATGCCTTACTTCATATTACAGTTTTATAGGTAATCCTAGAAAGTCTCAGTTCGGTGGAAATGTGGCAGAGAATAAAGAGGGGGAAATCTCAAGATTTAGGAGCAGTAAAGAACATTCCCAATACTGTCATTTCACCTGCAAATAGCTTGACTCTGGGTCCACCTGCTGGTGCAGGATTTTCTCTACCGTATTTGTTGGGGAAGGTACTTTCTAACATCATAGTCTGTATTTCTTTTTCAGGCTCAAGAGTTAATGACACGTTCCTTTCTCCCTTTTTTTTCCCCATCTGGCTATAGGTGGTTTTCCCTTCTCTGGCAACTATGAGAGATTCCCAAATGATGCCAGCAGGTGGTATTAAAACTATTCAAACTATTGAGTAATGCTTAAATACTTCTGCTGTCATCTCTTTTCCTGTGCTTATTCTCCTGTGGCTGAGGAATTCAGTTAGTGAGAGCCTGCTACTAAGAGATCTAAGGGCCATGAACCAGGTCTGTAGACAAAATCCTTTGCTGTTCTTGTTGAGTTGTTTTCAGTTGTGTTTGACTCTTCATGATCCCATTTTGGGGTTTTCTTGGAAAAGATACTGGAGTCATTTGTCATTTCCTTCTCCAGCTCATTTTGCAGATGAAGAAACTGTGGTAAATAAGGTTAAGTGACTTATCCAGAATCACACAACTGATAAGTGTCTGAAGCCAGATTTGAATTCAGAAAGATGAGTCCTTCTGACTCCTGGTCCTGTGCTCTATGCACTATGGCACCCTCTACTGGCTTCAGACCAAGTCCTAGACAGCTATTGATGATGTCCCAAGGGACCTCTCTTACAAATGCACATTTCTGTTGTGCCAGGTTCAGAGATAGCGAATAGATTGGTAGAAACCTATCACCATTGCAAGAAAAAATAAAATGCCTGATTGCTTTCTTGCTGAGAGTGTAATTACCTTAGGATATTACATTTTTTTTTAAAAACTAAACAGGCATAATAGAAATCCAACTGCCAATTATTTTTTAAGCTGCCTTGAAATTCCAGCCTTCAAGAATCCAACCCACAACTGGTTCTGGGTTAGTCTCTTTCTCCCCGGTGCGAATGACATTATAAACTCATAGAAGAACAGATAGGATCTTAGATTTATAATATACTTGGGGAGGTAAAATGGACTTTTTACTCTTTGGGATGTAGGCAAGTGTCAGAGGCTGGATTTGAACCTAGATCCTCTGACTGCAGAGCCAGTGCTTAGTCCTCTGTAACAGGATATCTCTCTTTCTGAGAGAATCTATTCCTGTGTATTGGGGCAGCTAGGAAACAGAGTGGATAGAGTGCTTGACCTGGAGTCAGCAAGACTCCTCTTCCTGAGTTCAGATCTAGCCTCAGATACTTATTGGCTTTGTGACCCTGGAAAAGTTAATGAACTCTTTACTTCAGTTTCTTCCTCTGTAAAATGAGCTAGAGAAGGAAATGTCACACCATTACAGTATCTTTGTGAAGAAAACTCCAGCTGGGGTCACAAAGAGCCACAAATGACTGAAAATGGTAGAACAAATTATTTGTGGAAGTGGGGGACTATTTTTGTGGAACATTGCATATGTCAGACTTGGTCATTGTTAGTCAATTTTGCTGAGCTTTCTTTTTCTTTCTTTTTTTTCTTTGTTTTAAAGATATTTCTGGGATAGGAATGAGAGAGGAATTTTATTGGGGGAATAGATTATATGAAAATAAAATATAACAGTAAAGATTTTAAAAAGAAGTCTCAAGAAATATTGAAAATAAAATAAAATACTACCCCTAACCCATGTATAATTAGAATCTTCTCCCCAGGACTCTAAATCCCAGCCTCCCACTTTCATTCTCACGTTATAGCCTTACCTTTTGGAGATAAAGTTTGTGTGTTCAACTCGCTGCTCTCTTTCCCACCCCCCAACTGATCTCAGTTTGTGGAGGTGGGGCAAGTCCCAGGCAGGAGAATTTTTCTCATGTGTCTTCACTCAGACTTTTAATTTTGTTTTTGTATTTTCCCTACTTCGAGTGATTATTAATAAATCTTATAAAATATAATACTTGGAGTTATTGGATATTAATCTTACACCAACATTCCTTCCTGTAGCTTCATATTCCTGTCTACCCACACAAGACTGGTAGTTTATCCTTTACCAGGGCTTTTTCTGCCTAGATATCTGAGGCCATCCATTCTGCTGCTGGACCCTTAGGACATCCCTAGAAATCTTGTCCTAGGGGATCTTAACCCTTTCAACTCTGGGACTTTTGTCCTAAGCCAAAGTGGATGAATGGATTGCTTGACCCAGAATATGTAGCAGGTCTCCCAGTACAGAGCATCCTTCATATCCTAACCCATCTTCCATTTTGGCCATCTGTTGGCCATCTACCTTTCTGCTTTCTCCTGCTTAACTCTGGGAATAGTAATTAAATTAAAGTGTTACTATTACTCCTGGAAAGAGCTTGTCAATTCAATCAATTGACAGCATTTAGGCAGCTATTACTATTTGCCAGGTACTATGCTAACCACTAGAGATACAAGAAAAGAGCAAAAACAGCCCCTGCCCTCAAGAAGCTTATATTCTAATGGGGGAGACAAAACATACATATATATATATACACACACACACACACACATATATATATATATACATACATATATGCATGTACATGTTTGGAGGACTAGACACCTCTGGTATGAGGGTTTACCAAGCCCTCCACCTTTGGCATCCATCTCTCACCCAATTCTCAACTGTGGCTCCAAGAAGCTGTAGCATGCACAGCAGCTGCACTCCAGCAGATTGGCTACACCAAGCTGAGGGTTGCTCACAGGTTTTCCCCAAGTATGTGAAGACTTCTACTGACAGAATAGATGGATAAGAACAATTTGCTTCAATTGCCATGAAAGTAGCTGAAATAGCTGCTGTGTAAGTTATTAGAACTTCATCAGTCATCAAAGACGCCAAGCTTGTGCATTGCATCCTGGGCCATTGCCAGCCGTCCTGACTTTGTCTTGCCACTGGACTTCGATGCCTCTGGTAGAGAGAGTGAGGGCAATGATTCTGCACAACTCTGCCTCACTTAAATCCAATTCATGAGCAAGTTAAGAAAACACTCATTGGAATGTCATTGGATTTTGAAAACAAGGATGAAAAACAACATGGACATAATAAATAAATGCATAATACGTATATAATGTATATGTACAATATATACATCCTCATGAATGGCATACATTACAATACAACACAATATATTATAATAAAATATATTATACATGTAAAATATACACATGTATCTATAGGAACATATAAGATACATACAGAATAGAAGGGAGGAAATCTTAAAGCTCAAGGCATAGGGAATGTGGCATAGAACCCAGGAAAGGATTTCCTGTAGTCTATCGAATTTGAGCCAAGTTTTGAAGGAAGTCAAGTATTCTAAGAGGTGGAAGGGATGAGAGAGAGAGCATTGCAAGATGTTCCCTCATTTGTGAGGGAACAGCAAGTAGGTTAGTCTGACTGGACCATAAGAGGGTGTTGAAGGGAGCAAGGTGTAAGAAGACTGGAAAAGTAAGAAGGGACCATGTAGTGAAGAACTTTAAAGGCTAAACAAAGGAATTTATAGTTCATCCTCAGGTAATAAAGAGTGAAGAAGATTATTCGGGTGGGGTGGGGGTATGACATATTCAGATATGCTTTAGAAAAATGACTGACAGGAGGAAAGGAAATATTTTGGAGGAGAGATTGGTAAGGAGACAGTCAAGTTTGTTATTCAGGCATTTTTCAATTGTGCTTTCCCATTTGGTTTTTTCTTGGCAAAGGTACTAGTGGGGTTTTCCATTTTCTTTTTCCGCTCATTTTACAGATGAGGAAACAGAGGCATACAGGGTTAAATGACTGGCTCACAGGGTCACACACCTAATAAATGTGAGATCATGTTTGAACTCAGGAAGATGAGTCTTCCTGACTCCAAGCCTGGCACACTATCCACTGCACCACCCACTGTTTCAAGACTTGAGTTAGGAAGGCCAATTAGAAGGATATAGCAATAATCTAAGAGACAGATAAGTGAAGAAAGTCCAAATTGCCTTGGAAGAATAAAGAGCTACATCTGAGAGATGTCACGTAAATGAAAACAAGTGTGACAACCAAGGAGAGATATGAAGTGAGAATAAGACATCGATGATAGCACTGGGGTTTACAACTTGCATGACTGTGAGAATATTGGAAATTTCAGAAGCAGGGGCTGGGAGGAGAGGGTGGAGGAGCCTAAAAAGTTCAGCTGCCTCCCCCAAGGTCCCACTTATCATCCCTCTGACTTCCTGAACAAAAACACCCTTCCTTGGCCACCACTCCTTTTAATGTGTTTTCTCCTCTAACCATAATCTAAATTCCTGTAAGGGCAGGGACTATTTTACTTTTGTATTCAAATTCCCGGTGGTTAGCCCAGTGCTTGGCAAGAGTAAGGGCTTAATAAATGCCTCTTATTCTTTCATTCTTTAATTAATTAATAGATTTTTGCCACACTAAGCAAACTCAAAATCAGAGATAACACGTAAATTTAGGATAATTTTTTCAAATGATTCAACACAGAATTTCTTTACATAAAAATTCCCTTAGCCCAGATATAAATAAGGTTACAAAACATATTTATGCATGACTTTTCCTAAACATATCTGACATGGGAGCAATTTATGTCTGAATGATGCTTCAACAATACCTCTGTGAGGGAAGTACTTGAGAGATTATTCTCTCCATTTTACAACTTGAAGCAATTGAGGCTCAAATAAGTTAAGTCCCATGGTCTCATATCACAACTGACTGTTTGACATTTTGGACAAGGTGTTCTGGAGGTATTGTAAAGTTGACAAGTCCCCAAATTAACTTATTCTTTTGATTTCTCTTTCATCTCAAAACCAACTCTCTTTTGAACATCCCCATTTCTTTCTTTCTTTTTTTAAAACCCTTACCATCCATCTTGGAATCAAAACTGTATATTGGTTTCAAGGCAGAAGAGTGTTATGGGCTAGGCAATGAGAGTTAAGTGACTTGCCCAGGGTAACACAGCTAGGAAGTGTCTGAGGTCAAATTTGAACCCAGGACCTCCTGTCTCTGGGTGTCTTGAGGAAGATTATTTAGTAGTTATGTAGGAGACTTAGCAGGAAGGGCTGGAGAATTCCACATGGAATGGGGAAACAGGAAGTGGCTTGCGCTCTCTCTCTGAGAAAGACTCCATGGTGGTTGGGACAAGCTGTAACTGACCCTGGGAGACCTCAGAGCTAGTGGAGCTGTACCCTGATTCCCTGGGATCCTGGAGAGTGGTGAAGATTGAAAACAAAGGACATTAATCCTGCAAGACAGCACTGAGTAGGGAAGTGGCCTGTGATCTGGTGAACAGCTTGCAGACTTCAATCCCTACCTGGCTACATCAGTTCTGGAGGAATTGGTTCCTGGCATCCTGTAACATCCCTGGAAGAGTTGTGAGATCCCAAGTGCAAGCCCTCTTCCCCAGGTCCTTAGCCAAGCTGTCAAAGCCTGGCAGAAGTCAGGTTGGCTAAGGAACTTACCTTTTTTTTACTCCAGTCCTGGGTTGTTAGCCATAGTTTACCTAAGCCCCTTTCCAATCCCCTCATATTATAATTAAACTGATTCCCTGTGTGTTTTAGTAATTTTAGGTCCTCATTGTGTGTATGTATTAATCTGTATTTATTCCAGGTTGGGTGGGGCTGAGTGACAGTTGGTCAGGCTTAACTGTCATTCCAGTCAATGGTCTTTCCCTTGTAGTTAAACCTGGTTCCCTGACTTGTAAAGTCTCACCCATTTTCCCTTCCTGTCTCCTATCCAACCCAGTGAGCCCACAAGTAATATTTAAGGCACCTTCCCTGGTTTTTCCCCATTAGATGGGTCTGGCTCTCAATCCACTGAGCCACCCAACTGCCCCCATGAACATCCCTCTTTCTGCAATCTCAAAGTCATCTTTATCTACTTACTCTCTCTCGCCCTTATACCCAATAAATCACATTGATTTTATCTCTACACCATGTCTTATAGTTACCTTTTCTTCTCTACTCATAAAGCCACCACCAAACAAATGGTTTTCCTGCCTTGTCTCTCCCCTATCCAATCCATCCTCAATATATCTTCCAATGTGATTTTTCTGAAGTGAAAATCTAACCATACCACTTTCCTCAGGAAACTCCATTGTCTCCATTATTACCTCTAGGATCAAATATAAATACTCTTGTTCAGCATTTTTAGCTTTTTATAACTTGGTTCCAACCTAATTTCCCAGACTTATTATACATTATTCCCCTTCATAAACCTTGGTTCCAGTGAAATTTGCCTGCTTGGGGTTCTGCACACATGTTTTCCCTTCAATCCCCACATCTCATACCTGGAATGCACTTCAGCCTCATCTCTACCTCTTGGAATCTCTACTGGCCTTCAAAGTTTACCTCACTGAAGCATTTTCTGACCCCCTCAGCTTCTAATGCTCCCCCACCAATTACTTTGTATTTATTTTGTATGTAGTAATATATCCAATCTCTCCCAGTTCAATGCAAGTTTCTTGCCTGTGTCACTTTAAACAAATTACTTGGCCTCTGAATCTCAGTTTCTTTTTCTGTAAAATGAAACAGTTGGGTTAAATGTCAGCTGAAGTAATTTCTGTTACGCTTTTTTCTTTGCTTCCCAACAGTTAGCACATAGAAGATGCTTAATAAACACTTGTTGATCTTTATTGATGGCGATACATCATTATTTTCAATATCATCATCTTCCTGGTTATTGTTGGTATTCAGATCCAGATCTTCCTGAGTACAAGTCTAGTTCTCTGTCCACTATACAACTTATCCACCTTTGTTGAGGAATAAGATATTCCAAATAAATGATCTTTCCAATTAAATGGCAGAAACACAGAAGCAGCATACCATAGCAGGGATAGCTAGGTCATGCAGGGGATAGCAAGTGCATTTGGACATAGAATCAGATCCTGTCCCAGATACTTACTTTGTTACTCTGGACAAGCCACTTAACTTCTGCTTGCTTCAAAAAATTCTCTATTTGTAAAATAGGGTTCTGGTCAATTTCCCCCTGCCGGGGCTGGGACCCGCTACCTTCCTTTCCCTTCCTCTACCTTCCTCTCTCCTTTCTCCCTTCCTCCAATCCTCCTACCTTCATCCCTTCTTCTCCTAACAGCACCTACGTTCCAATGTTGTTGCGAAGATAAAATAAGATAATATCGGCAAAGTGCTTTGTAAACCTTAAAGCACTAGAATAAATGCTAGCTCTTATTAGTGGATAGAGACTTAAAACTGGAAAGTCTGGATTCAAATCCTGTCTCTGACACTAATTATCTGCATGACTCTGAGCAAATCAATTAGCTCTAACGTGTCTCAGTATATAGATCTTGTGCTGGTGTATGGCACAGGAAATTTCAAGGTAATGTGATTCCTATATCAATTTTATTTAAATGTATTTAAAATTTTAATTTCCAAATAGTGACATTTTTATGAAATTAAATAATGCATATGAGGCATCTTTGCATATATTTAAATACCAGTTGTAGAATCCATGGCTTCCAATGTCTAGACATAAATATCAAACATTTAGGCAACAAGCAAAAAACTAAAGGTACTAATATGAGGAAATTTGACCTAAAAGATATCCTGGTGAAACTTATGACTGGGCTTTGGCTCTAGATAGGTAAAACTTAACCAAAAGAAGCAGAATAAGTAAGAAGAAGCAAGGGAGGGATACCTTTGCTTATCAAGAAGGTACATTCAGCTGTACAGGAACAAAAAGATGGAAAACATGAGGGAGCAAGTTTAGGTGAAGGCCAATGAAGGAAGAAACTGAAATGATTTTTTCACAGGCATATATTACAGATAACCTGAAGAGGAAATAGAAGAAAAGCAGATCCTAATCCTGGCACCTCATCATGATGGAAGGACTAATTTTCTAGACATCTCTTGAAATCTCTCTCTGTCTCTGTCTCTGTCTCTCTCTTTCTCTCTCCTTTCTTTTCTCTCTGTCTCTCTGTTTCTGTCTCTCCATCTCTCTCCACTCTGTCTCTCTCTCCATTCTCTTTCCTTCTCTCCTTTCTCTCTGCTCTTCCTCATTCCCTCTCTTCCTCCCTCCCTCCCTTCCTTTAAAGAAAAAATTCCACTTGATTTCATTTTCAAGGTGATATTCTCTCCCTTTTATTCATCCTTCAACTTTGAGAAAGTTAGAAAAATACAACCCCTACTACACAAACAAAACAAAAGAGAGTCCCTCACTGGCCATACGCAACTCTTCCTCATGCTCACCCCCTTCCTCACTATGTCCATCTGCACTCTTAATCCATTACCTCTTCATTAGTAACACATTTCATTAAGAGCCCTTTGGAATTGGGTTTGGCCACTTTGTTGACCAGACTTCCTTTCAAAATATTTTGCCTTTACAATATTGCTGTTGTATAAATTGTTCTCACTTCATTTTTCATCAGTTCTTACAAGTTTTACCAAATTTCTTTGAAAGGACTCCCTTCATAATTTCTTACAGAACAATCAATTAGCAACTTCTTGACTTTCCTTAGTGGTACTTTCATCCTTTAAAAGGTAGAGGAATCAGCAAGGGGAAATTCTATTCTGACTCATTACTGGGGTGGAAATGATGAAAACCTGAGAGTTCTCTCCTAGCATTTGAAATAAGAGATAGGGAAAAAAAGGAAATCTGGCTATATTCTTATATGTACCCTAATTTTGGAGAAAGTAGGTTTCAAAGGGTTAGGAGAAAAGATATATAGGATCCCATGGATTAAAACTCCACAAAGGAGTTAGCCCAGAAGGTATGAATGATACTATAGGATAGGGTACTTAACTGTTGTTTAGGAGTCTCAGATTTCAAAGCATCCATGAAATAGTTGAGAAAAATTTACATCTTTATTTTCATTAACTTCTAATTGAAATTTAGTGTGTAAAAGCATTTACTCTTGGAAAGGATTCATAGGCTTTACCAGAATGCCAAAGGGATCTATGACATACACACACACAAATTAAGGAACTCTGGTTCTAAAATGAAATTCTGAAGATGCAAAGAGAAATGATTTCAGTGAGAAGGAAAATGAAATTTGTCTGAAGAGATGTGTCATGCATATAAACTCATCAACTAATTTATAGTTAAATTTAAAAGGTCTGGAAGATGAGGTAAGCAGGAGATGAATGTTCCAGTGTGGAACAGTCCTGTAACAAAAGCATTAAATACTAAAGTTCAGAATGAGCCAAGGACAGTGAGGATGATAGGGATAAAGTAGGGGAAGGATTAGTAATATCAAAAGAAAAAGGAAGAGCAAAGAATTTATAGGATCTTTACTTTGGGTGGAAAGAATGATGGCAACTGACCAAAAAGCAAAATTGATCTATCCCTTTTTTGCTTCTTTTTTTCCCCTTGCTAAACAGAATGAAATTTGCATTGGAAATGACAGAACAAAAATAACTTAAAGGGACTCAATAGCCATTATAAGTAAGCAGGTACCCAGTTGGCTAAGATGAATTAGTCATTAATGGTTCAATGTCAGTGTGGAAGGAGAGTTCCAGTGGAGTATCTGAGGGATCTGTGTTTGATTTTGGACTATTTAACACCCTTATCCATGACTTAGATAAAGGCAATATGCTCGTCAAATTTGCTGATGACACAAAGTTGGAAGGGATAGGGAGACGGCATACTGGATGACAGTTGGGATCTAAAAAGACCTTGACAGGCAAGAACACTGGGTTGAATCTAAAAAGGTAGAATTCAATAGTGATCGATGTAAAGTCTATTATTTGGGCATAGTAGTTCTGAAAAGAGACCTAAAAGTTTAATGTGAATGTGATGTGGGACCTGAAAAAGCCAATGAGATCTTGGGCTGCATTAAAAGGGATATAGTTAATGAGAATGGAGATGGAGGATGGCAGGGAAAGAAGGGGAAGAGGAAGGAGGTGTGAGTGTTGATAGTCTCATTGTTATTCTGCCTTAATCAGTACACACACACACACACACACACACACACACACACACACACACACTCTCAATCTCTTTGTCTATTGGTTCCTTTCCTGTTGCCTACAAACTACTTTCTTCCTTAAAAAAAATCTCATTTGATCCTATCATCCCTACCACCTATTGTCTTAATATCTCTCCTCTTTGTGTCTAAAATCCTGGAGAAAACTTCACCTATGAGGTGCTTTCACTCCTGCTCTTACTCTCTTCTAAATCCTCTACAGTCTGCTTCCCAGGCTCATCATTTATCTGAAATGGCTCTCTCCAGAGTTACCAAATGATCTTTTCTTTTTAAACCCTTACCTTCCATCTTAGAATGAATACTGTGTATCATCTCCAAGACAGAAAAGTAGTAAGGGCTAGGCAATGGGAGTTAAGTGACTTGCCCAGGACCACACAGCTAGGAAGTATCTGAGACCAGATTTGAATCCAGAACCTCCTGTCTCCAGGCCTACCTCTCAATCCACTGAGCCACCCAGCTGCCCCACAAATAATCTTTTTATAGCCAGATTTAATGGCCCTTTCTCAGGCCTCATTCTTGAACTTTCTATAGAATTTGACACTGTTGATCTCCTTTTGCTGGATACTCTCTCCTCTCGACATTTTCATAGCACTGTCCCCCCTTGTTCTTTCTCCTACCATTCTGACCCTTCCTTCTAAGTCTTTTTTTTTACTAGATCTTCATATCATATCCACTAACCATGTCCTCCCAGCTTTGTCTTCTCTCTTTTCCTTCTCTACTATCTCAATGTTTGGTCTCATCAGCAACCATTCATTTAGTTATCATCTCATATGCATATAATTCCCAAGTTTGTATATCTAGCCCTGGTCTCTCTCTTGAGCTGTAGTCTCCCATCACTATCTACTTTTTGGATGTCTTGAACTCATCTCAAACTGACCATGCTCCCAAAAGAATTCATTATCTTTCACTCAAACCTTCCCTTCGTTTTAACTTTCTTGTCGCTGATGAGGTCACCACTATCTTGCCAGTCACACAGACTTGCAGCTCAGTGTTATCCTCAACTCCTCACACTCACTCACCTCCCCATATCCAATCTGTAGCCTAATTTCTTTTTTTTCTAAATTCTACATCACTTATGTACATCCCTTTCTTCATTCATTCAACCAGCACCTTAATTCAAGCCCTGTTCATTGGATTAGTATAATAACTTACTAAGTGGCCTCCCTCTCTTGTCTCTTCCTACTCTCATCCTCCGCTCACCTAACAAAGTTATGTTCCCAAAGGGTAGATAATAGTTCCCTATTAACTCCAGGATCAAATATAAGCCTTCTTTTAATATTTAAAGTTCTTAATGACTTTCTAACTTTTCAGTCTTCTATTTTACTGTTTTCCCACATACTCTATAATCCAGGTACATTAACCAATTGGTTATAATTCAAACATGATACCCCATCTCCCGTCTCTCTTCCATCCTTGGGTTACTCTCCTCTTTCACTGCTACCTCTTACTTTCTCTGGATTCCTTTAAGACTTGGCTCAAATATTACCTTCTTCAGGAGGCTTTTCCCAGACTCCCTAGCTGTTAATACCTTCCTCTCTCAGGTCATATACTATTGATTTGAATGTATCTTGTATGTGTTTAGTTTTTTTTCATGTTTTCTCCCCTATTAAAATGGGAGCTTCTGGATCAAGGACTGTTTTTGCCTTTATTTCTCAACCCTTAACATAATGCATGGTACATTCTTAAATGTTTATTGAGGGTGGATGGGGCTATTCATGGAGGACTAGCACTTCTTGTGTGAGGGCTTGCTGAGCCCTCTTCAGGATGGCTCATCCACTTTTGGAGTCCACTTTTCACTCAACTTTCACCTGTAGCATGTGCAGCAGCCACATCCTGGTAAAATAATCTCAGCAGACTAGTTAAATGACGTTGAGGGTAACCAACGGGCCTCAAACCCATTGGTGAGTCAGGAAGTTTGCCTCAAGCATGTGAAAATGTCTCCTGGTAAAATGATTGGATGAGGACAGTTTGTTCCATTGGCCATGAAGGAGTTGAAGCAGATGCTATGGAGGGTTTAAAGCTTGGCTGAACATTGAAGATGCCAGGGTCATCATCCGCTTCTCCCTGGACCCCATCACCAGTCCTCTTGACTTTTGTCTTTCCACTGGATTTTGATGACTCTTGAAAAGAAAGTGAGGTCAATAACTTTTTGCGACTCTGCCTCATATATATTCACTTTTTTTGTGAGAATCAAGATATTACTCTCAAGGTTTGGCTAGGTGGCACAGAGGACACAGTGCCAGGCCTAAAGATAGGAGGTCCTGTGTTCAAATCCAACGATAGATACTTCCTAACTGTGTGACCCTGGGCAAGTCACTTAACCACAGAAACATAGCCCTTCCCACTCTTCTTAGAACTGATACTAATCAGATAAAGACTATTAAAAAAAGAGAGTCATCACTCCTGTGATGTCATTGGCCCTTTTCAAAAACTAAGGCTGAGCAACAACTATAACAAATGCTTATTGATTGATTGTTATGTATAATGTGTTAACCTGAGTTCTTCTGGAGCAACTGATGCTCCTTTCAGAAATGAGTTCAGTTCTGATCATCCCAGGAGGAAACTCTGATTGAGGCAAAAAGAGGCAGTAAAATTCTATTAAAAAGCTTCCAAGATTGGAACCAGTTCCTTTTCTTTTCAGGTTAATAGACAAGTTACAATGACCTTTCCCAAATCCTTTCCTAGCTTCTTTAGACTCTCAATTGCCAAACACTGTAGCTAGCACTGGGGACACAAAGACAAAGAATGAAACAATCCTTATTCTCAAAGAACTAACAATCTACCTTGCAGTTCACACTTCCATCCATACACAATAAATCAGAAGAAAATGCATGCAAATAAATAGAGTACAGAAGGTAGTTAGGGAGGGAAGCCATTGATAATTAGGAAGCTCAGGAAAGGTTTCCTATAGAACCTGGTGCTTGAGGTCTGTCTTGAAAAAGAGAGGCATTCTAGGAGACTGAGGTGAGGAGGGAGTACATTCAAGGTGGGAGGGACATTCCCAAGGCAAAAGGTACAGAGATGGGGTGTGGACTCTCATGTTAGAAGAACAGAAAAAAGGTCTGATTGTCTAAATTGAAACTTGAGAGAAACAGAAGTCATTTAAATTGGGGCTGGAAAGATAATTTTGGGTCATATTTTAAAGGGTTATAAAATCTAAATGGAGGAATTTATCTTTTCTCTTAGAATCAATAGTTGAGAAATGACATGGTCAGATCTATACAAAAAATCACTTTGGTTAGAAGGTGGAGGATGGCTTGGAGTGAAGAAAGTCTTGAGGCATGAAGACTAAATAGGAGGCCATTGTGATATTCAAGGCAACCAAGTGGATTGAGTGCAAGGCCTGGAATCAGGAAGGCTTATCTTCTTGAGTTCAAATTTGACCTCAGACACTTTCTAACTGTGTGACCCTGGGCAGGTCATTTTGCCCTCTTTGCCTCAGTTTCCTCATTTGTAAAATGATCAGAGAAGGAAATGGCAAACCATGCCAGTATCTTTGCCAAGAAAACTCTAAGTGGGATCATAAAGATTTGGACACAACTGAACAGAATGAACAACAAGAATAAGCAAAAATTAGCTAATATATGCTATAGAACTGAACTAAGGTGGGGGTGGTAGAATTAGAGAGAGGGAGTCAGTTGCAAGAGATGTTGTTTAGGTAGAAGTAGTGAGATCTGAAAACTGAGTTGATATGTGAGGTGAAAGAGAGTGAAGGATTGAGGGTGACACCAAGACTCTGAACACAGAAGCCTAAAAGAATGGTGTTGACCTTTTGGGACATGTTCAGTGTGAAATGCCTATGGGATATCTAGTTTAAAAATTTCCAATAGGCAGAGTGATATCAGACTGAAGCTCTGGGGAGACACTGACGCTAGATATTCTAGACTATGA